>NC_050576.1:201864264-202191139 GCF_011100635.1 Trichosurus vulpecula | reverse complement strand
CGAGGGGGAACCACTGGAACTTCCAGAGCTGTGGAGTGACTTTTGACCCTCACAATAACCTAACAATAAGTGAGGTAAGTATTATTAGTATTATTTTGCATTATTTTACAAATAAGGAAACAAGATCAAAGTAGTTTGATTACTTTCCATTAAAAGTTCTCGTCAAGTCATGTTAATGCTAGTGTCAAAGGCGGCAGTGGAACCCACAACTCAGCTCCAAGTTCAATGCTTTTCCTTTGGACTGGGTTTCCATAGGGTAGCAGAGGAAGAAAAGACTGTACTATATAGGTTTCAGATTTGCAAGATTTCAGAGGGCCCTAAATGCCAGCATAAAATGTTTAGATTTTATTCCAAAGGACACAGTAGGTAGGGGAGGGGTATTGAAAGTTTACACAGTTTATACAGCTATTCCTTCCACATCACAACTTTCCCCATCGTGGTTTCGATATACAGTGGGTTGGCATAAGAAATTAAAGGAGAAACTGGGGGGAGTTTTTTGGAAGCCTTAGACGATGTGCAAAGGCCAGCAGATGACACAGAAGTTTAGAAACTCAGAAATGCATAATATATATATAGTATATAGGTATGATATTAATATATTTTATCTCTTAAAACCATAATAATTCAGACTTCTTCTCTGGTATGAAGAGAGGGCCAAAAATTTTATACAGGTTTTCCAGAAGGATATGGAAGGGATAACTGTACAAAAGCAGAGAAGGGGTTAAAGTTAAGAAAAGGAGAGGACAAACAACATGATGAGAGTGGAATTTGAGAGCAGGAATCTGGCAGTGCTGTGAGCATGGACTAGAGAGTGAAGAAACTGAAAGCAGAGAAAGCAGTTAGATTGCAATAGTCTACACAGAAAATAATGAGAGCCCGGTCTAGGGCATTATGGAATGGAAAGGATGGAAAGGAGAGGCATTATGCAAGGAAGAATTGTTGGGTTTGGTAACAGTCTGACGTGTCCCTTTCCCAGGGAATCTGAGCAGTACCACTTACTGGTACTACTGGAGAAATAGAAGGGTCAGAGGGGGAGGCCATTTGTAGGGAAAGATGAAGAATTCTCTTAGCTATTTTGAACTTGATGCTGTAGTGGGAACTATCAAAGCAGACGTATCTGTCTGGCTGATAGAGAGGTGGAATTACAGCTTGTGAGAGAGATTAGAGATGCAGACATAGATTTGAGACTTATTCATGCAGACGTGATGGTCAAAACCACAAGAGCAGGTGAGACTAAAGAGGGAAAGAGAATTTATAGAAAAAAGCAGGGGGTCAAGGATTGAGTTTTGGAGTACGGTCACATTTAGAGGGTGAGAGGAAAAAGCAGAACCAGTGAAGGAGAAAAACAAGGAACAACCAAAGAGGAAAAGCAGCATAAAGCAAAGGCAGAAGAACATTTAAAGAAGGAGGGGGTTGAACAAACATTGAATGCAGAGAAGTCAAGGAGAATGAAAACTAAAAAAAGATTTTTTATTTTAGGAGATCCTTGGTGACCTTGGAGAGAGTGGTTACAGAAGAATGTTGTTGCCTTAGACAAACTGAGACCTGGGAAAGACCTTAGCTTAAAAAGGCCGAGGTTTCCCACTGCATCCGGGGCCATCTCTAGTTATCCTGATCTGTATCCTGCCACTGGACTCTGATGACTCCGGAGGAGAGAGTGAGTTTGGTGACTTTGCACAGCTCGGCCTCACTTAAATGCAATTCACTTGCAAGTCAAGACATCACCCTCCTGATGTCATTGGTCCTCTTTGACAATGAAGGGTGAACAACAACAGACTGTGAGGGGTGAAAGCTAGACCACAAGAAAGTGGGTTGTGGGGAAGTAAAAGCAGTGAATATAGATTATTATTGAGAAAAAGAAGAGAAATAGGTGATAGGGAAGGATAGCTAGATGGTACGGTGGATAGAACGCTGGGCTTTGAGTCAGGAAGACTTGAGTTCAAAGCTGGCCTTAGATACTTCCTAGCTGTGTGAACCTGGGCAAGGCTCTTGGTGCTGTTTGCCTCAGTTTCTTCATCCATAAAGTGAGCAGGAGAAGAAAATGGTAAACCACTCTGGTATCTCTGCCAAGAAAACCCCAAATGGGGTCAAGAAGAGTCAGACATGACTGAACAACAACAGGTGACAGGGAACCCAAGGGGACAGTAGGATCAAGGACTATTTTTTTTTGAATAGAGGAACAGAGTATATTCATACACACACAGCTCTCCACAGCTGCCAAAGTAATATTATTATCTGATTATGCCACTACCCTGCTCAATAAACTCCAGTGACTCCCTATTACCTCTTGAATCAAATATAAAATCATCCGTTAGACATTTAAGCCAACCTGACTCCAAACTAATTAAAATCTGGCTCCAACCTACCTCCCCATTCTTATTATTCCTTGCTTTTGTTCCCTCTTCATGTGACCAGACAAAGTGGCCTTTTTACACTTCCTTACATGCAGTATTCCAACTTGCATCTCAGTGCCTTTGCAGAAGTTGCTCCCCATGTCCACACACCCCTATTCCTGGGATGCATTCCTGGAATCCTCCCTGTGTCTGCTCTTAGCGCTCCTAGTTTCCTTCAAAGTTCAGCTCAAACTGAACCTCCTATATAAGTAAGGCCTTCCTCTAGCTGTTACTGCCTCCTTCCCAAGCCCAATACCTCATATATATATATATGTATATATATATATATATATATATATATATATATATATATATATATATATATATATACACAAACATATGTGTGTGTGTGCATGTGTGTGTGTGCATGTTGTATGCTCCTTTAGAAGGTAAGCTCCTTGAGGGCAGGGGCGGTTTCATTTAAGTCTTTGTAACCCCATTGCCTAGTACAGTGCATCATAAGGGCTTAATAAATGCTTACTGCTTATATGCTAAAGGAAGACAGCCAATGGAAAGGGAGAAATTGAATATGTACTCCTTGTTAGTTTAGTGGTGAGTACCCCTGCCTGTCACATGGGAGACCATGATTTGATTCCCTGATGGGGAGATGAAGTAAATTTTTCAGTGATTTTGGAAAAAACATGGAAAGAATTGCATGAAATAATGAAGAGCGAAATAAGCAGGACCAAAGAACATTGTATACAGTAATACCAATATTGTTTTAAGAATGACTTTGAGAAAAAAAGAAAAAAATGTCTTTGAATGAATAAGTTATTTTGACTATTATAAATACCCAAATAGGACACATCAAGAAAGATGCTACCTGCATCCAGAGAAAACACAGAAGTATGTATAGAATAGTTTTATACATACATGCACACACCCATTTGTGTCTAATGGTAGCCATCTCTAGGGTGGGGGTGGGGGGAGGGAAGAAAAAAAAGAAATTTACATGATAATTTTGTTGTATATCTGAAAGAAATAGCAAGTTATGAACAGTAGATTTGCAGTTTCAGGTGCAATCATCTTTTTATTGTACTGGATTATGGAAATGCTTGTTTTATCCCAAAAATTAAAAAATAAAATTTAATAATGAGGGGATAAAAAGAGATACAGAGATAACATACCTGACTAAATGTTGTTAGAACATGTTTCCCTGCAATGGGGATAGGCAGCTCTGAATAATTTCTCTTCTGCCTCATGATCAAAGTTAATGTATTTTTGAGATGTTTGGCCCAAGGGTAACACCAACTGACCTGTTTGAGGACTCAACTGGCGTGAATCTGTTCAATTTGATAAACACCTCTGAAATGCTGACTATGTGAGAGGTACTGTGTTAGGTGCTGGGGCTACAAAGAGAACAAATCTAAAAATTGAAAAAAAAAATCCTACAGATTCCTTAGTCTAAATATTGAAATCCTTTTCAGCCCTGTCTCTCATTTCCTCCTGTGCACACTGCATTCCAGGCACACTAGCTCCCCCTCAATCCCATCCTGCTCCTCTCTGAGTCTTCTACACTCTTGCAGGCTGTCTCTCGTGCCTGGAGCACACTGTCTCCTCATCTCAGTCTACTGAAATCCTTCCAGGCTCAGTTCAGATGTTACCTCTTCCTTAAAGCCTTCCTTGAGCTCCCTGGCTAAAAGTATTTAACTTAAATCTCCACTTTCTCTCTTTTTCAAATTAACTTAGAACACTTTGGAGTCTCTCCTTTGTCCCCATTATGTATGTGACTACCTTAATATTATATACTCATTTGTTCAAATGCCACCCATGGCTTGCTTACTCTCTTCTTGGCACCGAGGGCCCTCAGAAAAGCCACCCCACATTCGAAGTAATCTTTGGGTTCATGTCTACTCAAAAAGCTGCTCAATTCAACAAATATTTATTGAACTGAATATCTACTGCACTCTTTAAAAGCCCACATGGGACAGGAAGAGAATGCAGCAGTATTAAGGAACCCGGAGATTATGTAGTGTGTGGTACAGGAGTTTTTAACCTGGGTTCTGCAAAATTGTTTTTTTAAATCTTTTGATAACTATATATAATTGATTCCTGTTGTAATCTTACATAATTGATTTCATGCATTAACAAATATTATCCTGAGAAGGGGTCCAGAGGCTTCGCCAGGGGTCCATGATCAAAAAATGGGAAATCTAGGCCGGAGCCCAGATTCACAGTTAAAAGCTATGTGGCTGTGGACATGTGATTTCATTTCTTTCAGCCTCGGTTTCCTTGTGTGTAAAATAGGGCAGGATCATATTCACTAACTAACTTCCTCGCAAGATTGTTCTGAGGAAAGTACTTTGTGAACTTTCAAGTACTAAATGTGAGCGATTACCATTAACCTGTCAAGCACAAAATCCTACATGTGGGCAAAGACAGAGTGACTTTGAACATGTGACGGTAGCTCACCCAGATCCTTGGCTCCTCTAGCTCAAAACTCATTTGGGATTTCATTGAAGCCTCCTGGTCTTCCGCAGAAGAGTTAGAAGGCTGGGGAGTGTGTCATGATAACCCAGGCCCTGCCAGCAGCAATGACATGGCCAAAAGCGTCCAAATAAATTTCTCCTGCAGTTGGGATTGTGAAGTCAGCACAAGCTGGAGCCTCAGAGATTTACTGCAAATTAAAGTTGGCCCCGAGCCAACCAGAACTGGCCAGGGGGTGGGGTGGGGGAAGCAATGGGTCTGAATTCTAAGCCATTGATAAGTCCACCAGGGTCGGAGTAAGAATGTCAGACCTGTGGAAACGCAGGGCTTCTGTGATGACAGGAAGTCTGGGGCTCAGAGTTATGCAGATGAGGAATTTGCATATATTCTTATCGTTATCAAGCAGAAGCACAGTTGGACATGCTCTACCCAATGAAACAGACACAATCCCGGGATAACAGGCCACACTGGGCTGCCTTTCCAGGAACTGGTGACAGCATGCATTACCACCATGGGAGAAGGGTAAAGCTGGGAAAGAGGGCAGACTGGACGGAATGGGCTACCGCAGCTGCTCTGGACAGGAGAGGAGAGGTAGAGGGGAAGGGGAGAAGGCAGAGGGATAGGGGGAGAGAGAGAGAGATGGTGGGGAGACAGACAGGGTTGGTAGTGGGAAAAGCAATGATTTCTCCTTGTAAATTGGCAGGCAGTCTGGAGGATTTTTGTCAGTGACAGGAACAGGGTTTTGAAGTGTAGTCATTCGTGGGAGGAGAAATTAGCTAAAAAAAAAATATCGGCTGATTCTGTTCTCAATCCAACACAAATCACTGAGTGGGAGAAGGAGGCAAAGGGCGCTTGGAACTGGGAAAACAGAGAAATCTGGTTTGCAAGTTACAATAGGAGCTCTTGCTTTATCCCTGGGCCTGTCAGTTGGGGTTTGAGGGGTTTAGGTGGGTTTCCCCGCCTCCTCTGAGTTGTTGGAGGGCTCTGGGGAAGAAAGGCACAGCAGAAAGATGTTGTGATGATTGCTTTTCTCTTGGGGCAAAGTTGCCTGTGACAGCTGAGCTGGGAATACCTACATTCCATCTATATTTGGGTGGGAGGGTATAGCTGTTTAACTTCCCATGAAAGGCAGGCTCTGATGCCACCCAGAGACTGAAGAGCAGAAGGTACCATGGGTAACTTCACTCTCTTCCATTCACTCCTGTCCAGGGTCAGCAGAGACACATAAGATTAGGAGGTAGGTCAGTCAATAGTTAGTGCATTGGGGCCTACACATTAGCTTCTCACTTTATGCAGTGCAATTCCCTTCCCTCCCCACCTCCCACCCACACCCCACCAATTGTGTTTGGCTCTTGTTCCGTGACAGGTAAGAGTCAAAATGATTTAATGACCAGGGGAAATTCAAAGGAAAAAGGAATTTCCTTCAGATGGTTAAAACCTCATTGAAGTTAGAAATCAGTGTTGCATCATTGCCCTAGCATGATCGGGGGGGGGGGGGGGGGGAAAGAAAGAAACATTTCCTTCCTTGGGGCAGGAAGCAAATTAGACAGAAGAGAATGTCACCATTGCAGGAATGAGATGATTTCCAAAGTTTTTTTAGCTCCAAAATGTTATAATTTCTATTTTAAAAAATGCTAAACTGTATGGCTTTACTTGGGTTTGGGCACCAGTAGGGCTACACAGTTCTCAGGGTCCTTTCCAATTCTGGGATGCTGTGGTTCTTCTGGTTATAGGACATCTTTTCTTGGAAGGGTTGGTTTGGATTCCAAGTAACCTTGAGTTGGGAGAAGCAAACGGATTCTGGGATAACGAGGAAGAATTCCTGTGGGAACCTGGGAGCGCCATGGATTGCAGAGCCTAGCATCCTAAGGCTATCTCCTAAGTTTCTCCTGGTTTGCAGGAATATGGAAACCAGAGGTAGGATAGCCAAGAATGCAGAAACAATTGGCACTGCACCTTCTTCTTGGTATTATCGAGAGTCTCAGCCTAACCATGGATGATTAATGAGCTTTGCTTTTCTAAGCAGGAGTTGTACAGATGTGGAGGGAAGTGAACATCTGGCTCTTCCAGCTTGCAGCTGCTCTGTTGCTAGAAAGAACTGTTCTGTCCCATATCAAATTCACTCAGTGATTCCTTCTGACCTCTTCCTGGGCATGGTTCTGGAGTCAACCACTTCTTTCTAGACACTAAGAATAGGATAAGGAATCAGAGTTCCTGGGATCTATCCCTAGATGGATAGAGAAAAGGTCCAGGTAGGACCATCCCCAGAGTCTTGCAGACTTCTTTGACTCATGGCTGTCCTAGCTTAATTTCTAATTCTTTTTCCCTTCACCCATCCTCTCTGTTCCTCACCTTCTCTACCAGATTCTGCCTATTTGGAGAAAGCAGATCCCTCTCTCCAAGACTCAGTTGTCCACCATTTTCCCAGCAAGCAAGACTGACTCTGCTAATGGTCAATGAGGAGATCTAGGACTGAATAACACTTGTAAAAGGATCCTGCCTAATGATTCCAACGGCCATTCAGGGACTTAAAACAGTAAGGTGTCTTAGAGGGCATCAAGTTCAATTCTCTTGTATTATAGATACAGAAACCCAAGCCTAGAGAGGTGAAGGGATTTGTGTAAGGTCTGACAGGTACTGATTGGTAGAGCTGGGCTTAGAATCTAGGTCTCACTCCCTGTCCCATGCCTACCATGCCTGCAGCAGGTAGAACTCCATCAGTCTTACCCATCTACTGGAGTTGGACACAGAGTCAGACCAGGCTAGGATAGGATTTTGTGACAGGCTGCACTCAGACTGCAATGGCGCCGACACCATGATCTCTCTAAGAACTCCCCAACTGAGCTGTGACCTGGGACCTTCTACTCACCTGCTGTCATCATCAGAGTTGCTCCCATCTGCTGATACTCTACCTTGATTCATTCCCCACTAACTAGCAATCTCCCACTCCCACTCTCCCTCTTTTACTCCTGGTGTTGCCGATTTCCTGGATTTGTAAAAGTAATCTACTTCCCCAACTCCCACCTTCCCTTCTCTCATCCCCGTGCACCACAATCTACACCTTCCAGGTCCAGCTCTGGATCTGCTTGCCCCTTCCACCATTCCCTCTATATCTCCTAGTACATAATTAATAAATTTCCCTTCAATTTAGATGTCTTCCTCTCATGCTCTTTCCATCTTATGGAGTTCACGGAGACCTGGGTCCCCCAAGATGACATTGATCTCCCTGGATATCCTTTCCGATAACTGCTGCACTTTTCTTTCCTCATATCTCCTGATATATTCGTCTCACAGGGGGTTCTCCCCAGTCATTTCCAGACTCTCCCTCTGCTTCCATCACTCAGAAACCTTTCATCTGCTGAGTTTCACTATATCCAAACTGATCACCCAAACCAGTCCCCGGTGGATGTTATGTACTGATGGCCAGGTTATTCTCTCTCTCCTTTCTCAATGAGTTCAGTGCAAGGTTCACAGTCTTTCTCTTCATCCCAATTCTTGCTCTTATACAAGAAGACTTTAACATACATATGGATGTTCTCTCAAGCACCCTAACCTCCCAATTGGTCCATCTGCTCAAATCCCATGACCCACTCTTTTATTCCACCTCAGCTCCTTACAAGGATAGCAACACCTTTTCATCTTTCCATTACGTACAAGTGCTCCACTTCTATGGTCAAGAAATCTGATATTCCTTTACTCTATTAGAATCTTCCATCAGTCCATCTCTCCCTATTTTTCACTTGTCCTAAATCTATTCTTTATCTCCACCATGACTTCCAATCCTCCCATTCCTTGGTTCTTTCTCAAGACATTGACTTACTTTTCATAATTTTCCAAATCTCAACCCTTTCCAAACCATGGAAAACCCTTAGGTTAACCTTTTCAACTCCACACTATCTTTTGCTCTTGAATCAGCTGCTTTCTTGACCTGTTGCTACACATCTCTCTGTAAACCCCAACCTTGGATTATTCCTACCATTCACCTTCTCTCTTCTTCACATGCTGCTGAATAGAGCTGGAGGAAGTCATACAACCGTGTTCATTAGGTTCGCTACAACTTTGTATTATTTAATGTCAACAGTGCCCGCACTGGGGAGAAGAAAATCTTTTTAATCCTCCCTAACTGAATTTCTAGCCCATTCACCAAACTTAGTTCCTGTCTTTAAGATTCCTATAACAACCCCTTCCTCCAAATCTCTCAGCTGAGGATCTTGACTCATACTTTATTGAAGAAAAAGAGGTAATTGGCCATGAACTCCCTCTTCTCCCTCTTCTCACAACTCCTTGACACCTCCCATTAACTCCTCCTTTACATATGTCTCTGTTGAAGAGGTGGACCTTCTCTTTGTCAAGGCTAACCTGTCCACATGAACCTTTGATCCCCTCCACCCCTGTCTTTACCAGAAGATTGTTCCACCTTTCATTACTCTTCTCTTTCTGATCTTTAATCTCTTCCTATCAACTGTCTCCTTCCCTGCCACCTAAAAACACCCAGGTCTTTCCCATACTTTAAAAAATCCTTCACTAGATTCTGCCATTCTCACTAGCTACCTTCCTATATATGTTCTCTATTTTCCTATGTATCTTGAAGAATCTGTCTACATTTCTTTTCTCCAATTCCTCTCACTCACTAATCAACCCTCTGCAGTTTGGCTTGTGACCTCATCTTACAAATGAATCTGCTCTCTCCAAATTACTAATGATCTCTTACTTGCCAACTCTGATGACCTTTTCTCATGAATGTGCTGGTAAATGTTTAGCAACTAGCTCTCTGGGAAAAAAAAAAGAACACAGGACACACTTTTAAGTTTAATCTCCATGATTAACATTTTTTCCACTGTCTTAAGACAATCAACAAAACAATAAATCAAGCCCTGACTTTGCCAGTTTCTGAGGTGTAAATGCTCACACTGAAAATTTAACATTCAGCTTGAGGGCTCAAACTGGCTTTTCTCAGTCCTCACTCTTCTCATTTTTAATTCAGCATTTGACACTGTTGACTACCCTTTCCTCTTGGGTACTCTCTCATCTCTGGCGATCTCTCATCTCTTACTGATACTGCCCTCGCTTCTACCTGTCTGACCACTCTTTCTCAGTCTCCTTTTCTGGATCATTACCCATGCCACATATCCTAAATGGAGTTAAACCCCAAAACTCTGTACTGGGCCCTCTTTTCTTCTCTCTCTACAATCCCTCAATGACTTCAACATAGGTTTAGTTATCTCTGAGAAGTTTGACTCCTAGACTAGACTTCCCTAGTGTCTCTCCTCAGCTACATCATGAATTATCTATTGGACGTTATGAACTGGATGCCCTGTAGAAATCTCAAACTCAACATGTCCAAAAAAGAAATCACTATCTTTCCTGCAAACCTACCCCTCTTCTGAATTTCCCATTACTGTCAAGTATACCACAGTCCCTCTAGTCATCTGGTTCCACAATCTGGGTGCCATCCTCAACAACTCACTCTCATGCCACATGTCCGATCAGTCAATATATTTAGGCCGACATCTGTATCTCCCATGTTTGAAAATCCCCTTTTCTCTACTCAGATGGCCATACCTTCCTTCAGACTCTCATCACCTCTTCCCTGGCGTACTGAAATAGTTTCTAATTGATCTCCCTGCCTCAAATCTCTGCTCATTCTGATGTATTCTCCACACAGCTCATAAGTGATCTTCCTAAAGCTCAGGTCTGATCCCTCCTACTCTGTAAACTCTGGTGCCTCCAGGATCAAATATAACCTCCTTTCAAACATTTAAAGCTCTTCTCAATTTATCTCCTTTCCATCTTTCCAATATTCGTACTCATTCCTCCCTTCCATGTACTGTCCAGATGCACTAGCCTTCTTGTTATACATTACACATGACCTTCCACCTCTCATCTCTGGGTTTTCCCACTGGTGATCTCCAAAGCTCGGAATCCACTTCTTTCTCACCTTTGCTTCTTGTAATTCCTAGTTTTCTTCAAGGCTTAGCTCAAGCATTCAACCCTCTGTAAGAGCACGTTCCTCTTTCTTCCAACTGCTAATACTTTCTATGTCCTCCTAGTTGCCTTGTATCTGGTTTGTACGTCGCGTGTGTGAATGTACGTACCCATGCCGACAATACATACAGATGTGTAAATATGCATATATATGTATATATACATATGGGGGAGCTAGGTGGCACAGTAGATAAGAATAATGGGTCTGGGGTCAGGACGACTTTTTTCCCTGAGTTCAAATCTGGTTTCAGACACACAACTTTCTGTGCGACCTTTGGAAAGTCACTTAATCCTGTTTGCCTCAGTTTTCTCACCTGTAAAATGAGCTGGAGAAGGAAATGACAAACCATTCTAGTATCTCTGCCAAGAAAACCCCAAATGGAGTCACAAGGAGTTGGACATGACTGAAAATGACTGAACAACACACACACACACACACAAATACATATACCTTTGTCTATATACATATATATGTATGTGTGTATATAAATATGCATGTGTATGTGTGTGTATATATGTATATATGTGTGTGTGTGTATATATATATATATATATACACACACACACACACACATACACACACATATAAAAAAAGATGTCAAGTTCCCGCTACAATGTAAGTTCCTTGAGGGGGAGGACTGTTTTGCTTTTGTCTTTGTATATCCAGTGCCTGTCATGTATTAGATGCTTAATAAATGCTTGCTGATTGATTCCTGTCAATGAGAACAATAGCCTGGGCTGAGTTCTTCAGGGCAGACAGGTTTCTTTATATGTCTGTAGTGGAAGCAAAGAATAGCTTTCTTTAAAAACATGCTTCCCTACCTCCTTCTCTCTCATTACCTGAGCGATGGTAGTCTCTGGTCCCAAATATTAGTGCAGGATTCTTAGCTCATGCTACATAGACTCCCCCCCCACCAAGATTCATGGAGAGATTCCAGGGGGTCCATGGATGGAAAAGAAATTACGTATTTACTTCAGTATAATCGTCCCCCCCCCATCTTATGTAGTTTATGTTATGTTTTTAGAAAATTATTCTGAGAAATAGTCTTTTCTAGAGTGAGGAAGGGGTCACTGCCACAAAAAAGGTGGTGATCCCCTGCTATACACACACACACACACACACTCTCTCTCTCTCTCTCTCTCTCTCTCTCTCTCTCTCTCTCTCTCTCTCTCTCTCTGCAACTACTCCCAATTTCCCAGGAGCCAAAGAGCCTCCATAAAGCTTCATCATTCTTGGTGCCTCTTTTGATGAAACCTTAGGATCTTACACCTGTCAAGGGAGCCAATGTCAAGAGCTCAGCCCCTTGGCTGTCTCTTTTGCAAATTGTCTCTCCCATCCCCTCCTGCTCCGGAGGTAGGCTTCTTCCTGCCTCCCCTCTACACCCTCGAGCCAGACGAATAGACTTCTCTGCAGTCCACCTCTTCCCCAATGAACTCCCCCTCCCCAGCTCCTTTCCTGAAGATTGAATGGCCCATTCCTTTATCAATCCAGTCCCCAGGCCTTGTGCTTACTTTCCACGGTGAGAGTGATGGGCTGGCTGGTCTTGTTATCCCCGTTCTTGTCATTAACGGCCTGCACGTAGTACCGGCCAGCGTCAGGAGCCACAGTTGACAGAATGACTAGGGTGTTATCCAGCGTGATGGCTCTGAGGAGGACAGAGAACTGATTGAAATATTCTGTCAGGGTCACCCCAAGCCGCCCTCTGAAGCAGTGTGGGGCTGGGGAGGGGGAGAATTTTGCAGAATTATTGGGAAGGAAGACTGGAGGAGGAAGAGGAGGAGGAGAAGGGAGGAGAGAGAGACAGGGAGAGAGGAGAGAGAGCGAGAGAGAGAAAGTGAGAAGGGAGAGAGAGAGAGAGAGAGTGCATGTGAGTGTGCTGATGAGAAATGGGAAATGATAAGGAGGGCATAAAGTTAAAATAATCATGCCTTACATCGATATTGAACATTAATATTTTCAATTCATTTTCACAGACATTATCTTTTCTGATCCTCACAGCCCTGTGAGGGAAGGCAGGATGAAGAGTATAATCCTGATTTTTGAGTCAAGGAAATTGAGGTACAAAGATATCTAGCTACTCCTTATCTATCTATGTCTAGGTATTCCTTAACCTTGGCAGGGCTATATCTCTCAGCCCCCATCCCCTCAATTTCACCTCGTGCCTGAGGCCCAGCCCTGTTATAACTGACACCACTGGCCCCCAATTCTTTTTCCTCCCATGGTCCCTCTTTGCCTGTAGTGAAAGTCACAACCTCTACAAGGTCCCTGGATGTCAGAATCAAAAATAGATGTGTGTGCGTGTGTTGGATGGGAGGGGGGATTGGGTTATGTCTGACCACTAATTTCACCTTCTTTATGGAATTTCTATCTCTAGAAGGTGATGCATGAATTCCCGGTACCTTTTAGCATGGGAGGTTTCGAAAAGCAAGGGGGGGGGCGGGAAATCTCATGCTGTGAATTAACACTTCCTCCAGTACTTTTCAAAAACTCCTAGCTGAGAGAACAGGAAAATTATCTGGAACCAGACGAGTCCCTATACATAGCATGAGTTCACATACTAAATGACTGCTGAACTAAATAGTGCCTGACCTGTGTGAACTTATCTATTTGCATAACATCATGTAGTTGATGGTTTGATTCAATTAAATTCAACAAATATTTATTAGACACCCATTACTACATACACAAGGTACCATGTAAGGGCCTGGGAATAAAAGGATGAAGATGCATTCCCTATCCTCAAGGGCATAGTAGATATTAATGATGATAATTTAGATGGAAGCTCCACACAGAGGGGATTATTAGCCAAATGTACTGCTGGATTCAATCCATGTCTCCTTCTGCCAAGAAATAATAGCCTCTGTCCCCATGCCTCAGTTTCCCCTTCCAAAGATGAATAAAACAACAACAAACCCACCTTTTTTCCATCTAAAGACATCTCCTCTCTTCCCGAGGACGGACAGGTGTCTGAGAGGTTAGAGTGGTACAGAGGCAGAACTATATCCCAAATCCGAATTGTTTTTACCTTGGGACCAATACTGGAGACGCTAGAACCCCAGACTCAAGTGAGGGTGTCTACATCCCAGCTGGGAACTCACTGAGCCTCATCGCGGCCCTTCAGAGTCTGACCACCACCAAATTTTCCTCTGTTCTTGTTTTCCATCGTCTTTTATTCATTTTCCCACTGACAAACAAAACCATTAGTTTGTCAAGTCTGGCTCCAAGTTTTAATGTGATGTGCATGAGACAGCTGTTAAACATCCTTAATGTTAGTTTAACAAGGACAAACCCAGTTGAATCCTTTTCAGATTTTCCCATAAGGTGAATGTTACAGAGTTTTAAAAAGAGTCTCTCAAAGGAACCACTTCACAAATGTCTGTTTTGTTTATACTTTCGCCAGGGCTGGGGGTTTTGCTTTTTTTTTTTGCTGTTGGTCTTTTATATGTCAGTTCTCTTGCCATCAACAGAGCTCCAGGGAATTGCAGAGGATGCTCATCCACTCTCTTCTTCCTCAAAGGTTCCTCTCCTTCCAGAAGAGTTCCCTCTCTTTTCTCCCAGTTTCTTCCAGTAACCTGGACAGTGGGAATTAGAGGTAGGGGGTGGCCCTGGACAGAGGCTTGAAAAATTGTGGTGGTAAGCAGCGGGAATGAATAAAGTGCTGCCCTTGGAATCAGGAATACCTGAGTTCAGATTTTGCCTCGGACACTTAGTAGCTGGGAGACTCTGGGCAAATTATTTAACCTCTTTTGGCCTCAGTGAATCAGTCAGTTAGCACGTGTTAAGCGTCTGCTATGTACCAGGCATGTACTTGAGAGTCCCTGCTCTCAAGAACCTTATAGTTTAATGGCCTCCGTTTCCTCATGTGTAAAATGGGGATAATAACAGCACCTACTCCCCCCAGGGTAGCTTCTTCATTCAATGAGCAGCTAGGTGGTGCGGTGGATAGAGTGCTGGGTTTGGAGTCAGGAAGACTCACCTTCCTGAATTCAAATCTGGCTTCGGACACTTACTAGCTGTGTGACCCTGGGCAAGTCACTTAACTGTTTGCCTTGGTTTTCTCATCTGTAAAATGAGCTAGAGAAGGAAATGATAAACCACTCTAGTATCTTTGCCAATAAAACCTCAAATGAGGTCACAAAGAATTGGACACGACTGAAAAACAACTGAACGACACCTCCCAGGGTTGAGGATCAAATGAAATAACATAAATAAAGGGTTTTGCGAACCTTTAAGGGCTGCATAAAAGCTAGCAAATTATTACTGGTATTACTTCTGACCTCAGCACCTCTGTCCCTGATCTTATAGCCTCGTCTTAGAGTGCCATCATCACTGAAAGGCTAATAAGGAGAAATCTTTCTCCAGCCAAAAGCCAAGAGAGGAAGTGTGGTGCCAGGGAAAGAGTGCCAGGTTTTAGAGTCAGAGGGGTAGAGTCTGTAGTCTGCTTTAACGTTTACTAGCTATGCAACCTTGGGCAAGTCACTCGAGTCTCTCTGGGAGGCTTCAGGGTCTTCATCTATAAAATTAGGGAGCAGGATTAGTAATGATAATAGCTTGTATTTATATAGTGTTTTAAATACATTATTAGTATTAATTTACAATTAATTTAATTACATTAAATACATTATTATTATTAGAATGTAAGTCACTAGAAGGTAGGGACTGCCTTGCTAGCATTACATCTGTATCCCCATAGCACAGTACCTGGCACAGTATATAGTTAAATTTTGGTATGAGGGTCCTAAGAAGAATGGAAGTACCTGGAAGGCAGGTTTGGATTTTTGGTTTGGTCTTCTTGTTTGTAACCCTTGCACTTCTCATACTGCCTTTCACACAGTAGGTGATGAATTTGAATTTACTGAATTAGATTGAATGAAATGACCAAAAAGGGCTTTATTTATTACCTCATTTAAACCTTAGAACAACAGATATTGCTATTAACCATGAATGTACCACTTCTGTGTTCAAGATTCCCTTACATGGCCACAATCCATTGGCTTTGCCACCTCTCCCTCTGCCTTCCCACACCAAACTCTACTCTTTGTCCACACTGTGACCTCCAATCCCTGACTCCTCGGTTCTCTCCTAGGCCATCACTCCTATACTGGCCACACTTTCTATCTTGACCCCTTGGTGAACCAGTTCAACTAACTCTACATAGTCCTTTTCTTGAGGGCCCGTTTTTTTGTATCGCCAACTTTCCCATGCCAACCCCCTCCTTAGATCATTTCCACCATCTGCTGTTGATTGAAAGTAGACAAAATCATACAACTCTTCTGACTAGGTCCACTACAATTTTTGTTAAATAATCTCAATGGGGCTCTCACCACTGCTAAGCAATCTTTCTATACTTCCCATATAAATTCACTATCCTACTCTTCACAGCAGATATTTCAAATCTTTTCATCCCTCCTCAAATTTCCTGAGGCTCCCCCTCTCACCTGAGCACCTTGCCTCATCATATTTTACTGAAAAAACTGAGGCCATTTGCTGTGAACTCCCTCTTCCTCTCTTCTCCCCATCTTACATCACTCAGATGCCTTCTGCTCCGATCTTGTCTTTGACCCTGTCATACAGGAAGACATAGCTCCCCAAGGCTAAGGCTTATACCTGCACAAGCAATCCCATTTCATCCTTTCTTCTCCAACAAATTGCCTCCTCTGTCATATCCACTCTATCACTTATCTTCAATCTCTCCCTGTCTATTGGCTCACTCCCTCCTGCCTACAACCAGGCTCATGCCTTCACCATCCTCAATAAACCCTCACTTGATCCTTCCATCTGTTACCATCCTATATCTCTTCTGCCCTTGGTGGCTAAACTCCTTGAGAAGGTCATCTACTATAGATGCCTCCACTCACTCTCTTCTCAATCCCCTATAACACACCTTCTGAACACATAATTTCACTAAAGTTGCTTTCTCTGAAGTTACCAATGATCTCAGTTGCAAAATTCAATGACCATTTTCTCTGTCCTCATCCTTTCATGGATTTAGTTACCATCTCTATTATGATGATTCTCAAGTATACCCATCCTGCTTACCTCCAGTCTTGCATTCCTTTCAGACATCTAGAAAATGGGTGTCTAGTAGACATTTTAAATTCAAAATGTCCAAAACTAAACTCATTATCTTTCCCCCTAGACTCTCCCCTATTTCTAACTTCCCTATTAATGTCAAAGGCACCAACATCCTTCAAGTCCCCCAGGATGGTACCCAGGTAGACGTCATCTTGACTCCTCACTATCTCTCACCGCTCCCCCCCCCCCATATCCAATCTGTTGCCAACTCCTGTGGATTTTACTTTTCGACATCTCTCGAATACACCCCCTTCTCTGACACTGCCACCATTACAGTGCAGGTCCTCATCACTTCATGCCTAGGGTAATGCAATAACCTGCTGGTTGCTCTCCTAGCCACAAGGCTCTCCTCACTTCAGTCCATCCTTCATTCAGTTGCCAAAGTGATTTTCCCATAGCGCAGGTCTGATCATCTCACCTCCCTCCCCTTCCCAAAACCCACAAAAACCAAAACTCCAGTGGCTCCCCATCACCTACAAGATCAAATATAAAATCTTCTGTTTGGCATTCAAGGCCCTTTAAAAACCTAGCCCCTCTCTAAGCTTTACACTCTTACACCCCATCTCTCCCCACCCAATCATCTTTGATCCATCAACAATGCCCTTCTTGCTGCTCTAAGATTCTCTATCTTTTGGTTCCTGGTGTCTTCTCTGGGTGACTCCCATACCTGAAATGCTCCCCCTCCTTAGGAAGCCCCTTGGCTTCCCTTCAAGTCCCAACTAAATTCCACCTTTTGTAGAAAGTTCTTCCAAGCCTCTCTTAATTCTAGAGCCTTCCCTCTCATTTACTACTTATCCCACATATAGCTTGCTCTGTATATAACTGTTTGCTTGTCATGTCCCCTATTAGACTGTAAGCTCCTCGAGGGCCAGGCCTGCATTTTGCCTCTTTTTGTATCTCCCGTGCTCAGCACAGTGCCTGGAACATAGTAGGCACTTAAATGCTTACTGACTGGCAGAACAACTCTGTGATATAGGTGCAAGTATTATCCTCATTGTATAGATGAGAGACAGGCTAAGAGGCAGAGACAGTGGCTAAAGATTCCAGAAGACCTGTGTTCAAGGTCTGCCTCTGAGAAATGGTGACTGTGGGCAAGTCACTTAACCTTTCCCTGTGCCTAGAGCTAAGACACGAAGCTGCATAACCTGCATTGTTGGAGTCCCTTACCAAAATCTCCCTCTACCTATGAAATCTAGGGCTTGGTCAATTCTTTTCTGTCTGCCCCCACCCCCCTCCCCCCATGAAGAAATCAGTGTTCAGAGAAATTAAGTGACGCACTTAGGGTCATACAACAAGAATGTATGGGAAGCAGGATTAGAACCCAGATCTTCCTGAGACTGGGTCTGGTGCTCTAATCCACAATGCTAGACTGCCTCTCTAAGCCTCAGTTTCTTTATCTCTAAAATGAGAATAATAGTGTCTATCCCACAGGGTTGTTGTAGGATCAAAAGAGATAGTGCAGGGAAAACACGAGATGACAGTTGAGCTGCCAGTTAGTTCTAAATCCGTGATCCTGTGAGTCCCTCCCTGCCTCCTTCTCTCTCTTAGCATCCATGTTCCTCATCCTGTGCACAGCAGTTGAGTACATGCGCGCGCGCACACACACACACACACACACACACACACAGACATAGACCTTTTGGTGTGCAAATGACCTTGATAATAAAGCGAGGAGATTCTAGCATAAATATTATTTAAATTCGTAACTAGCTCAGGTCATGCAGATTTCAATGTCCTCATTCAGCTGTCCTGCCCTAGCTAACATTATTGGCTCAAATTTAAAAGTAACACTGTACCTTTACACCCAGGCACTGTCCATCCTCACTCCTTTTCTCAATTTTTTCCTCTCAAGAAATCCTGGGTAGGGCTACAGAGGCAACGGGGTATTGGGGAAAGTGGAAGATCTGGGCAATAGTCCCTACAGAGCCACTGAACAACTGTATGACTTCTATGGGCAGCTAGGTGGCCCCATCGTACATAGAGCGATGGGCTTAGAATCAGCAAGACTCATCTTCCTGAGTTCAAATCTGGCTTCAGATACTTACTAGCTGTATAACCCTGGGTGAGTCACTTAACCCTGTCTGCCTCAGTTTCCTCATTTGTAAAATGATATGGAGAAGGAAATGGCAAACCATTCCAGGATATTTGCCAAAAAAAAACCCAAATGGGGTCGTGAAGAGGCGGACACGATTGAAATGATTAAACAACAGCAACAAGACTTTAGGCACCCTATTTTCTCTCTGTTCTTCAAATAACCACAACGATAATAGCTAGCCCTTCTATAGTGCTTTAAGATTTGCAAGGCACTTCATTTTATCCTCACAACAACACCGCAAGGTAGGTGGGACTACTACCACCTCCATTTTACAGATGAGGAAACTGAGGCAGGCAGCAGTTAAGCGACTTGCCCAGGGTCACACAGCGAAGTGTCTGAGGCCAAATTTGAATTTAGTTCTTCCTGATTCCAGGCCCGGCACTCTATCTTTAGCTATCTTTATAAAATCAATCAATGAAAATTTATTAAGTACCTACTATGTGCTAGGCACTGTGTTAACTAACTCTGGGAATAGAAAAAGGCAAAATACAGTCCCTGCCCATGGGGAGCTTATGATCTAAGGGGGGAGACAATATGGAAACAAAATACATACAAAGTAAGCCATATACAGGACAAATAGGAAATAATTAAAAGAGGAAAGTCACTAGACTCAAGAGGGGTTAGAGAAGGCTTCCTGTACCCGGTGGGATTTTAGTTAGAACAGGTGACCCCTAAGGTCCCGTCTCTAACCTGCTATGTTCTAACATTCTTTGTGGTTTTCTTTATCTTTCTTAACTTTCTGGCCTCTGCCCAAAGCTGCTTTGTCTATCTGGGCCCCAGGTACCCTGTTGTGGTTTCTGGTTGGAACTGTGCTGGCTTTGAAACAAGTTCGTTTTTCATTAAGTTGATGCTCTTTTGGCCCTGGCTCAAGGAAATCCAGTCTTCCAACTATTTCCTACCCTATAACCTAGACCCTACCTTCTTTCATCCGTCTGTACTTCCATAGTGTGTTCTCTCTTCAACTGAGACTTGGGAACTCTACCAAATATCTAGGCTCCTGTCTACTCCCTTAGAAAGTCAGAGCTAGAACAGAACACTGACCTTATCCAGTCCAGTAGAAGAGGAAGTGGAAGTCCAGGGATAAGATGCCCAAGGTCCCACAAGTAGTTAATGGCAGAGCTGCACTAGAACACAGGTCTCCTGGGTCTCAGCTTGGCCTTCTTTTCACTACACCAAAAACGCTTCACTCAGTTACTTGGTGAGCTAGCATTTCCATCTCTACGTAATATGGACCTATATTTTTCAGAGCTACTTCTGAAGACTCCCAGTGGACTTTAAAAATAACTTTAATTTAGGTGGATAGAGTACCAGCTCTGGAGTCAGGAGGACCTGAGTTCAAATCTCGCTTCAGGCATTTACTAGCTGTGTGCCTCTGGCCAAGTCACTTAACCCTGTCTGCCTCCAAAAAAACCAAACCCCCAAACTTTAATTCAATGGATTGACTAAACATTTAAATAGTACCCACCATGTGCAAGGTTATATACTGGATGTTGGGGTTACAGATATAAAAACCAAAGTTCTGCCCTCTCTTTAAGACCCTCAGGCCAAAATTGAGCTAACTTAAGGACACATCTCTTCAAGTGAGGAACGGTAGTCTTCTATTAAAAACAAAACCAAAAATGTCAGAGCAAGGGTTCCGATGTCCCGTCCATCTGCTCTGCAAATCTTAGAGTTACCAGAAGCAAGGAGGCTGAGAGGACCAGTAAGGCTTCCTTTACACTCAGATGATTTCTGCTTTACTAGAAAGATTCCATTTTCCCTTGTGATCTCCATTGATGGCTAAAGAGGAGATAATAAGAGCTAACATTTGTATAGCCCTTTAAGATTTACACAGTACTTTTATGATACATTATCTCATTTGATCTTTACGACAGCCTTGTAAGGCAGATGTTATTATTAGCCTCATTTATAGATGTGGAAACTAATGCTGAGAGAGGGTGACTTGGCTAGGGACCCTGGGAGGCAGGATTTGCGCTCTGGTTTTCCTGACTTCATGGTCCTTGCTCTAACCACTGCGCCACTTTTCCTGACTCCAAATTCTTTGTTCTATCTGCTGGCCCCTCTAGCTGCCTAATGTCCACTGGAGCATCCCAAGGGAAAACATACTATCACTTGACTGAAATTAACAGATCATTTAATTTACTCCTATGCCTTACTCTCCCAAATGTACACAACTGTATCCAAGCTTTGCCATGAACTTCCAGACAATTTAACCCCAGGGGTCAAAGCTATTGAAGAAAGTGGCTAGTGTTCTAAGCATAACAATTCCTAGGGGATATGCAGAGACCATGCCTCAGGATTTGAGAGGTAGCTAAGTACTTTGGAGGATAGATAGAGCGCTGGCTGGGGTCAGGAAGACCCGAGGTCAAATGTGGACTCAGACATTTACTACCAGCTGTGTAACCTCTGCCTGACTCAGTTTCCTCAACTCAACTATAAAATGAAGATAATAGTTGTATCTACCTCCTCAGGTTGCTGCGAGGATTAAATGAGATACTATTTGTAAATATCATAGTGCCTGGTATGTAACAACTATTTAAAGAATGTTTCCTTCCTTCCTGACCCAGGGTCGGATTCCAGAGCCATGACCCCTCTGGACCCCTTTTGTAACCAACTCCATCACACTCTCCTGCTGGGTTAGTTCTGAACGGCCAAGTTCCCACCTTCTGATCCTCTCCTCCATGACGATACCCTTCTTCCGAGCTCATGGTGTTCCATGCCTGGGGACACTTGATAATTTAATTAGAGAACTGAGTAAGTCAGATTGAAAGCTCCCCAACGGCCTGTACATTCTTCCTATTGTTAACTCCTCTTGCCTCCTTTCCCACAACACACAGCCAGGGGATGGATAAGGTGTTACTAATCACTGTTTAGACCCCAGCAGCGGTGTAGCCCATAGACAGAACTCTCTCTCTCTCTCTCAACCCCTCCTCCCTCCTCCCCTCCAGCCCTCTATGGCTGATAGCACTCATTGGATATGTATCCCCTGCATACAGATGCTAGAGAATTTGTTTCCAGGGGTCCTGTCTACTCAGCTATGAATATTAATCTGCTGTAATTGTTAAGATAAAACCATTGGAATGGTTTTCTCATATTCAGTATGGAGGATGAAGTGGCGGTAGGAGAGGGAAAGAGGGTCTGTGTGTATGCCAGGATCATGGGACATGATGGGGTTGTGAATTAGAATAACCCAAGAGGGATTTGGTAAATGAGACTGGAATGATGGGAATGAGGAATGAAGAGAAGATGGAATTGTGGTGTTTCATATTTACAGAGGATAAACTCCCTATTGCAGGGTAGTGTTGTAAGATGGCTTTCAGGATGTCTCTCTCAGCTGTGTAAAGTTAGACAGTGCTATAGGAGAACAGAATTAATATCCATGCTAACTGTGCACTATCAGGCTTGGGCGATGTGGAAAAGACCAATTTTGTAATCAGAAGACGTAGCTTTGAGTTCTGAGTCCACCACTGTGACCATGGGCACGGCAATCCACCTTTATTGGCTTCAGTTTTCTTATCTGTAAAATGAGAACAGCAATCACAGGACCATAGGTTTAGAACTTAGGTTCATGTGATCAACCTTAGCCCACTTTACAGATGAAGAAACTGAGGGTCAGAGAGGTGAAGAAAGGACTTGCCCCAAACCACACAGGTAGAACTGGAAGCTGAACCAACATCCTTCGACTTAGAATCCAGCATTTCCTTTCACTGCCTGCCTCACAAATAATGCTTATGAAATAAACCACAAGCATACCATGCTACATGGATGGAAGTTGTTATTATCATGGATAGCAGGACTAGATTCGGTTCCAAACATTTGTAAGTATGTTATAGCTGAGTCTTTCTCCTTAGATGCAGGCCTGCCTATTGGACATCTTAAAATGAATGTCTTGTAGGCATCTCAAACTCAAGATGTCCAAGATAGAATCTACTGTCTTTGCTCCAAATCTCATCCCTATTGAGGATGTCGCCATTCTTCCAGTCACCTAGGTTCACAAGCTAGGTATCTTCTCTGATTCCTCATTCTCACCTTCCTCACGTATCCATTCAACTGCCAAATCTTGTCCTTCCCATCTCCATAATCACCTCACCACCACTCATACAACGACCACGTTGGTACATTCCCCCAGGACTTCTTCCCTGGATTACTACAACAGCCTCTCATTTGACCGACTTAACACACACCTCTCCCCATTCTCGTCCACCTCCCCTTGTTGTTGTTGAGCCATTTCAGTCATGTCCAACTCTTCGTGGCCCCATTTGGGGTTTTCTTGACCAAGATACTGAATGGTTTGCCATTTTCTTCTCCAGCTCATTTTACACACGAGGAAACTGAGACAAACAGAGTTAAGTGACTTGCCTAGGGTCACACAGCTAGTAAGTGTCTCAGGCTGGATTTGAACTCAGGAAGAATCTTCCTCACTCCATGGCTGGTGCTCTATCTACTGCACCACCCAGCTGCCCCATAATGACAACAGAAGAGATTTTCTAAAAGTACAGGTCTAACCGTATCGTTTCCTATTCTTTTCTTTTGGATATTTTCTATTTTTCCAATTACACATAAAACAGGTTTTAGCAATTGATTTTTAAAATGTTGAGTTCCAAATCTCTTCCTCCCTCCACCCCCATTGAGAAGGGAAACAATTTGATATTAGTTACACATGCACAGTCATGCAAAACTTATTTCCATATTAGTCATATTGTGAAAGAAAACCCATCATTCCTTATTTAATCAACTCCACTTTATGTTTTAATTCTTCAGAAACAGTTGTTTTCCATGTCTCACTCCTATATAGCAACATTGGTAAAACGTCAGTATCAAAAAGGTGGGCCTTTGCTTTCATGGGGTGTGTGGATTCAACAAAAGATTGTCGCAATTTCCCAAATGTAACTGAGCCTGCTCTGTTCCTATTCAACTCTAGGCCCAGTTTATTGTCCATCGCTACTGTTTGTCCCAGATATATATACTGTTGGAAAGCTTTATACGGCATCTATCCAAATGCATTTTGAAATCTGGGCAGTATGATATACTTCATCTACTTGGTCTATTGCTGTGTAGATGGCCAAGCCAGAATCCTTTGAGCGATTACAGATATCTTCCAGGAGGCCCTTCAATATTCCAAGCCTTGATACATTCGGCACAATATCAGCCACCAACAGGAGGACCTGGAGGGTTTTTATCATCCGCAGCGCATCCTTATGTAACTTGGACTCTGTGATGTATCTCCTTCATCACAGTGGCAAATGTCTTTGGTGAACTTTCATCTCCCTGTTTAATGCCTCATTTCATGACTATGCTCAGAGGGTCATTGAACAGGGTTATCTCTGTTACACCTTCCAAGGAATCTTGAATGAGCCTGACATATGGATGGGAGACATCTTGTAAACAATGCTGTAAAGCATCGTTCCATTCTTCAGAATAAAATGCTTTTTTGTCACCAACAAATAATGAGCAAGAGTTATATGCTTTAAGTCTTTCACTTAATTGTGAAATGGTAAAGATACAGTTCATTGTTGAGTATCCCCTCCCAAAGTCTACCTGTTCCCTACTAACACCCTCACTGAGGATGACTTTGATTTGTATATGGATGATTCATAAAGATTTTATATAGACGGGGGAGTAGGCATATGGGGCAGAAGTTACTGATTTTTCTTTTGTTGCCTTTTTTGGTATTAATAAGATCTGAGATTTTGTCTCCATGTCTTTGGTGTCTTCCTTTTCCTCAGAAACTCTGTATATTAGTGACCTTGCAATTGCTTTGCTTCCAGGATGCATCGTCTCTATGTAGAATTGGTCCTAACCAGCTGTTTTTCTTGTCTTTTTCTTTAGGGTCATTTCTACCTTCTTTACAAGCACCTTGAGGTCTCTGATATTTGGGTACAAGCGTGGTGGTTCCACTGTCTCTGATGGAGAAAGTAGTTTGTTATAAAGATTTTTTGCAAATCTTTTCGATTTTTCTTCCATTTGTTGTCCTCCTTCCATGTTCATCCTTAAATGCCCCTGGGATGACTTTGCTTAGCTGGATCTCTCACAAAGCTTTCTTTAAGCTGGTTTGATCTCCCACTGCTTCTCTCTGCTTTCTGAGATACTGCTGCTTACAATCTTCCGACATCCTTCTTTGTAAGATTTTTACAAATAAGTTTATATTCTGGGGGCAGCTAGGTGGTGCAGTGAGTAGAGCACCAGCCCTGGAGTCAGGAGGACCTGAGTTCAAATCCAGCCTCAGACACTTGACACATTTACTAGCTGTGACCTTGGGCAAGTCACTTAACCCCAATTGCCCTGCCTTCCCCTCTGCAAAAAAAAAAGTTTATATTCTAACATGATAGGGTATAAGTTGAATATAATGACCTCTAAGGTATCTTCCAACTTAGAGATGCCATAATACTGCCCAGGCTGGGAGGGACGGTTTCAGGGAGGTTCCTATATTTGTGGATGAAGTAATTCCTTTGCTCACAGCCTTTTTCAGAGGTGTTGGATGTTGTTTCCAATGTTCAGTTACCCAAGAGTCAAAATGCCAAACCAAACCCAGGGAGTGCACAGAGGGTCCTTGTTTGAGCTGAAAGGGCCTGTGTATTTATTTAGCCTACCAACCAAAGCCAGCCCAGGTTCCTCCCTACCACACCTCCCCGCACACAGCCAAAACACACATGTGCCAACGCATACATGAGCGCAAGCCACAAATGCACACATCCAAGCTCACCTCCCCTTCTCTCCCACATATACCCCTTTGCTGCAGGGTTCCCTTCTCTTGGTCTGGCAGGGTCTCTTCATCTTTCCCCGGGGAGCTGTCCAGGCTCTCCGAGAGCCAGCAGTCTTGACTAAGCACATCCATAGCAACAACTCTAGTCCATGGAGATACTACCTTCGTGATCTCTGTTACATCCATCCGTCCCCTTTTCTCCACTCAACACAGCCACCACCTTAGTTCAGGCCTCATCACCTCTCACCTGGACTATTTGCAATAGGCTCCTAATTAGTCCCCCTGCCTCCAGTGTCTCCCCTCTTCAATCCATTTTCCACTCAGCCGCTAAATTGATATTCCTAAAGCACAGACAGGTCTGACCATGGCGCTCACCTATTCAAGAAGCTCTAGCAGTTTCCTTTTGCCTCTAGGATAACATATAAACTTTTCTCTTTGGCTTTTAAAGCCCTTTACAATCTGGATCCAGCTATTTTCCAGGTTTATTGTACCCTACTCGCCTTCATGCACTCTGTGTTCCAGGCAAACAGGCCAACTTGTTTTCTGTACACAACATTCAGTCTCCTATTTCCATGACTTTGACAGGCTGTTCTCCCCACTCCCTGGCCTCCTCTCCATGCCTGGAAAGCATCCCCCTCCCTCACTTCTACCTCATAGAATCCCTAACTTCCCTCAAAACTCAGTCCAAAGTGCCATTTCGTACAAGAACCCCATGACTTGCTTTTCCACCATGGGCTGCATTTTCACTCACCCACTTCCCAGCCCCTTCCACATCACCCTGAACTCACTGGTTGAGGCAGGGGAGTTGGAAGACTCCTTGCTCTGCATCTCCACTTCCAGGCTCTCTCTCTAACCCTATCACTTGCTAAACCCTCCTCCTTTGAGCTTCATGCTATTCATATCTACAAGCCAATCAAAATCCTGGTGGCAGTTGTCTACATACCTCTAGGACACTCAAAATCCTGGTGGCAGTTGTCTACACACCTCTAGGACACTCAAAATCTTGGTGGTAGTTGTCTATACATCTCAAGGATGCTCTCCTTCCTTCCTCAATGAATTCAATGACTTGCTCCCAATCTTTCTTTGCATGGATCATTGAAGTTTTTTTTGAGAGAAATGGTTTTATTTGTGACAACAGGAAAAGAGTCAGTGTGGGAGAGAGTGAAAATTAGTGGAAAAAAGCATCCTGGGCCATCTCCAGTCATCCTGGTGAATATCAGGCCACTGGACCCAGAGGGCTCTGGAGGAGAAAATGAGGCTGGTGACCTTGCACAGCCCTCCCTCACTCAAATCAAAGTCAACTGCAATCATGTCATCATTTCCCTGATGTCATGGTCCTCTTTGAGAATGAAGGACAAACACAACTTTTACCCTCATACTAGAAAACTTCAACATACACACTGATACCGCACTCTCTCAAACAACCTAAAATCCCAGTTCATCGACCTACTCATTTCCCATTACTTAACTCTTTTATCCCGCATCAGCCACACACAAAGGTTGTCATACCCTTGATCTTGCTGTCACACATAAATGCACCATGTTCAAGAACTCTGAAATTTCCTTTTCTGATCACAGTCTATTGGCTTTCCATCTTTCCCTTGGCCTTCCCTTACCAAACCTTGTCTTTTTGTCCATTCCATGACCTCCAATCTCTCCATCTCTCATTCTCTCCCTTTCATAAGCTAAGCCCTCTTCCTTTCCTCATCTTGTCCCCTTGGTGAACCAGTTCAATTTTATTGTGTCCTTTTCTCTTGCTGTCTGGCTCCCTTATTATATTGCTGATTTTGGCCTGCCAAGTCTCAGCCTAATATCACTTCCACCATCTACTGCCTTCGCTGCTATAAACATGCTGCTGAATGTAGGTGGATGAAAAATTGTGCAACCATTCTTACTGAGTCAACTACAGATTTATGTTACATAACCTCAACAGGGTCCTAACTGCTGCAAGGCAATCCTTTCACACCTCGCTAATTAACTCACTCGTTTACTTTCTACAGTGAATCTTCCAAATCTTTTCATCCCTCCACAAAGCCTCCCATGCCCCCCCCCACCTGCCGAGCTTGTAGCTGAGAACCTTGCCTTATATTTTATGGGAAAACTTGAGGTCATTTGCCGAGAGCTCGTTCTTTTACCTTCCTTATCTCTTAGCACTCAGATGCCCTTTGCCGCTATCTCCTCCTCCATCCTTGTCCCACACGATCAGGTGGCTCTACTTCTTGCTAAGACCAACCTCTCTAACTGTACAATCAAACTTATTCTATCCCAACTCTTCCACCATTTTGTCCCCTCTATTATCTTCACTCTCCCTTATCTCTGATTTCTATCTACTGCCTCCTTCCCTTCTGCCTATAAACATACCCATCTCTCCCATCCTCAAAAACACTCTCTTGATCCTTTCAACCCTACTATTGTCCCACATCTTTCTTGACTTTTGCAGCTAAACACATTGAGAAGGCTATCTACAATAGGTGCTTCCATTTTGTCCTCTTCTCCTTCTCTTCTTAACCCCTTAACAATACAACTCCTCACATCATCATTCCACTGAAACTGCTTTCTTCAAAGCTACCAGGAATCTCTCAGTTGCTAAATCCAGCAGCCTTTGAAAACTCCTCATCCTTCTTAACCTCTCTGCAGCATTTGATTATTGGTCACCCTCTTTGTCTTGATCCTTCTCTTGAGGTTTCTGGTATAGCCCTTCCTCCCGCTTCTCTTCCCACCTGTCTCACTGCTCCTTCTCAGTCTCCTTTTGCTGCATCTTCATCTAGGTCATGCCCATTAACTGGTGGTATCTCACAGGGCTCTTCTTGGGCCCCTTCTCCTCACCCCGTACACCATTTCATTTGGTGGTCTCATCAGATTCCATGGATTTAATTATCTTCTCTATGGTGATGATTCTCAAATGGACGTGTCAAGCTCTAAAACCTCTGCTGACTTCCAGTCTCACATCTCCAACTGTCTTTCAGATATCTCAAGCTGGATGTCCAGGAGACTTCTAATTGTCTAAAACTGAGCTCACTATGTTTCCTCCTAAACCCACCTCCTTTCCACACTTCCCTATTACTATTGAGGGCACCACCATCCATCCTCCCAGTACTCCAGACTCACAACCTAGGTGCCATCTTTGACTCCTCATATGTCTTACTTCCACCCCTCCATAGCCAATCTGTTGCCCAGGACTGTTGATTTCACCTTTCCAACATCTCTCAAATACAACCCCTTCTCCCTTTTGATACTGCCACCACTTTGGTACAGGGTGTTTACATACTATCTCTCCCATTAGACTGTAAGCTCCTTGAGGGCAAGGACTGTCTTTTACCTTTTCTGAGAGGTATCTCTGGTGTTTAGCAGAATCCTAGAATACAACAGGTGCTTAATAAATGCCTATTGATCAACTGAAGTACCCTCCTCATGGAAATTATTTTGTACTTCATTTTATGTGTGTTTAAACTTCTTGAGCCCTGCTACCCTTCCCTCCTGGGGGACTCTGCCCTCTTAGCTCTGGTACTCAGAGCTCCTCCAGACTCATTCCCATTCCATACAAGTGGTTTCCTTCCCATTTAACCTGCAAAGCGATGTATCTTCTGGACCACTGAACCTTGTCACTGCACCTTGCTAGGGGACTAAAATGCCTCACTTCTGGAACCTGGGGACCTGTCAGATCCCAGAGGCAACTGGTGGCACAATGAATAAAGTGCTAGGCCTAGAGTCTGGAAGATCTGAGTTCAGATCTGACCTCAGACTATTACTAGCTGTGTGACTTTGGGCAAGTCACCTAAAAAAAAGGAAACCTACCTCTGCCTCAGTTTCCTCCACTGTAAAGTGGGAATCACAACTGCACCTATGTTGCAGGGCTGTTATGAGGATCAAATGAGATAATATTTGCAAAAATTGTTTAGCAAAGTGCCTGACACATAGTAGGTGCTATATAGATGCTTATTTCCTTCCCTGGTTGGTAAGCGTTGTCACACGGATTTCTGGGTAGCCCCAGCCATGAGCCATGATTCCTATTCTAGATCAGTTTGCATTTTATTTTTGGCCATCTTCTGCATCCATGCAAGTACTACTCACACCCAACCTTTCCAGCTTCAGAAGTCCTAGTCAAATCAACACTGCCATAGCTAGAGAAAAGACCTGCCCCTTTCCTCTCCCTCTTCTCACCAACCCAGTGACTTCCCAAATCACAACACCACCACTCCCATGTATGTCGTTTCTCCACCAGTTAGAACACAAGCTCCTTAAGGGCAGGGACTGGTTTTTGATTTGTATTCAGAGGGTTTTTCACAGTGCTTGGTCCTAGCCAGGTTGATGGCTGTGCTTCATAAATGCTGCTGAATGAAAGAATGAATGAAAGGCTAGTCTGGGGATATCTCTGTGTCTCTGACTCTATGTGACTCTATCTCTATCTCTGTCTCTATCTCTATCTCTCTGTCTCTGTCTCTCTCTCACCCCCCCCCCCCTCTCTTCCCTCTGTCTCTCTCTCTCTCTCTCTCTCTCTCTGTCTCTCTCTGTCTCTCCCCCTGTCTTTGTCTCACTTTCTTCTCCTTTCCCCTCATCCCCTGAAATTCCCCACTTTGGGTAAAATGCAATCTCTCCTTTGTAGCCCTCATTCCAGGGCAGCTCATTTCTCTCAATAACTTCTCTCTTTGACCTCCCCAAGACCCTTTCACCAATAACCCAAGATGTGTTCCCTCTCTTCCTAAGGTCAACAATGATGGAGAAGAAATTTCCCTGAGAGGGCTGCTCTATTGTTTCTTCCAGATGTTTGGGCTGTGCCTGATCATAACTTGGTGTGAATGCTTCCGCCCAACTTGACCTGCCCCATGAGGACAACTGTACTCACATTCTGCTGCTGGGTGGAATCTTCCGGCCATCCCGGAACCAAGTGACCTGTGGCTGGGGGAAGCTGGAGATTCGAGGGGCTTTGATGACAGCTGCCTCTCCGTGGGAGACACTCTGGTGCTTCTCACCCTCTTCAAAACTCCCCATATCTGCAGGACGAAAGAGGAGGAGGGGAAAGTCTGTGAGAAGGGGTCGGGGATTGTGGTGGAATGGGCCAGCCCCAAGGACAGTCTGGATCCTGTGATGGAGGTGGGGAGAGCAGAAAGGATAATGGACAGATAACATGATACAAATGAAAGACGATGGACAAATAGAAAATAGAATGATGGAAAGGGCAAAGCAATTAGAAGTCGAGTAGTACCATCCCTTGTAGTCTGGCTTATCCTTTCCCAATACTTTTGTGTCCAGTACTCAATGCTAATTGGAATCAGGTGCTGCTGCCTGGACAGTAGGGAAGGGGGGAGGGGAGGGAGAGATAGGGTCAGGTTTAGTGAGGTTCAGCAATACACATTGAGAGGTATTGTTGGAAGAGATTTGGGACCCTTGGCTTGCCTCTGAGGAGAGAGAAATTCCTCTGCTACCATGACTTGCTATATTTCGGAAAGTAGATAGGAAAATGCTCTCCTTCCTAGACTGCAACAATATTAGCTGACATTTACACAGTGCTTAAAGGTTTACAAAGCATTGTCCATACGTTAGCTTTTATGATTCTTACAACAACCTTAGGAAATAGATGCTATTATAATCCATATATAAGTTTTACAGATGAGGAAACTGAGCCTGGGACAGATTAGTGACTTGCCCAGGGTCACTCAGCCAGGAAGTATCTGAGGCAGGATTTGAGCTAAATTCCTTTTTCAACCATATTATCAACTATCTAGATATGGGGGTTGGGGAAGAGGCGAGAACAGCATCCAACTCCTCCTGACAAATCACCCTTGCTGATTTGGCACATTGTGGGGGGGAAAACACTTATCCTTGAGCCATGAGCTGAAAGCCAAGAAGGAAATGGAAGAGCGATTGCGGAAGGTATGAGACTTCTCTGGCTGACTCCCACTGGGGACCTTCTGCGGGGAGAATCCGGAGGACCTGCCACTATTCCCCTTCTAGAAGGCAGAAGACAAACAGAGTCCTGCAGCAGCAGTGTGGGCCCCAGATGAACCAGGAAAGACTTTTTCTTGGTGGGGGGGCAGGGAGAAATTGGGAAATGAAGTCCCTTCAGTCTCTAGAAAAAGTAAAACGATGGGAGAAGAGGGTAGCTAGGCAGCACAGTGGATAGAATGCTGGGCCTAGAGTCAGGACGACCTGAATTCAAACCCGGCCTTAGGCAGTTACTAGTTGTGTGGCCCTGGGTAAGTCACATAACCCTTATTTGCCTCAGTGTCTCATCTGTAAAACGGGGATATGCTGGAGACAGAAATGGGAAACCACTCTGGTATTTTTGCCAAGAAAAGTCCATAGGGTCACGAAGAGTGACCTGAACTGAATAATTGAACAATGACAAATAAAAGAGAAGTCCTGGAAGGGGAGGTGGGTTAGCACCTAAGAGACGCTTCAGTACAGAAATAAAGGTACCTGAGCAAAATCCCAGCGCACATATGCCTCTTCCTCTGCTCTCTCTTTCCTCCTGACTTGCAGCCAGTCACTCCCATGCCAAACTGGGATGAGTGTTTCATAAAGAGCAGGAAAAAAAAAAAAGATGTGCCCCCAGCACCTCCTTCATCTTCCCCACTATTCCCTGTGATCCAGGAAGGACATATTATTCCCGCCCTCTTTCAGAAGGATGTCAGATCTTGATTTGACCTTGCCAGCTGCCCTCTGTCCCTCCAAATGTTCCCACTCTTCTCAGTGGCAGGGAAAACCCGCCAGGAAGACCTGATCTTGGATCCTCTGTTTAATAAATGAGAACCACCAGAGATTCACTCATTCACAGTAATGGCCAAATGACTGATAAGCACTTATTGTGTCCTAGACTCGAGGATACCCAGAGGACCAGGGATTTAATCAATGGGAACTTAGCTCCACCAAGAAGATCAGATTGCAACAACCTGTAATGATTTAGGGATTTTTCTAACATTTTTTAAAAAAAATGTTATGACACCCTTGGGCAGCCTGGTGAAGCTTAGGGACCCCTTCTCGGAAGAATGTTTTTAAAATCCATAAAACAAAATATATATTATTTCATAGGAAACCAATTATATTGAAAAAATTATCAAAATATTAAAAGGACAATTTCACGGACACAAAGTAATATTTTGGTAAGTCCTATGGAGTTGCTGTGGGTCACACCATTACCGATTCTGTCAGAGGCAGGATTTCAACCCAGATCTTCCTGACTCCAAGACCTGTACATTTCTCTACATATTAGGTTGCCTCTAGGTAGTTATGGCTTCTTGCATTTTAAAGAGAGAAATTCCTTAAATGAAAAATCTCTAACATTGAACTAACCCTCCTTGACTGCGCCTCCTGGCCTCCTGCAAGCTGAGGCTTCCTCAATTAAAGTCTCACCTTCTATAAGAAGCCTTTCCTATTCCCTCTTAATGGGACAGATGATAGAACAGACATAGTATATAGAGTGCTGGACCTAGAGTCAGGAAGACCTGAGTTCCCATCTAACCTCAGACACTTATTAGCTATGTGACCCTGAGCAAGTCGCTTAATCTCTGCCTGCCTCACGTTCTTCTTTTGTAAAATGAGGATAATAATAGCACCTACCTCCAAGGGTTGTTGTGAAATAAATAAAATAATATTTGTAAATCTAAAAGTGCTATATAAATTTTTTGCTGCTGTTCAGTTGTTTCTGACTCTTCCTGACCCTGTGGACCATACTGTCTGTGGGGATTTCTTGGCAAAGATACTGGAGTGGTTTGCCATTTCCTTCTCTTAAGGAAAACAAGTAAAACAAGTGACTTGCCCAGGGTCACACAGCTAGTAAGTGTCTGAAGCCAGATTTGAACTCAGGTCTTCCTGACTCCAGGACCAGCGCTCTACCCACTGGGTCACCAAGCTGCCATATAAATATTAGCTATCATCATCATCATTATTATTAATGTTAGTGCCTTTCCTCCATGATTACCTCTAATTTATCCTGAATCTATCTTGTTTGTGTATTGTTAATTGCATGTTTTCTCCCCATTAGACCGTGAATTCCTTGAGGGGAGGAAGCAGGGCAGCCAGGTGGCACCATAGCGCACAGAGGGTTGGGCTTGAAATCAGGAGGACTCATCTTCTGGCCTCAGACACTTACTAGCTGAGGGACTCCGGCCAAGTCCCTTAACCCTGTTTGCCTCAATTTCCTTATCTGGAAAATAAGTGGGAGAAGAAAATGGCAAACCACTCTAGCATCTTTGCCAAGAAAACCCCAAATGGGTGGATCACTGGAATAGATTAGGTACAGAAGACACAGTAGTAAGTGACCATAATAATTTAGTGTTTGATAAACCCCAAAACCCTGGCCTCTGAGATAAGAACTCACTATTTGACAAAAACTGCTAGGAAGACCGGAAAATAATAGGGCACAAAGTAGGTATAGACAACATCTTAAACCATATGCCAAGATAAGGTCAAAATGGGTATGTGATTTAGACATAGAGGGTGATACCATAAGCAAATCAGGACAGCAAGGAATAGTTTATCTGTCAGATCTATGGAGAAGGGAAGAGTTTATGACCACACAAGAGATAGAGAATATTATTAAATGTAAAATAGATAATTTTGATTATATTAAATGAAAAAGTTTACAAACAAAATCAATGCAATCAAGATTGGAAGGAAAACAGAAAGGAGGGAAACAATCTTTACAGCAAGTGTCTCCAATAAAGGCCTCATTTCTCAAATATATAGAGAACTGAGTCAAATTTAGAAAAAACATACACCATTCCCCAACTGATAAGAGGTCAAAGGATATGAACAGATAGTTTTCAGATGAAGAAACCAAAGCTAACCATAGTCATATGAAGAAATGCTCTAAGTCACTACTGATTAGTAAAATGCAAATTAAAACAATCCTGAGGTACCATCTCACACCTATCATATTGACTAATATAACAGAAAAGGCAAATGACAAATGTTGGAGAGGATATGGGAAAGTTGGGAAGCTAATGTACTGCTGGTGGAGTTGTGAACTGATCCAACCATTCTGGAAAGCAATTTGGAACTATGTTCAAAGGGCAATGAAACTGCGTATACCCTCTGATGTAGCAATATCACTTACTAGGTCTGTCTCCCAAAGAAATCATAAAAAAGGGAACCTATATGTACAAAAATATTTATAACAGCTCTTTTTGTGGTGGCAAAAAATTGGAAACTGAGCGGCTGCCCAGCAATTGGGGAATGACTGAACAAGTTATGATATATGAATGTAATAGAATACTACTATGCTATAAAAATAATGAGCAGGCATATCTCAGAAAAATTTGGAAAGACTTCTATGAACTGACGCAAAGTGAAATAAACAGAACCAGGAGAATATCATACACAGTAACAGCAACACTGTGTGATGATCAACTATGAATGACTTAGCTATTTTCATCAATGCAATGATCCAAGACAATTCCAAAGGATTCATGATGGAAAATGCTATCCACATCCAGAGAAGGAAATGATGGACTCGGAATGCAGATCAAAAGTATGCTATTTTCACTTTCTTTATTTTTTGTTTTTCCCCTTGGGTCTGTTTCTTCTTTCACAACTATGACTAATATGGAAATATGTTCTACATGATTGCATCTATATCAAATTGCTTACCATTTTAGGAAGAAGGGAGGGGAGCTAGGGAGAACAATTTAGAACTCAAAATTTTGTAAAAATGAATGTTAAAATTGTCTTTACATATAATTGGAAAAAATAAAATACTAAAGAAAAAAAAAACCCCAAACGGGGTCACAAAAAGTTGGAAATGACTGAACAAAAGGGACTGTTTTTGCCTTTCTTTGTATCCCCAGAGTTTCACATGGTGCTTGGCACACAATAAGTGCTTAATAAATGCTTGTTGATGATTTAGAAACTAGCCAACCCCTAAACCTTTTGTCCCTTGTAAGTGTTATGTAAGTATAAGCTATCATCATTGTTGGTAACTACAAGCCAGGGCCAGTGTTTGAAACACTTATTTTTTGGCAGAGGGGAAGGGGATAGGGAACGGAAAGACGAGGATCACATCCCAGAGGGCTAGCTCTACTCAGCGGGGATTAGTGGCTGTGTCCAGCTCCCAGGCTAGAAGGGTTGACATCTGTACTGAAGACATAGTCCTCGGGGATGTCTGAGTGGTGTGGAGGGTGCCTTGGGACTCATTTAAAGAGTAAGAGTGCTTTGGCAGGATCCAGAGTAATCCTGAGCTGATGACAGGGTGACAGTATGACCTTGGCTGGCGGGGTGGGGAAGATGACTTCTGGGTCAGCTCCCAGGCATCTCATTCATCTTTCCTCATTTCCATGTGCTGCAAATTTATAACAACTTTAATAAAAAAATAAAAAAAAGGAAAGAGAAGTTGAGTGGGAAAAAGAAAGAGGGGATGGAGGGGGGAGATGTTTTATTGACTTCCCTTTAATTGCTGTAATTAAAAACATGTAAAAGAATCTTTTTTAAATGACTTTGCCATTATCATTAGTTGCTAGCACAGCTGACTTATTAATTTCTCATTAGGACTCTGATTTGCATTTTCTTTTTGGGAAGGAGGAATTCATGCTGAGTAGGAGGCAGAAATGTTACCTGTCTTGCCCATTCCCTCCTTGGAAAAGTCCTGGAGAGTACTAGTCTGGGAGTATTGTTCACCTGGAGATTGTGGGGCCATGTAGAGAATTTAGGATCATAGATTTAGAACTGGAATGGACATTGGAAGTAATTTTACAGATAAAGAAACTGAGACCCGGACAGTAGAAGTGAGATATGCAGCTGGGAGGGACCTCAAGAGTCTTCTAAATTCAATACTCTCGTATGTCAAACCAAGGTAAAGGCAAGATTGGACATGGGATGAAATTCAGGCCCAGGGAGGTTGTGGCTTTTTCAAGGTCAGACAGGTGGTTAGGTGTCAGAGGCACTCTACCCTGGTGTAGCAGTGGCAGAAAGAAAGAGGACAGACTGGGGAAAGGGGTATCTTATCAATTCTCATAATTATGAGCCTGATGCACTTGAGTTTTAAAAAGTGCAGCTGCTGCAGGGACCTGGAGGTTTGGGATTGGGAGAGTAGGGTGGGCTAGAAGAGGAGAGCCATATGTTGAAAGATCAGTGGAGCCTTCTTCCATAAAGCCCACCTAGATTAATCCCAACCAAGGAGCAATCCCCTAGTCACCTTTTAGAAAATTCAGTTTTTACCATGTGGATTTGTTCTTTTGGATATGTTTCTCTGGAAGCATTCTTAAGTTACCTCCAGGTGTATGTGTGTATGCACACATGTGCAGGAGAGGTGGAGAGAAAGGAGGAACAGGTGTCCTATTTTTCCTTGTTGTTCAGTTCTGTCCAACTCTTCCTGACCCCATGGACCATAGCACGCCAGGCCCTTCTGTCCTTCACCGTCTCTCAAAGTCTCTCCAAGTTCATGTTCATTGTTTCTATGACACTATCTCTCCATCTCATCCTCTGCCATCCCCTTTTTCTTTTGCCTTCAATCTGTCCCAACATCAGGGTCTTTTTCTAATAAGTCCTGTCTTCACATTATGTGGCCAACTCTCTCCTCTTTCTACTCTATTCACTTTCATCATCCCGTATAAAAAGAGAGAATCCGAGCTTCTCTCCTTGGGCTGTTTTTGCCTTTCTTTGTATTCCTGGGGCTTAGTACAGTGCCTGGCACCCAGCAGACACTTCATAAAAGCTTGTTGACTTGACTCGGGCATCCCCTAACCTGCTGACTTCATTCCACATATAGCTCTCAAGACTCAAGGCCCCTGAGCAGATTAACTGCTCAGGCTTTTCACTTCTGACTCCACAGATACCTGTTTGGAAATCTTCCTTCTACCATCCTTGTTTCATTCATTCCAAATTCATGAGATCTTAGGATCAAAGATCAAGAACAGGAAGGAGTTTTAGAGGCAGGCCCTCCCCATCTAACTCCCTCATTTCACAGATGAGGAAACCAAACCCCACCGAGGTTAACAAACATTTATCATGAGCCTATTACAAGCAAAGAACTGTGATAAACACATAGTTGGAGAAGAGCACCAAGTACGGTGCCTACAATGCAAGTCAAGACATCACCCTCATGATGTTGTCGGTCCTCTTTGAGAAGAGAATGATGAACAACAACCACAACAACAGAAATGTGGAAGTCTGTTCTCTACCAGGTTCCTGTCTTACCAAAAGCTGGTACAAAATAGATAGATTATACTGGCCCAAGATGGCAGCCGCTGTTGGTAAGAAGGGTCAAACCTGTGCTTTATGTGTCCAAAGGGAAAGTACTACTGATCTGTACTGCTTACCAGGCAGCTAGGTGGTGTAGTAGATAGAGCACTGGGCCTGGAGTCAGGAAGACCCGAGTTTAAATCCAGTCTTAGACAATTACTAGCTGTGTGACCTTGGGTAAGTCACTTAACCTCTGTCTGAATTTCCTCACCTGTAAAACAGGGAAGATAATAGCACCTGCCTCAAATGAGTGTTGTGTGGATTTAAGGAGACAATAATTGTGAAGTGTTTAGCACAGTGCCTGGAATATAGTAGACACCTAATATATACTTACTCCTTTCCCCTTACTTGGAGAGAATAAGTACCAGAAAACCTTTGGAACATGTGTGTATAGACTTAAAAAAAAGTCTCTGGAAGGAGATAAGAAAAACATGAACACCCTAATGGAGACATTTCTACTAGGCATGCATAAGCATAAGCATTCGATAATCAGAAACTTTCTACAGTTGCCAAGATGTGATGAGAGTAGTATTTCTCTGTGTATGGCTTGCATGCACGGATCTATTCTGACTACAATGGAGAATTTAAGAGTAAGCTATTCAAGTTTTGGCGGAAATCGAGACTAGAGCTATACCTTACTGTTTTTAAGACTTACAACCCCAATTTTTTCAAATGGAGGGCTAGTGAACACGCTGAGGCCTGAGCAGAAGGCATAAAGGCATCGGTACGTACCATGTGGAGGGCACTCGTGCAATGCTGTGACAATGACCTCACAAGCTGTTTGCCATATCTGATGATACTTTGGTGAGAGCAACATTAATCTATTCATGTATGCTTTGGTAGCTCAGAGAACGGAGAAAACTCACAACTAGCACATCTTCTGACTAAGAACAGCTGAAGCTTTCTAATTTCTACAGACTAGCTATGACTTTAGCTCATAAAAGCTCACAGAGAAACAAGTAGGAGCATAAGGCTTGAGTTTTGTTCTAGGAACCCCATTTAGGGGTGGGTGTCCTGCTACAAAATCTTAATGTCCAAGGAATACATCAGATAGCAGAAGAGGCAATGGATATCAAATGTCATCTACAAAAGAGCCTGGGGAATGGATGGGGTCCTGCAAAGAATATGCAACCATTTGTTGTCCAAAGGGGAGTTAGTTATTCCTTCAGCATCAAGAAGATAAAAGCAATGAAAAGTCAGCCATGTGGGCTCTGAGAAGGACCCACTAAACAATTACAGATGAAATAAATATTGGTCCATTTGAAGAGGAAGGAAACAAGCATTTATTGAGCATCTACTGTATGCCATGCACTAATCTAAGTGTTTTGATATTACCTCACTCGATCCTCATAACCAACCAATGAGGAACAATAATGGGCCCATTACTGTTCCTATCTCATAGTTGGGGAAACTGAGGAATTCAGAGGTTAAGTGATTTGCTCAGGGTCCCACAACTAGTAAGCATCTGAGGCTGGATTTGAATTCAGATCATCCTGACTCCAGACCCAGTGCTCTATCCATAGCGCCACCTAGCTGCCTCTTGGTAGAAGGGGATACTGACAGTGATTTGGATGAAAGCTACTGCATTTTGGAATCCTCCTGAGTGTCAGGGCATGAGGGAGTTGAAAAAAAGAGTGCTTACCCAAAGTCAAGTACTAGAGGGAGTACAGATAATGGCAGTGTGGATGCAAGCAAAGGAGTTCAAAAGGCAGAATTACCTTAGCCTAAGGGATTTTGCTAGCTGGCTAGGTACCACTGGAGGTCTGATGTACAAAAAAGCTGAAATAGCCCCTGAGGCTATAGGCTTTAAAGAACTGAGAATCTTTCCCAGCAGGGAAGTGGCCTCATATTAGCCGCACTTAAATACACACCAGCACACTGCGGTGGAGAAACAGCGGTAAGCCACGCAGTGTCAAGAGCCAACAAATGGTAGGCAGGAGAGTGAACAGCCCAGCAGAAAACAGTAGCAGCTCACAGCATGATGACATCCCAAGACATTCTATAACATCAACACCTCCGTAGGGAAGTGGAGATTGCCAGTGTTGAAGGCAGAGAAGGGTTCCAGCTGGCACAAAGACCTAGGAATGTGAATTGCTTTGACTACGTGGGTTGTCTAAGCATGTACTCTGTGTAAGCATGCACTCTCTCACACAGGTATTCTCTGCACAGGCTCCTTTTTCCACAGGTGTTATGGGAATCAATGACAGAGTAGACCCCAGCGTTGATGGGAGAATTTTCTGTCTCATTTGACTCTTCTACTCAACTAGACTGGTCATTTCGCTTATCTGGCCCTCAGGTTTCCCCATCTACAAAGTGAAGGGGTTGGATTACATGACCTTTGGGTTTTCTTCCAGCTTTGGATACCCGATTCTATTCTATTACCATCCTACAAATGATCTCGTTAGAATGTTAATTCCTTGAGTGGAGGGACTGTTCCATTCTTTGTAAATGCATCCCCATTCCAGCTGCTGTTCATTCCTCATTTTTGAAGAGGACCAATGACATCCTGGGGTGATGTCTTGACTCATGATTGAACTGGATTTAAGTGAGGCAGAGCTGTACAAAGTCATCAGTCCCACTCTCTCTTCCAGAGTCATTGAAGTCCAGAGGCAGACCAAAAATCAAGGCAACTGGCACTAATCCAGGATGCAGTGGATGACGTTGGCTCCTTCAACGTCCGACCAATCTCTAAGTGCTCCACGGGGGGTGTTTCAGCCACCTTCATGGTCGCTGGAACAAATTGTTCTCATCCTCCCATTCTGTCAGGGGAAGTCTTTACATGCTTGGGATAGACATTCCTCTAACTCACCAATGGGTTTGAGACCTGTCAGTTACTCATTGTGTAAGCACAGTGCCTAGCACACGGTAGGCTCTTAATAAATGCTTATTGATTATCAACTGTGATCCTATGATCTCAAATGTCTTTTGCCCTGAATTGACATGTTTCCTAGCTGTTGTGCTAAAAGGAACACTAGTGGGGGCTTGTAAGTTTAGTTTTGAATAGACGCAGACTCAAAGGATGCCTTGAACTTGGGGTAGCTTAAACAGGGTCCATGTTTGAAAGGGAAGGTGGTCCAGGCTATATAGGGAAGAATAATATATATATATTCTCTATTATGTTGGGCCTCTTAAAATGCAAATTGATTTTCCAAGGAGAGGGGTTATATCCTTAGCAGGAAAATGAAAGTATTGTACAAAAAAAAGGACCCAGAAAAAAGGTCCTTTGTTTTTTACCACCTGGTCTTGCCTCTCAGAGGGAAGGAAAATGGCAGGAAAGGAAAGATGGAGGCAGCAAGCATGGTAAATCAGATGAAAATTTAAGAGACCTAATTCTAGTCCTAGCTCCAGTCAGATTTGTAACTTTAAGCAAATGAATTCCTTTTCCCGGCTCTCAGTTTCTTCTTCTGTAAAATGAAAGGGTTGGACTAGGTCACATTTGGTCGATGTACTGATTTACTCCTGTAACAAGAGTTGTGTAACAGGAGGTATGTAGTGATCTGATGGACTAGGGTATTTCCAACGGAAATTATGGAAAGTAAAAATCCTTTATTGGACTTTGTGACTGTGGGACTCTGTTGAAGATGATTTGCAGGTTTCCCCCAGGACTGAGCACCCAAGCCCAGAACTGAAGCTCCTTTTTAGGAAGGGGACACCACTCTCATCCGCTCCCCCACCTGTGGGTCACATTTTTCATAATCGTACTTTATTGTTATGAGGGAGGATTTGGGGGCAGAAAGGGGGACAGAAAGGGTGTGATAGAGGAGTAATGGTAATGTTTAAGTCAAGCATCAATAAACCATTTAAAAATTGATCACTTGGTAGGAATGTATATGTAGAACCTATATCAGACTGTAGGCCATCTTGGGGAGGGAGGGGGTAGGAAGGGGGAGATAATTTAAAACTTATGGAAATGAATACTGAAAACTAAAAATAAATTTAACTAATTAAAAAAATTGATCATGTGGCTCTAAAGGTATCCTTAGCTCCTATAGATGTCCTTGGTCCCATTGTAGGTTATTTATGACCTTCCTTCCTCCATTTACCCTGTCTCATTTCTTATATATGGGCTTCCATTTTGGTCTTGCATCTCTCAACAATGGATCTTCTAGGCCTCATCTTTCACCCTTTAATTAAGAAGCATTTATCATACACCTACTATGTGCCAGGCATTGTACGAAATGAAACAATACCTCCTCACAAGGAGCTTACAATCTAATGGAGGAGACAAATATGTAAGTATATATAGTATAAATACAAATAAATTCAAAGTAGTTTTAAATACAAGGTACTTTGGGAGAGAGAGCACTAGAATTCGAGGGGACCAGGAAAGGCTTCAAGAAGTTGGTGCTTGAAAGAGATCATACAAGTGGGAAAAGGACCCATATGTACAAAAATATTCATAGCAGCTCTTTTTGTGGTGGCAAAGAATTGGAAATCAAGGGGATGCCCATCAACTGGGGAATGGCTGAACAAGTTGTGGTATATGATTGTAATGGAATACTATTGTGCTATAAGAAATGATGAGCAGATGGACTTCATAATAACCTGGAAAGACCTACATGATCAGATATTGAATGAGGGGAACAGAACCAGGAGAACATTATACACAATTACAGACACACTGTATCTGTGATGACTAAGTTTGATAGACTTGGCTCTTCTCAGCAATGCAAGGTTCGAAGACAGCTCCAAAAGACTCATGATGGAAAAAGCTATGTACATCCAGAGGAGAAATTATGGAGTCTGAATGCAGATTGAAAACACACTATTTGCTCTCTCTCTTTTTTTTTTCTTCTCTCCTGTGGTTCATTCCATTGGTTATAACTCTTCTTTACCACTTGTCTATTGTGAATATATGTTTAATGTGAAGGTATATGTAGAACCTATATCGGATTACATGCCATCTTGGTGGGGAGGGGGCAGGAGAGGGAGGAGGAGAAAATTTGGAACTTAAAAACTTGTGGAAATGAGTGCTATAAACTAAAAATAAATAGATTTAAATAAAAAAGAAGTTGGTGCTTGAGCTGCATAGAGAGAAGAGAGAATCTATAGGGCAGATGTAAGGAGGGAGAGAATTCCAGGCATAAGGAACAGCTAGTGAGCTCAAAGTAGAGATAGGAGATGGAGGGATGTGTGTGAGGAACAGAGAGAAGGCCAGTTTGGCTGGATCCTGGAGGATGGGATGGGGAGTCACGTCCAGTAAGGCTGGAAAGCTATGTTGGAGCAAGGTTGGAAGGGCTTTTACAGCTAAAGAGAGGAGTTTATTTTTGGTTCTAGAGGCAACAGGAAGGAATAGGGTTTACTGAATAGGGAGTGACATGGTTAGATCTGAAATTATGGTAAATAAATAAAGAGCTTTAAATGCCCCAAATCCCTAAAAAATTAGCCTTAAGCAATATCACTGGAAAGTAAGGAGATGCTGGAATGGATTATCTTCCATCCATAGCTGAGGCCCTGGGCTAATTGAGTGTAACAAATGAGAGCACAGAGTGAACTGAGAGATAAGAGAGGAGTAGAGAACTGGACCAAGGCTCCTTGCTGTCTCTCAGCCCTGGGAATAGGTTTCCATCCCCTTCTCCATCCTACCACCTCACTTACCATCATCCCCAGTAGAAGCAGGCCACTCAGAAATATTCATTAGCTTGTTAGAGCTTTCTCAGCTCCTGGAATGAGCTTCCTGGGGACTCCCTAATTCCCCAGGCTTTTCAACTAAAGAGGTTGCAAAGAGCTCTTTCCACTTTAAGATTTCACTGAGAGGGTACCTGCAAGCTCTCTCGTTAAAGAGAATGGCAATTTCTGGAGAAAGAGAACTTCTAAGTGTAAAACAGTTGAAGGTCTGGGGGCCCAAGTGTCAACAATTGAGGATCTTCTGCCTGTGGTCGAGGAGAGGTGAATGCCGTGGCTTTCCAGGGTTATACGACGTCTGCCCTTGGGGAAAAGCCTTTGGTCATCTCTCCTCTGGCTTCTGTTTCCCCCTCTAAGACCTCCCTGGTAAGGGGCCTTGTGACTACATTCCTTGTCAACAGCTGGCCAGTTTATTTAACATGATGGCAGATTGTGCTTTCCACCTAGCTTGGTGACAAATAACAGTGATAATGGAATGCAGTAACTTCCTGGAGGCTGGGCTTCCACCCATGGGCATCTGGTCACTTGGGTTTGAGAAATGGGAAAGAAGAAAGAGGGAAATCCTTAACGACTCTCTCTGGGGGGAGAGTAGGAAGGTTGGAAGTGGGCGTTCTAGGCATCTAGGTGGCTCAGTGAAGATGGTGTTAGACCTGGAGTCAGAGAGACCCAAGTTCAAAGCTTGCTTTTAGTACTTCCTAGGTATGTGACCCTGGGGGAGTCAGTTAACCTCTCTCAACCTTAGTTTCCACATCTGTAAAATGGTGATAGTAATAGGACCTACCTACCAGGATTTTTGTGAGGGTTAAGGTTGAGATAATATAGGTAATGGGATTTACAAGCCTCCAAGTATTATATAAATACAAATAAGTATGTATCTATAATACATAAATATATATGTATATATATAAATATATAAATTAACTTCTATTATGGTAACAAAGGGGGAAGGGGAAAGAAATAACCATGTGTCTACTATGGCCACGGGCCTACTATGTGCCAAGCACTGTGTTAGATGCTTTACAAATATCATCCCATTTGATCCTCACAACAACCCTGTATATAATCCAATTGCTTTGGTCCATGTCAGATCCTCTAATAGGCAGCCATGGCTGGAATGAGCCAAGTGACTCACATCACTGTTTGTTTTTCTTTACAAGGGTAATATTTACCTCCCTATGATTTGTCAGTGTTGCAGAACAGTCATACTGTTGCCTTTTAGACCACACCTCAAAGCCAGAGTTTGGGGCTGTCCCCTTAAACTCCCCTGTCTCCTGGGTTCAGGCCTCCCTGAGCAAAGATGGCAGTGGTTTAGATCTAGTATGTCATTTATGATGGAGAGGCCCAGAAATACTTTATTCTGCATTGTTTAAAAAAAGATTTTAGAAGGGGGAGAAGGGAGAGGTCAGGTACTAGGAAAATTATATTATAGTAATACATATTATTATACCTTATGCATATTATTATAATTCTATCATATTATACATTGTATTCTTGTCCCAGGTCCCTGCTTTTCACTTCCCCCATCTCTCTCAGCCCCAAACTGAGAACTTCTCGAGGGCAGAGACCATGTCTGTTTCAATTTTTGCATGCAGCACCTAGCTGATGCCAGGATCCAAATGTGCCCTTTAGCAAAAGTTATATGACGGTGATTAAAAGGCAATGGTTCTGTTCAAACCACAGCATGACCTTGGTGCTGTGACTTGTTGGAATATCAGGAGTAGTGAACCTGCATCTTCTCTAAAAATGGAGAATGGCATTAGCCCGAGGGATAACATGTACCTTCCGCAGTTTTCCCAGAAAGGTGGGAATGGATGACAGGCAGGAAGGAAGTAGCAGAGATCTGAGATTAGTCCCTGGACATCTGCCCAGTGGTCTGACATTCTCATGTGGATGACATCCTGCTGGTCAAGCAAGACGAACTAAAGACCCTAACCCAAAGAGGCATTTTTGCTCTCACAGGCATAACTGAATCACTGAGACTAAATGGGATGAAGTCCATGACTATCTCCAGAGTTTAGACTGCTTCTCCCCACCTCTTAGATGTTACCACAGATGCTTGATAGGATGGAAGGATGTTTAGCTGGTGGGCTTTGCAGGTGCAAGGTACATGGTCCCTTTAAGTTTCTTTTCACATAGTGTAGTTAGCGATGAAAAGAGAAAAAAATTATTTTTGCACAGAAAAAAGATTTATATTTATATTAACTGTCAGTGGATGTAATATATTGCAGCTGTTATAGATGGGCATTTTGATAACTAAAAGGAGTAGGAAAAGGATTTTGTTTTAAGATATACTGCTGAAAAACAGAGTATCTCAGAAGACAACACAATTTTAAGCTAACCTAAAAACTGTGATATAACCATGTGATTGAAGAAACAACTTTCCAGATAGGATTTAAGCAATTTTGGATGGAAAATGAAATGTGGTATAAATAAAAAAAAGCCTCAAATCACCTTAGGAGTCGTGGAATGATACCTTATTTGTGTGGGAATATTTTACTGTTTAAAGAGGCAGAGGGAGAACTTTTCTTTATAAAAGATTGGATAAATCTGAGTGTAAAGAATCATTATTTCAAGGACATTAAAGAAGATGTCAGACCATGTTGGAGATTTAGAGCTTCATGGGATTATGGTACCTCAGCAGTTTTGCCCAAAGGAGGACAAAAGAAAAAAAAAAAGGAAAGTCTATATATAAACATTTGAAAAATATGGTATGATTAAGAAAGAACTGCTGACTTCATTGAGGAAATTTGGCAAATTGTTACCTTTTAAATGAAAGATAAGTCACCAAGAGTCAAGAAGCTCTCATTTAAGCCATTAAAGATATAGGAATCAAAAGGAAGAGCCTGATCTAGGAACCTGAGAATAACTGAAGATACAACATGCTGAAAAACTGTTCTGTTAGAGCTGTGGCAGCTAGATCTAGTCAGATTATTGAGTAGTAGAGAATTAACTGATTGCCTTAGTTTCAGTAACAACCTTGGTCTTTCAATGCCATCTAGAGTTGGTACTCGCTACTCCCTGCTGCCACCTCTGGTTTGATAGGGAAAAGCAGAAGAGCGCTTTGCAGCTGCTCTGAATCCAAGCCATGGGTTGGGTTTGTTGGTGTTGTATAATGCGTCAAATTGATTTGTGTGGCTGTGAGCTTTGATTGGACAAACAGCAAAGAGTGAGTGAAGAACTAACTGGTGGTCTATATGACCCAGAGATAGCCAGTTTGATGAGCTTTGCTGTTCTTTGGCTCAGAGCGAAATGTCACTCACATCAAGGAGTAACAATTTTTAAACTATCTGAGGTGAGTCGTTGGATAAAGTTCTACACCTGGAGTCTGGAAGATTGAAGTTCGAATCCAGTCTCAGACACTTAGTAGCTGGGGGTGACCCTAGGTAAGTTCGCTTAACCACTGCTTGCCTCAGTTTCCTCATCTGTAAAATGGAGATAATATGGCACCTATCCGCCAAGGTTTTTAAGAAGATATGCCATATTTGAAACCTTAAAGGGCTACTATAAATTATGCTAGCTATATATTATTAAACAACTTTTAAAGAATGATTTTAAATTTTAAAAAGCTTGTAAATGCTATGACTGAGCAAATAAGAGATGAGGACTTTTCCGGTTGGACAACTGTGAGGAGCAAGGGACAAGAAGTAAGCAGAGAAACAGTTTCATATGGTGCAAATGTTCCCGAATGGACCAATGACATAGAAAGCCTGTAGTCTGAAGTCATAAGTATTATTAAGTATATGGGTTTCCTTTTCTCATTTGTTTCACTGCCAGGTTCCTATAAGTGTGTTCCTTACTCTTTCCCATAGATATTAAGTGCACTGGTGGGAGACTGTGACCTAGGTTTATGCATGGATAGTGTTATATTTAATAATTTATACATCTGTTTTATTATAAAGGAGCCTGTAAGGTTGTTTTTTTTTACCTAATTGTTAAATAAATGGTTATGTTTATGATTTGAAGGTGTCATTATTGTGAGTGGCTGGCTGTGTAAATATTAGGCACTCTGTATTACATTGTAAGTGACTGTTTGTGTGGATAGGAAGCAAATCAATGGTAGCTTGAAAACTAGATTAGTGAGGAGGGGGAGAGTATTTTCCCTCAATAGGGTTATCCCTAGATTTTGAAAGAGTTTGAGTTGTAACCCTGTGGTTGTGTATTTTCCTTTGCATGAGGGCAGGTTGGAGGGAGCAAACTGGTGGAGAAAATAGTAGATTCAGATTGTGATTATTTGTTACATTCTCCCACTGCACCCATGGCCATCTCCAATAGTCCCAATCTATATCTTGCCACTGGACCCAGATGGCTACAGGCAAGAAAGCGAGGCTGGTGACTTTGAACAGCCCTCCTTCATTCATATCCAATTCACTTGCATGTCTGGCATCACCTTCCTGATATCATGGTCCTCTTCAAGAACGAAGGACAAACCACGACAATAACAATTTTGTTACATTAATAGGTGGCTAGTTCAGGTCATGACACCAACACTGATGACCATTACACTGTCATTACACACGCATTACCAAAGTTTCTGGGGCTTCTGACCTTGAAGGGACTTCCTTCAGGGAGAAGCCATGTAGTGATACAGAGGAAAAGAAAGGTATGTAGCCAGGCTCAGTTCTATGCTTCTCCTGCCAACCCTATCTAGTTGCTTCAGATCAATACATGGCAATTTTGCTGCTGGAGGCAGGGAATAGAAGCCATCAGACTGGGAGTGGAAGTTAGCTGCCGATAAGATAGCGGTAAGAGTTAAGAGCAGCTACTCACGGACAGATGGGAAGTAGGCAGAGGAGTTGACGGCAGATTGTGCCAAAGCAGCAGTCACATAGGGAGACACAGTCCACTCCCCTTTTTTCTCCCCATTCTTCCCTGGAGTACTGCCTGTGGAAATTATTACTTCCTTTTACCTCTCCAATCATCTTTCTTCCCCATTTTTCCCTCTGGTTTTTTGAGGAGGAAGGATAGAGAATGGGGGGAAAAAGGAAGAATTTCAACCTCCATCTGCAATTCATATTGTAGTTCGATATTCTTTATTTTAATATGTATTTTTTTTAAAAAGATATGCTGTTCGATACTGATATTAAAATATGTGGTCATTCACGATGACTTTTCAAGATTAAGAGAGGAGCAGTACATCAAAAATAAAAATAGATTTTATCCGGTTCAGACTAAACTTCTGAGTTTAACTATGCCCAGTAGACTGCTTTTGAACCTGGAGAGAAACTTTACAAGGAAATGAGCCTGTAAGCAGAAAAGTTGTGTTAAAATGGCCCTTTTTGCAACGCTGCTGGCATTTATCATTAGCTGGCATTAGACGATTCTTTAGGTCCATACTATCCCCACTCCACATGTGTACTCCTCCCCCTGTTGCAACTATGATATGGCTCTGGATGGGCATACAATACTGAAAAGTGAAATTGAAAGTAAAGGGTGCCAGAATAGGAGCACTTAAGAAGATGGGAAGAAATCCCAGAACTATGAAAGAAAACATCTGGGTGAAGTTCATCAGGGTAGAAATATAAAGGATGCTATGGATTATGTAGATAGAAAGAGAAAATTGTGGAAGAATTCAGAAAATAGAACATACATTGTCATGAAGGCATAAAACTGAGGTGTTGGAGGCTTCAGTTATCAGTATATTCAGTATGCCACTGGACCCAGATGGCTCCAGAGGAGAAAGCGAGGCTGGGGATTTTGTACAGCTGTCCCTCATTTAAATCCAATTCACTTGCAAGTCATGGCATCATCCTCCTGATGCCATGGTCTTCTTCGAGAGTGGACAAAAAACAACAATGACACATTCAACATATTTGCTAGGGCTCTTTTTCTCTTCAAAACAAAGCAGTTAATACATTTGTAACTTGCCCTAATCATTAACTTCAACCTTTGAAAGATGAAGTTATGAATAAACAAAAGGAACTTTGGTTCTGGATTTGATTCTTACCAACAAGGATAATAGCTAGCATTTCTAGGGTTGCAAAGTGCTTTATGAAAATTATCTTATTTGATCCTCACAAAAACCCTGGGGGTGGGGAGGTAGGTACTATTTTTATTACCAGTTAGGGATGAGATAACTAAGGCAGACAGACATTACATGACATGCTTAAGGTCACACAGCTAATAAGCATTTGAAGCTGTATTTGAACTCAGGTCTTCCTAACTCTCCCTCTAGCACACTCTCTCCACTCCGCCACCTTGCTTTGATGAAGAATTAATATCTGGAGTAGAAATGATGGGAGAGGGAAGGAGAGAAATGATTCTTCCAACTTAAATTCTGTGAGAGAGGAGAGTAAAGCTGGTAGTGGTCTGACATATATTACAGATTCTGGAAGACTGTATTTGGAGAAGAGACAGGTAGAGCTCCATGGTCTGAAATTCTAGTAGGGAAGTCATCCCAGGAATAAAGAGAAGCTCTCAGTAATGAAATTCTGAAGAAATAAATAAATAATTCTGATGGGGAAGATTGTTCAAAAAAAGGCAATGTGGATGCCCAGGGAACTCACCAAACAACTTAGATTTTCAAAACATATATTCAGAAAATGAAAGTTAGGTCAGGTTGTGAAAGATGTGTACAAAACCATGGCATGGTCCTGTAAGAATAGTTTCAGGGTTCTCAAACTTAAAATGAACTGAGGGCAATGAGAAAAGCTAAAAGAGGATTTTAAAAATTTCTTTTTTTGAAAGTGAAAAAAATTACACTTCAATTTACATCCAGAGTTCATCAGTTCTCTCTCTGAAGGTGAATGTCATTTTTCATCATGAGTCCTTAGGAACTGTCTTGGGTCACTGTACTCATCAGAGCAGCCAAATCTTTCAGTTGTTCATTGTTACAAAATTGCTGTTACTGTGTATAATGATTTCCTGGTTCTGCTCATTTCATTCTGCATCAGTTTATGTAGGTCTTCCCAAGAAAAAGAAAAAAAATTTTAAAGACTATACTGTGCCCCACCCCAAACTATATTGGGGGAAAGAGGAGTAAAGAAGGATACAAATACTTTTCAGAGTGCACAGAATAATGATAACTGATGTCATTTGACTCTTCTATAGTTTTGTTTTCTCTGACAAGGATATGATCTTTGGGCTGGAAATGACAGAACAAATTGGTTTAACAAGATGATACCCACTCTCTCTTACTATAGGGATAGAGTAGCAGAGCATGTAGCTGTTACTGATGAGTTCAAGGTCAGATGGACTGTGTTCTTGAGTCCTGAAAGAGCTGGCAGATATGACTGGTGAGCCAGCCACTGTTGATGATCTTTGAAAGATTGTAGAGAATGGGAAAGGTATAAGGAGATTGGAGGGGGGCAAATAAATGTCTTGGTGTCAAAGAAAGTAAGATTGAGAACTGGATAAATGGTCAGACCCGAAGAGTAGCCATTAATGGGTTCAATTTTAACTTGGGAGGAAGTCTCCAAAGGAATGCTTTGGTATCTGTGCTAGGAAGGAAGGAGGCATCTCCTACGTGCCAGGTACTGTGCTAATATAATACTATCTCAATTGATTCTCATAACAGCTGCTCCTCTCTTAATCTTGAAAAGTCATCATGAATGGCCACATACTTTAATATCAGTATCATGGGAGGAGGCAAAGTGGGAGGGATACTAAGGCAGACAGCATAAGTGATTTGCCCATGGTCACACAGCTACTACATTCCTGAGGCTGGATTTGAAATCAGGTCTTTCTGACTCCAAGTCCAGCAATTTATCCATTTCACCACCTGGCTGGTATTGTGCTGTTTAATATTTTCATTAATGACTTGGATAAAGGCATAGGTGGTATGCTTATCAAATGTGCAGATGAAACAAAACAGGGAGGTTTAAGTTACACACTGGATGACAGTCAGGATTAAAAAAGATGACAGACTCGAATATTTGGCTGCATTAATAGCATGACATTTAATAGGGAGAAATGTAAAATTTGACATGTGGGTTCAAATAGTCAACTTCACAAGTACAAGATGAGGAGGTTTAACTAAGCAGCAGGTTGATAAGATCTGGGGTTTTTAGTTGGCTGCAAGCTCATTATTAGTCAAGAGTGTATATAACAGCCAAAGAAGCTAATGTAATCTTAGGCTGCATTAAGAGAGGACTAATCCTGGACTAAAGAGGTGACAGTCCCACTGTACACTGTCCTGGTTGGACTTTATCTGAAACATGGTATTCAGTTCTGGTAATGTTTCAGGCAGCTAGGTGGCACTGTAGTGGATAGAGTACCAGATTCATCTTCCTGAGTTCAAATGGGACCTTGGATACTTACTGTGTGACACTGGGCAAGTCACTTCATCCTGTTTGCATCAGTTTCTTCTGTAAAATGAGCTGGAGAAGGAAATGGCAAACCACTACAGTAACTCTGGCAAGAAAACCCCAAACAGGGTCACAAAGAGTTGGACAGAATTGAAAAACAAGTGCATACCACTACCACCACCACCACGTTTTAGAAAACACATTGATAACCTGGAGGGCATCCCAGAAGAGAGGGATCAGGAAGGTGCCTGGAGATCACCCTATATGAGAATAGAGCAAAAGAAATGGGATAGACTTAGGGGGAATGTGATAGCTCTCTTCAATTATGTTAAAGGCTAACATAGAAGACAATCCACTTTGGCAACCTGCAGTTGCTCCAGTAGAGAGCCTCCAAAAGAGCTTGAAGGCCTCTGTGGTATTGCTGATAGCTCCTAACCCCTCACTCAGGTAGGAGGATGAGGTAGGCAGGGGAAATTGAGTCTCAGGTAAGGGCAACTGGTTATTGGCCTGGGAGTGGTTCAGGGCATGGGAATAGTCATACTGTGGTAAGAAACCAGTAGAGGACTGTCAGACTGTGAGAAATAACTGTGCTCCCCCTTCCCATGGTAGTATCCTCACTGTCCTTCCTTCATTTCCCTGTTCTAGTTATGACTCTGGCTTGCCAGACTGGCCCCAGAGAGAACTAGGAAAAAAATGAGTAGAAATTGCATAGTTAGGCTCCATTTAAGGAAAAATGGAGCTATCCTAAAGCTTAAAAGGCCATAGGATCACAGGTCACAGATTTAGAAGTAGGAGAGAGCTTAGAGGTCATTGATTCTAATCCCCTTTTGAGGCCCGGAGGTTAGGTATAAGTTGCTCAGGGTGTCTGAGGGCAGATTCTTCTTCATTTGAACTCTTCAGTCACAGGCCGCATGACTCTTTGTTGGGTATGGTATAGAGGGAATTCTGGTTCAGGTATGAGTTGGATTAGAGGGCTTTTAAGGTCTTTTCCATATCTGAGATTCTGTGATTCTTCTCTTGGGAGGGACTATCTTTCCTGCATACTGGAGGCTTCAGAGATGAAGTCTTTGTCCAAGGTATTGGAAAGAAAGGGGCAGAGGCTGGCTCCCTCAGCAGTGATGGCAAGCAGGGGGCAGGGGACATGGCTGCTGGATTCTCAATAGTAGCACTAAAGAGAAGCATTTCGGTTAGAATAGCTGGAATACCAGACCAAAGACTGTTCTTTTTTGTTTTTTCTTTTCTCCTTGACATGGAGTAGAAAGTGCCTAGCTGAAGGACTGTTGTTCTCTTCTGGAGTCTCTTCCAGAAATAGCAAGCTCCCTTTTCTTAATTTCCTATGAGCTAAAGCTTGGAACAGACTTCCCTGACAGGCCTGGCTCAAAAGGATCTTTCCACACACATGCACACATGTACACAGGTTGACAAATTAATATGTATTAACTCACACTTTCTCTCCTTCCTCTCTTTCTTTGTTTCTTCCTTCCTTTCATTCTTTCTTTCTCTCTTTTTTCTTCCTTCCTTCCTTCCATCCTTCCTCTCTCTGTCTCCCTCCCCCCACTCTCCTCTCTCTGCCCCTACCACCCCCTCTTTTTCTCTCCCCCTTTTCCTCAACACTCCCCTGCCTCACTGATGGGTGCAAGTCAACCAGCTCAATGATGCTTCACAGAAGCCAGTCAGGTGATGCGGACAGCCACCTGAAATCCATCATTCTAAATCTGGGCATTTCCGCCTTCTGTAATAAGTTGAGATGCCTTCGTGCTGATTTATGGTCCATTTTTTATTACAGTTGTTGCCCACAATTATTCTACACTCTCTGCTTGACTTGGAGTTTTCTTTTGTATCAGTCCCCCTTCCTTCAAGTAGTACACTTTTGCCCACGTTATGCTAGAGGTGGATTTCTGCTGTAGAGCAGTGACTCAATTTTCCCATTTCATGGCCTACCCAGGCACTTGTGTTAGGATTCTTAGGTTTCACAAAAAGCCCTTTCATAAAGAACTCTCTATTCCTCCTTCCACCCCAGACTCAGCTTACAGGTGAGGGTCTGTCTTGGCACAGAAAGAGATCTCTACACAGTGAGTATGACAGAGGCTGGGGATAAAAAGGCTGGAAAAGCAAAAGGAAGGCTATCTCATCCTAGCTGCATCAGCAAATTTTGTTTGTTTTGGGTACCATCAAATGACTGTTAGGAAAGATGAAACTCTAGTCTTTGGGTCTTTTTTGGAGCTCTCCCATAGCATCCCCCAGTAGGTTGGAAAACTGCCAGTGGAAGGGAAAGTCAGAGGATGTAGAGATGGATCTAGTATCTCAGAGGTCATCTAGTCTAACCTAGTCCTTTTTACATAAAAGGAAACTGAGGCCCTGGGAAGTTAAATGACGTGCCTAACAGCAACCAGGTGATAAGTGAGATGATTGAGTTACTCAATAAAGGCTTAACCAATGTTATCATTCTGCTGTAGGAATACCTACTCCAGGAGATTAATGGCATCTATTAGCAAGATCCACCCCCTGGATCCCACTCCTCCCCTATCCCTGGGTATTCATTTAAGGCCATAGAAAAAGCTATGGTATTGGCTGGACTAGGAGATAGAAAAGACAGAGATGAATCAATCTGCAGAGGATGAAAATGAACTTACACTGCAGTAAGGGAGATTTAGTTTAGACATCAGGAAATTTTTTGAATTGATGGACTATGAAACATAAAAAGGAGGCCAAGTGAAGGCTTTGTCTTTCCTCTTTTAAGCAAAGTCGAGGAGAGCCACCTTCCTGTGATGATCTGAAGGTAGTTCTCCTGGGTTTGTAGAGAGGCAGATGACTTTGAGGCATCCTTCCCTCAAGAGGTCATCTAGTCCTTCCCAAAGAGTCTCCAATTCTACTTACATGCCACCTGGACTTCGGTTTGCCGTTGCAGCAGGGCACCCATCCGGTTGCGTACAATGCAGCGGTAGAACCCAGCATGGGTACGGTCCAGGCTGGTGATCATGTACCTTCGGGAGAAAAGACAAGGATAGAGTCAGATGGCTTTAGTGATACTGTCAGATAAGTTGGGGTCCACTGGCGAGGACGCCTGATGGTGGGATGTCAACTCAATAAACACACCTCTGCTAAGTGCCTACTATATGTAAAGCACTTAAATTGCATCAGGAGGGCACTTTGCTCTTTCTGTCCATTGTACAGGGTCTGGTTCCTCCTGGTTAAGAGGCATCAACTGGGAGAGAAGAGATTCACCTGTCCTTGGGGTGGGATGCTCCCAAAGAGGTAGCTAGGTGGCATATTGAACTTTGAGTCAGGAAGACCCGAGTTCAAATTCATATTCAGACACTTACTAGCTGTGTGACCCTGGTAAGTCATGTAAATTCTCTTTCTCAATTTCCTCATAATAATATTTTGTTAAGTCATTTTTAAGTTATGTCTGACCCTTTGTGACTCCATTTGGGGGTTTCTGGGCAGAGATACTGGAGTGGTTCCCCATTTCCTTCTCCAGATCATTTTATAGGTGAAGAAACTGAGGCAAACAGAGTTAAGTGCCTTGCCCAGAGTTACACAGCCAGGAAGTGTCTGAGGTCAGATTTGAATTCAGGAAGATGAGTCTTCCTGACTCCAGACCTGGTACTCTATCTACTGTACCACCTAGCAACTCCCATAATAATATATCATAACATAGATGCATATATAACATATTATACTAAATATATATGCATCTATATTATGATCTCTATATAGATCATAATAGTACCTACCTCATAGGATTGTAGTGATGGTCAAATGAGATAAGATCTGCAAAGTGCTTAAAATAATGGCTAGCACACAGTAGGTGCTTATTAAATGTTCATCTTCCTCTTCCTTCCTTCCCAAAAGGACAATTAAGAATTTGTCCTGTAACCAATATCGGATTACATGCTGTCTTGGGGGGGAGGAAGTGATGAGGGAGAGAGAGAAAATTTGGAGCTCAAAAACTTGAGAAACTGAGTATTGTAAACTAAAACTAAAAAGTAAATTAAAAAAAGAATTTGTCCAGTAGCCTATGGAATGATCCATACTACGTGCAAGAGGAGTAGTAACATTTTGGCCTCAGGCCCTAGAAGCTTTGCCCAGTACTCTGACATCCCAGGCATTTGTCCAGTGTGTTGGGTGGATGTTGTCCCACACTCGCTATCATTTATCCAGCAAAGGAATGAGTGGATGCCTTTCAGCCGCCAGACAGAGGAGCGCTCAGTAAATATTAATTGATGATGTGAAGTGACAAGAGAAAGAGCATTTGAATATTTTTCAAAATGCTTTGCATCCTTAGAACTCGGGCAAATCTGCGGTGGATGGGTGTGAAAGCAGAGAATCTTTTCAATAAAATTTGCTGGCGTTCTCCCTTGTGACTAGCTTCAGATCAGGGAAGATCCCTCAGGAGACAGCCCCTGGGAAAGCTAAAGGTGCAGCAGAGATTCCCTTAAGATAGCAGTGGAAGAATTAACATTTAATAGGCTATCTCTGCTAAGAAGGGCTGCCAACTATCATCCCAAGTGGGGTAGAATAAATCCTAACAGAGTCCAAATCTATCATTTTACAGATAAGGAAACTGAGTCTTAGAGAGGGAGAGACTTGGTCCAGGTGATACAGTAAATTATCATCTGGACTTGAATCATGCCTCTTGACTTGTAGCCCTTTTCACTGCCTCTCTCTAAGGGGAGATCTGCTCAGCCAGACCTGTTTCTTAGACTCTGTGTGTGAATGCTAAGGGTGCTCCTGTCTAGGCAGGAGAAGACAGAACCATTTGGCTGCCAGAACACCTTATCGCTGCCTTCTGTTCCAGTCCTTATCTCTCCTCAGCTCCCATGCACAGAAGTGATCATTAGAAGATAGGCAGGTTGCCTGAGCCTATGCAAAATTTCCTCTTCTCTCCTTTGACCAGGCAGCTCTATCCCTGAGGCTTTTCATGGGGGCTTGATGCTGTGCCTTCCCTAGTAGCTTTCCCTAGGAATGAATGCGCCAACAGATGTATAGTTTCTTGGAGATGAGGTGCCATGGTGACTGTGTTTGGGAAACGGCTTGGTGCTGCTAACGGGATGTGGAGAGAGGGTGTGGGTGGAAATACTCTAATACTTGAAACCGAATCAAGTTCGAAAAAGTGCCAGGAACTTAGAGGATCTGTGTCGATGCTGCTGATATATGGCTCTAATGGAATTTTAATAGAAGCGTTATTTGCTAGGAAGAATCAACCTCTATGTTGCCCATAAGCCCAAAAACTAAGCCCCTTTCCAGGAGCCAGAAACAACGGCAACACCTGTTTTCATGACCTTGCTTCCTTCACTTCCTTCACTCACCCCCAACTGGAAACTGGTGGTGTGGGGAAATGACACTTGGACCTCCCCCGCTCTAGTGAGGAGAGGTTAAGAGTATAACAGGCCTTCTTGGGCCTGGAAAAGCCATCCTCTCTCTCTTCTACTTAGCATCAGAGATTTAGAGCTGGAAGGTACCTCAGAGACAATCTAAAGGCGTCATTTGAGAGATGGGAAAACTTGGGCCTAGAAAGTTTAAGTAGATTCGCCTAAGGCACCCATGTATTAAGTGGCAGAGCTAGGCTATCAATCTCTGACTCCAAATCTAGCAGTCTTTCTACTGGCAAACCCAGCCTTCTTGCCAATGGGTCACACGTTCTCCCAACTGTCCTCCTCTCAAGCTTGCTCCTCTAGTCTTTCCTCACTCTGAGCCCATTTCTCTCTCCTACATGTTTCCTCTGCCTCTGAGGTCTATTTCTGGCCTGGTAGACAGGACTATTTAAAGTAACAGCTTCCACCCACTACCTTCCTCACTAAAGCAAATTCTCTGGATTCAACCCAAAGTGCAATCTTCCCCTCCCCCAGCTTCCAGAGGGTGGGGAAGAAACATTTGGCTAACATGGAAGCTTGCAAATATAAATTACCATATGCATGCCAAGTAATAAAAATAATAATCCTGATTATACTCGGAATGCTCCCTGCTAGGTCAAAGGGGGCACATTTAGCACAGAACCTTGCTAGACCTGACTGAGGAAGGGAATCTCACTTCTGGCAAAGAGCCCCAGGGCTATGAGAAGTAACCAACCTAGCTAGGGGATACAGTGGATGGAGCACCAGGACTGGGATCAAGAAAACCTGAGTTCAAATATGGCCTTAGACATTTAGGTAGCTGTGTGACCCTGGGCAAGTCACTTAACCTGTTTGCCTCAGTTTCTTCCTTTGTAAAATGAGGAGAATAAGGACTGTAAGGATTTGTGAGGATTAAATGAGATGATTTCCTTCTCCAGCTCATTTTACAGATGAGGAAACTGAGGCAAACAGAGTTAAATGACTTGCCCAGGGTCATGCAACTAGTGTCTTCCCCCCCTCCATGTTTGGAGTTTAGCTCTTGCCTCATCACTGCAGATATACAGACATCTTTGCCTAAATAGGTCTTTTTGGTCCATTCCTTTGCCTTCAAGAAGCGAACTGCTTCTCCCTGGCCTTCAATGGTGACGCTACAACACGTCTTGGTTATGAAACAGCTTCTGTGTTGACCTTCTCATTGATGGGGAATTCTTATGACTCACCTGAATCTCTCATACATCAATCTGAGTCCCTTTCCCCTTGCCCTGCCCTATGTGAGAAAGGAATAATGGGACCTCTTAGTTACCATGGTTAACAACCTTTCTTGCCCCCATCCACCCTGAGCCTCGGTTTATTGACATCCCATACTTAAAATTCTCTCCTCTTCTCTCTTGGCTTTTCTGAGGTTGAGCTTTCCTGGCTCCCCTCCTACTTCTGTGCACTCCTTCTATCTCCTCTGAAGCTGCTTCTTTCTCCTCCTGTCTTTAACGTCCCTTCCGTCCCTGTGGAGGTATCTCTGAGGCTTCTGACCTTAGCCCTCTTATCTTCTCTCTTTGAGTAGTGACTTCCAAGTCTAGCTTCAACTTTTCTCTTGAGCTCCAATTCCACATCTTAAAATACATCCCAGATTCTCCTACCTGGCTGTCCTGAACCATTCTCCCAGTTACGCAGGCTCAAAATCTTACTTTTCCCAAGTTCCACAATTGTTAGTGCTCGTATCTCCCTATGTAGTCTTTTCTGCCCATACGCAGTCGTTTACAAACTGCTTGAAGGCAGCAGGATCATTTTCATTTTTGTCTTTGAATCCCTAGCCATCTCAAACACAACAGAAGATTAAATAAACATACTTAGTGAATTGGAGTTATCTTCAATTCCTCCCTGTCTTTCACTGTGCATATTAATTCAGTGGCCATTGATTCTACTTCCATAGAGTCTCTCTTCTATTTCCACCTTCCCATCTGTAATGTCAATTAAGGTGGGACTTTCTTACAGTTTTAAAATGATTAATTAAGTGTCTTTGATTGAGTCTTTGAGTCTTTGATTGGGCCTGGGGTGCTATACCCCAGGCCCAAACCCATATCTATTAGGTGCTAAGCCTATGTGGGTGTGAAGCCCTCAGGGTCCTAAGGGGAGTTGCTAAGACCAGAGCCAATAGTAAGAGCTTAAGTTCTGATCGCTCAGATGACAACTGATGACAGCTGAAGAGTGCATAAAAAGGGAAGACAGAGCTATTTGCTTAGGGGCTCTCACTCTTGGTGGTGTGCTGATGTGGAGACTCCTGGCAGTTAAGAGCCCTCCAGCTTGTAAACCCGGATATTCTGACTTTGTTAAACTCTGGTAACCATGCATTGAGATTTGAGTCAGACAAGGTCTGTCTGTTGATGTTTGTAATTTGTTTGTATTTGCTCTGAAGCTCAGGGTGGTGGCTTTTCCCCCTGAGCTGAGTGAATGATATTTTTATGTTGGATTAAAGTAAGACTGTTAACTCCTTAACGTTGCTTTCCTTGGTAAAGCAGATCAAATAACTAGGGCTTGCAGCATTCTGTGTGCTGGTTGTTGTTGGTTTTACACGGCCACAGTAGCTGCTAGCCGCATTGTTGCAACACCATCTCACCAGGTCCCTATTTCATCCTTCTCGGACTCTCATAATAGCCTCTTAACTGGCTTCTCTGACTCCAGTCTCTGCCTCTTCCAGTCTGTTGTACATAATCCTATCAGAAATAGTTTAAAACACTGACTTTTATCATGTTGCTCCTCTGCTGTAAAACTTCCAACAGCTCCCTAGTACCCAAAGGACAAAATCCAAACCTAGTCTAGAATTCAAAACTTCTACAGTATGGGCCCCAACCTATGTGCCAAACCATATTTCTCACTCTTTCTTCCACAGACACTCCTATCATGACTTTTATTCATTCATAAAATGTTAGAAAGTTATGTCAGCAGTTATACAGTTAATACATAGCCGTTATATAGTCTAATCTCCTCATTTTACAGAGGAAGACAGCGAAGCCAAATTGGTTCATTCACTGTAGTTTGAACATAGGCCTTAGTCTGACAGCTCTTCTCCTTTGCCTAGGATGCTATCCCCCTGCATTTCCCCTGCCTAAATCCTAAATCGGAGAGACAATGTGACACAGAGGACAGAGAACCAGACTTGGAACCAAGAAGACCCAATAGGATATTATGCTTACCTCTTCGGAACCCCTCACCCCCCACCCCCAGCATGAATATCTCTGTTACAATACTTTTCATATCCTTTTCAGTCATTTCTGACTCTTTGCAACCCCCATTTGAGGCTTTCTTGGCAAAGATCCTGGAATGATTTGCCATTTCCTTCTCTAGCTCATTTTCCAGATGAGAACACTGAGGCAAACAGGGTTAAGTGACTTGCCCAGGGTCACACAGCTAGTAAGTATCTGAGGCTGGACTGGAACTCAGGTCTTCCTGACTCTAGACTCAGCACTCTTCACTGTACCACCTACCTGCCCTCCTTTCAAATCCCACCTTGTACTATATCGATCAATCAAACAGCAAGCATTAATAAGAGCTTTCTATGTGCTAGGCTTTGTGCTGGGTGATGGAGATACAAACATGAAGTTAAATATATTAATAGGGTGGATCTGTGGGTAGGGAAATTTGATGAAAAAGTAGGATGCTGGGGCAAAGTGGAAGGGGATGAAGGGTGTGGTTACAGACTTGTTGAGAAGAAAGAAAGGAAGCTCGGCAGGTTCTGAAGTTATGAAGAGGTGGTCATTGTAAACACTTTAATCAGGTGCTTAGAGTTAAGGTGAAAACACTCAAAAGTAGTTTGTGTATATTTGTGTATTTCTACTATTCCTCCTACTTTTTCCTAAGCTCCTTGAGGGTAGGGACAGCATACTGCTCATTTTTGCATCCTCCTCACAAGTTCCTCATGTGGAACACATACCCAATAATTATTTACTGAATAGAATTGAATCTGAAATCATAACAGAGCTTTAGTGGTTATCTGGGCTAATCTATATATGGATCCCCTCCACATTATATCATTGTAGAATACTGGATCTGGTAAGGTTTTCAAGATGATCTTGACCAAAGTTCTGACGTGCTATATAAATGTTGGTCGTCGTCATCATCATCATCATCATCATCATCATCATCATCGCCATCATTGTCATCTTCGCCAACATCACCATCATCGCCATCATCATCATCATCATCACCATCATCATCATCATCGCCATCATCATCATCATCATCATCATCATCATTGCCATCATCACCATCATCACCATCATCATCATCATCATTACTATTATTATTCCCCTTATATTGCACTCCTGCTGAGCTTAAGCAATATTTATAGAACAATTTAAGGATATGCTGGTAAATATTTAATAACCAGGCTCTGAGAAAAAAAATGTACGCACTTATACTTTTAAGTTTAATTAGCATTATTAACCTTTCTTAAGTCTAGACAAGCAACAAAACAATCAAGCCTTGATTTGTAGACTGCCAATTTCTGGGGTATAAATGCTCACACTAAAATCTTCACAATCAGCTCTCAGTAAGCCAGTGAGAGCTGGCTCCAGCACACCCCTGAGAGGTTCCCAAAGTCCCAATCTAATGTTCTTTTCCATTGCATTTCTGGAACTTAATAATGTGTGACATTTATATAGGGCTTTACTATTTACAAAATGCTTTACATCTATCATCTTCTTTTATTCTCATAACAACCCTGTGAAAAAGGTATTCTGCATTTTACAGATGAGGATGCTGAGAGCCAAAAGGTTAAGTGACATGCTATACTTTCACACAGCTCCTGTGTGTTGGAAGCAGGATTCTACTTCCCTCTTCCACAGGAGAAGGAAATCCTGGAGGTTATTTGAAGGGTTTGGACTGGTAAAGAAGACCAGGGATTGAACTTGGATGGAGAAGATTAGGGAAACTTGGGAGAAAGTGAGGAACATTTGAAGAATAATCTCCAGGTCATGATACCGGTCCAGTTTTTACTCTAATGTTGATGTGAAAGAAAGTTGAAGGAATTGGAGAATTATCAAGGAGGAAGAAAGAGGAGATAGAAGGATTTAGTAGAAAGGATCTTGGAGGAAAACTCAAGAAGGGAAAGGAGAAGGTAGTTGAGAGGTAGAAAGAGAAGTCAAGTGGGCCAACTGTTGGGTTAAATATATTAAGGCAGTGGATTGATTGGTAGGGACATTTGGAGAATGTTGGTACAGGGTAGAAGGAGATGAGGGATGTAGATGTAGGAGTGGAGTTATTGAGAGAAAGGAGGGGTTATGAAGTTATTAAGAGGTGACCATTGACTATAAACATTTTAATGCAGTGCTTAGAGTGCAAGTGAAAATATCCAAATTATTTTGAAATAAAAACAAGGGTTGATAATTTCAACTAGGATGGAGAATAGGGGAATTATGAAGTGACCTTCACTCTGGGTGCTATGTATTTTTGCCATAGTACAGTGCCTCTTATCTATGTTGCAAGTGCAGGGTTATTTCCCTTATAAAGAAGAAGGTAAAGGGACTCTAGTAATGCCCCTACTCTCCAGGTTTTAAGGGATAATAAAGTAATCCCAAAGGATCCAGAAACAAGGCTTCAAAGGGGCAAGAAGTAAAAGAGGGAGAGGAGGGCAGATCTTTGTCATGATGTTGGAGAATGGAAGAGTATTACATAAAGGAGAAGTGTGCACCTAGGGCTCAAAAAGAGATTTGAGTCTTCCTTCCTAAAGATGAGAACTGGATATTCTTAGGAGAAAGCAGCTGCTTGCCCTCCAAAAAATGCACTCTATATAGAACCAATGAAGCTATCAGGTAATCAGTCATTCAACCAAAGTCAAAGGAAGAAGCAGAGAATAGCTGTATAATAGATGATTCCCTGTTCAGAGGTACTGAGGTAGGTATTTGTCCACATGATAACCATAACAAAGAACACTATTATCTTCCCAAGCATGCATTCATGACAAAAGAGAGACCCCACCCATACTTATCAAAATGGATGACAACTACCCACTTTTGGTGATACACACAGAGATACTGCCAGATAATGCCAGAAGGAACCTAACAAGCATTGCCAGAGATTATGGGGTACAGGTTGGGTTTTCTTCACTAATGCCCTTTGAAGTCAAGGGATAAAGAAAATAAAATCTGATTTGGGAAGTGAATAGTTGGTTAAGGTCTTGGGCTAAGAATGGGATTTGGACTTCTGGATCATGTTTTAAAAGATAGGAAGAGGGACAGTTAGGTGGTGCAGCTGAAGCTTAAATACTTTGGCCATGTAATGAGAAGACGGGACTCATTGGACTCATTGGAAAAGGCCTTAATGTTGGGAAAGATTGAAGACAAAAGGAAAAGGGGATGGCAGAGGATGAGATGGATAGATGGTATTATGGAAACAATGAACACAAACGTGGACAGAATTCAAGAGATAGTAGAAGACAGAAGGACCCGGAGTGCTATGGTCCATGGGGTTGTGAAGAGCTGGACCCAACCAAATGACCGAACAACAAAACCCTCTCTTTCCTGTGAGAGGCCCTAAAATACTCAAACATCCTCCCTAAATCTTCTCTTTCCCAGGCTACAGTCCCTGTTTTGCTCTCTTACTAATAGTTGGTTCAAAGGCCAGGGTCTAGCAGAGTAGTCTCAGTTCTATAGTTCTATAATATCAAATTCACTGTCCTTGCTCATTCCTTGGGATAGAGGGGTTGAATAATATGAGAGAAAAAGGGGAGAGGGGCCAAAATACTCTTTCTGCCTTTCCCAAAAAGAACTGATTTTTTCTTTCTTTAACCCTATAGGACCCTGCTGGCTCAGACAAACCCATCTGCCCCCAGATGAGGAGTGAAGTTTGGGGTAGAGGGCAGGAGAAGATAACAGGCTGAACAGGCAGGACTGATAATTGGATTCCAGGAGACAAGAGAGGCGTAGGGGAGAAAATAACCACCTAACAAATGTGGCATCTTCACACCCACATGAGGGAAACACACAATGCCCTTTTTGGTTCTAGTTCTTGAATGTCACAGCTGATATTTAAAATGATTCTTACCCACATTAAATAAGATATTTCAATTCCACGAAGCTGTCAGGGGCTGATGCGGACACCAGAAATAATAGGCAGACTCTCCTTGTATTGTCCTCATTAATAAATCATATACCCAGAGATACAGGCTGTGATGCACTCACACAGTGGAGTGCATGCACCCACAAACCCACACACAAATGAACACATACAGGTCCATATATGCAACATATACATACACTCAATTGATCATTCACAAAATCTCACAATCTTTTACTCTTTCACTCTCTCTCGCCCACTCTTATAGACAAGCTCACTCAGATGCAAATAGAAAAAATGTACACAAGCATAAACTATGTGCATCAATGAATGAAAAAGCATTATTAAGTGCTTATTATATACAGAGCACTGAGAATACAAGGAGAAAATCAAGACAGTCCCTTCTCTCAAGGTGTTCACATTCTAATAGTAGGCTACCACCCATAGAGGAACAAGTCAGATGGAAAGGCCCACAGTGGTCCTAGGGTCTGGTAGCAAGTAATGGTAATGCCTTTCCTCTGATGTACTTCTACTGATAAAACCATATCTGTTACTGATGTTGAAAATTTGACAGTGCCAAAGACTTTGGTGACAAAACTTGCTTTTCTGTATCTTCCAGGGGATTGCAGCATCTGTAGCAGCGGTTGCCAGGGCACATGAAGGTTTCTCCCCTAGGTGATGGCTGCAGGTAGTAGGCTGGAAGCAAGTTTAGTGTCAGGCGGGGTGTGGGGGGGGGTAGGAATAGGGAGGGATGGCTCTGCTCTTCCCAGAGCTCTTGGGTTTACCTGCCCATTGGTGGCCATTAATAGGTGGTTGGTCTTGGTGGTGGTAGGGATGATGGGCACCTCCTCTATAGGACTGTTTCCACTGTGGGGTGAGGCTAGGGTTAGATTGTAAGGAAGGCTGGTTGTCTGGAGAGGAAGCAATGGGTGTTACTATTCCCAGGGCTCTTGGGCTCAGGGACCTAGGCTGTCCTTACCAGAATCTGTGGGGAGTTGGAGGTTAAGGTGCTGGTGGCAATCTAACTTGCCTGGCACATGCCATCAGAGGGTGATTTACTGCTTCAGCTAGGCTAGCTTGCCTGCCCTGATAGATATTCTTTTTCAAAAAATTTTATTTATTTTTTAACATTCTTTCTTTTTAAATTTTGAGTTCCAAACTCTCTCCCTCTCTTCAATTCCTCTCCCACTCACTGAGAAGACAGGCAAATGATATCACTTATACATGTGAAATCTTCTAAACATATTTCCGTATTAGCCATATTGCAAAAAAAGTTTAAAAAAAAGAAAATGAGAAAATTATGCTTCAATTTGCACTTCACCATTTCTCTCTCTGAAGATGGATGGTGTTTCTTCATCATGAGTCTTCTAGAATTGTCTTAGATCATTCTATTGATCAGGGTAGCCGCGTGCTTTCACAGTTGATCATCATTACATCATCGTTGTCACTGTGCACAATGATCTGCCGGTTCTTTTTACTTCACTTTGCATCAGTTCAGATAGGTCTTTTTTTTAAAACACCTCCCTCATCATTTTTTTAGACAGCACAACAGCATTCCATCAAAATCATATTTCACAACTTGTTCAGCCATTCCCCAACTGATGAATATACTCTCCTTTTCAATTCTTTGCAGCCACAAAAAGAGCTGCTATAAATATTTTTGTACATATAGATCCTTTTCCTTTGATCTCTTTGAGGTAAGACCTAGTTGTGGTATTGCTGGATCATATAGTATGTACAGTTTTGTGGGCATAGGTCCAAATCATTCCCCAGAATGTTTGAACCAGGTCAAAATGCTGCCAACAATTTATTAGAGCACCTATTTTTCCTCATCTCCTCCAACATTTGTAATTTCTGAAAGGTGTGAGGTGATAACTCAGTGTTCTTTTAATTTGGATTTCTCTAATCAATAGTGATTTAGAGAATGCATCATTTTCCCATAGAAGAATGTAAACAGTTGGAGAGGATTCTGGGAAGATAGCAACATAAGTCAGAAAATTTCAAACCCTCAACAATTTTCTCCATAGAAGAGATAAAATAGCACCTCTGGGTGAACATAGAGCTGTGAAAACAAAGAGTAGGGGCAGAACAGGGGTCCTCTTGCGACAACTGGAGAAGGCCTGGAGAAAAATCCCAGGACTAGATTTCCTCCCAGTGAAGAGTAAACACCTCCAGGCTAGGGTCTGCTTTAACAACAAGCAGCAAGCCCCAGAGTTAGCTGCGTTGGGAGGCTGCCTCAGCCCTGCCACAGGAGCTTTTACCCCCAGGACAGTAAGCTGAGTTGGGCCTCTGATCTGGGGAAGATCTAGGAAACCTTTGCTGGCAAGGAATGTCAGAGCTAGCTCTCGAGGTTGTGGCAGAGGGGAGAAGGAACCAGCACACACCCTGGGAGTGCAGAATTAGCGTGGACGCTGCTGGCTGTGGGCACTTACAGGAGGCTGGAAGTCTTGGTTTGAGTTCAAGGTCAGAGGGGAGAACTGAAGAGGATCAGAGGCCAGGGCACCATCACCCATACTCCAGGGCTAGAAGCGATTATAAAAACTAAATTATCGCCAAAAAATAAAAATGCACAGGCAAAGCTGAAAGAATCCAACCACAGAGAATCCAATCATAAAGAAGATCGGGGTTCATCTTCAGATGAGGATATTGAAGCCAAGAAACCCTCTTCTACCCCAAAGAGTAATGTCAAATGGTCACCTGCCCAAAAAGAATTCACTGAAGAACTTAAAAAAAACTTTAAAAATCAAATGAAAGAGACTGAGGAAAAACTAAAAAGAAAAATAAGAATAATATGAGAAAAACAAGATTATGATGAGAAAGTCAAGCAATTAGAAAAGGAGAACCAGAATCTTAAGGAAGAAAATGACTCCTTGAAGATCAGAATTGGGCAAGGAGAAGCCAGCAAAGTTATAAGAGATGAAGAAATAAAGGGAAAAAAAGAGGCTGTATCCCAAAGAGATCACATAAGTGGGAAAAGGACCCATATGCACAAAAATATTTATAGCAGCTCTTTTTGTAGTAGCAAAGAATTGGAAATCAAGGGGATGCCCATCATTTGGGGAATGGCTGAACAAGTTGTGGTATATTAATGTAATGGAATACTATTATGCTATAAAAAATGGGGAAAATACGGACTTCATAATAACCTGGAAAAACTTACACGATATAATGCAGAGTAAGCAGAGCAGAACTAGGAGGATGTTATACACAACCACAGATATATGGATTCTGTGATGACTAACCTTGATAGACTTCGCTCTTCTCAGCAATACAAGGTTCAAAGACAACTCTAAAGGATTAATGATGGAGAGAGCTATCTACATACAGAGAAAGAACTATGGAGTCTGAATGCAGATTGAGGCAAATTGTTTGCTCTCCCTTTTTTCTCTTTTGTTTTTGGGGTTTTTTTGGGGTTTTCTTTCTTCTTTCTCATGATTCATTCCATTGGTCACAATTCTTCCCTACAACTCGACTATTGTGTAAATAAGTTCAATGCAAAGTTATATGTAGAAGATATATCAGATTCCATGCTGTCTTGGGGAGGGAGGCAGGGGGAAGAAAATCAGGAATTCAAAATCATGCAGAACTGAGTGTTGTAAACTAAAAATAAAAAAATCTTAATTTAAAATAAAAAAAAGAAAAAGGAAAAAATAAAGAATGAAAAAATAGAAGAGAATGTGAAACATCTCATAAGAAAAACAATGGATCTAGAGAACAGATCAAGAAGAGAAAACTTAAGAATAACTTCACTACCTGAAAGTTCTGATCAAAAAAAGAATCTTGACACAATAGTACAAGAAATAATTAAAGAAAATTGTCCTGAAGCATTAGAATAAGAGGGGAAAATAGAAATAGAAAAAATCCACCAATCACTACCTGAAGGAGATCCTACAAGGAAAACTCACTGCAATATTATAGTTAAATTCTGAAACCCCCAGATCAAAGACAAAATATTACAAGTGACAAGAAAAAAACAATTTACATATGATGGTACCACAATTGGAATCACATAACACCTAGCATTGGTGACAGTAAAAGATCGCAGGTCTTGGAACACTACATATCAAAGAGCAAAAGAATTGAGCCTCCATCATACCCGGCAGAGCTAAACATAACTCTAAATGGAAAAAAATGGACATTTGATCAACTGTCAGACTTTCAGGGCACTGTTAAAAACAACAACCCTGAATTGAATAGAAGATTTGACATATGAGAGCCAAGAGAAACGTAAGGTACATACCAATGACTAATTACAAGGGACTAAATAAGGATGTTTACCTATGTCTAAGATTGTTACCAGTAATTAGGTAGCTTATAAGAAAGATTAGGGTAGACCTTAGTATGATATGACTTTAAAAAGTAAAACTATTTAAGAACAGCTAAAAGAGTAATTATCTTATACAAATGAGGTGCAAGAGGAAGAACCAATACAGATAAATTAGAAGGGGGAGGGGTGCTATTATTTCTGGAAACCTACTTTCATTGGGAATGGGTTTAAGGGGGGAAAATACATATACATCTAGAATAGTATAAAAGTCTTCTAAACTTAAAAAAGAAATAAAACTCTAAGGGGATAGGGAGATGGGAGGGGATAAAGGTGGGAACTTTAGAGAGGAGGGGGACAGAATAGGTCAAAGGGGTGTACAACAGGATGCAATAGGAGGACAACAGAGGGATTCCTGGAGTGGGGGTAGGTTAAGCAATAGGAGGGTAAGGTTGCAGCAGGTAGAAGTAAAGTAGAGGATTTAGGAGAGATAGGAAAAAAGAGATATGCACAAACATAAAAACAAGATTAGGAGTAGAATCTCTTAGGAAAAGTATATGTTTATATATGTATGTATATGTATACATGTATGTACATATCAATACCTATATATAAATACATCTATGCTCAATTTTAACCTTGGGGTGGTGGGTACAGGGGAGAAAGGGGGGAAAAAGAACAAAGTAAAAAGTGTACAGCAGCAAACAAAAGAAAACCTACAAGGAAGCAAAGAAAAGAGTGACAGTTTTCAACTTAATGCACAGTATTTAACATATAGGCTTTCTTGCCATGATCAAAAAAAGAGCCTAGATATCATCTTTCAAGAAATTATCAAGGAGAGTTGCCCTGATATTCTAGAGCCAGAGGGTAAAATAGAAATTGAAAGAATCCACAGATAGCCTCCTCAAATAGATCCCAAAAAGAAAACTCCGAGGAACATTGTCGCCAAATTCCAGAGCTCCCAGGTCAAGGAGAAAATACTGCAAGCAGCCAGATATAAACAATTTGAGTATTGTGGAAAAACAATCAGGATAACACAGGATCTGGCAGCTTCCACATTAAGGGAACGAAGGCCTTGGAATACGATATTCCAGAGGTCAATGGAGCTAGGGTTAAAACCAAGAATCACCTATCCAGCAAAACTGAGTATCATGCTCCAAGGTAAAATATAGACTTTCAATAAAATAGAGGACTTTCAAACTTTCTCAGTGAAAAGACCAGAGCTGAATAGAAAATTTGACTTTCAAACACAAGAATCAAGAGAAGCATGAAAAGGTAAACAAGAAAGAGAAATCATAAGGGACTTACTAAAGTTGAACAGTTTTGTTTACATTCCTACATAGAAAGATGATGTGTATGATTCATGAGACCTCAATATCATAGTAGCTGAAAGGAATATGCATATATATATATATGTGTATGTGTGTGTATACATATATATATACATATGTGTGTGTCTATATATGTATATGTGTAGGTGTGTATATATATATGTGTGTATATATATATATATACACACACACAAAGGGCACAGGGATGATATCTAAAAAAATAAATCAATTTAAGGGATGAGAGGAATATATTGAGAGAGGGAGAAAGGGAGAGATAGAATGGGGTAAATTATCTTGCATAAAAGTGGCAAGAAAAAGTGGTTCTGTAGGAAGAGAAGAGGGGGCAGGTGAGGGGGAATGAGTAAATCTTGCCCTCATTGGATTTGACCTGAGGAGGCATACCATACACACTCAATTGGGTATCTTACCCCACAGGAAAGAAGGAGGAAGAAGATAAAAAAGGGGGGATGATAGAAGGGAGGGCAGACAGGAGGAGGAGGTAATCAAAAACAAACACTTTTGAAAAGGGACAGGGTCAAGGGAGAAAATTCAATAAAGGGGGATAGGTTAGGAAGGAGCAAAACATAGTTAATCTTTCACAACATGAGTATTGTGGAAGGGTTTTACATAATGATACGCATGTGGCCTATGTTGAATTGCTTGCCTTCTTAGGGAGGGTAGGTGGGGAGGGAAGAGGGGAGAGAATTTGGAACTCAAAGTTTTAAAAACAGACGTTCAAAAACAACAACAAAAAAAAAAAGTTTTTTCATGCAACTAGGAAATAAGATACACAGGCAATGGGGCATAGAAATTTATCTTGCCCTACAAGAGAAGCAGGGAAAGGGGGATGGGAGGGGAGTGGGGTGACAGATAGGAGGGCTGACTGCGGAACAGGGCAACCAGAATATATGCCATCTTGGAGTGGGGGGAGGGTAGAAATGGGGAAAAAATTTGTAATTCAAACTTTTGTGAAAATCAGTGCTGAAAACTAAATATATTAAATAAATTTAAAAAAAAGAAAAAAACAAAATCATAATAACTAACTAAAAAAAACATATAGGCTTTCTTGAAATGATAAGTTATTACTATACATTTTGAATCCTCTCCTTGGTGCTGCTGTGCACATGACATGTTTTTTTTTCTTATTTTATTTTTTATATTTAAGTTTATAATGTTTCTTTTTCTTATTATGTATTTAAGTTTTAGTATTTGTCTAAAATATTTTTTTAAAAAAGAATGTAAACAATTCAACTTTATTGAGTCCTTTACGATTACTCTTTCATTTTTACCTTCTTATGCTCAAAACTGTTGTTTGAATGTCAAATTTTCTATTCAGCTCTGGTCTTTTCATCAGGAATGCTTGAAAGTCTTCTGTTTCATTAAAAATATATCGCTTCACCCTTCACCCCCTCCCCTGCCAAGGATTATACTTAGTTTTGCTGGATAGGCTTTTTGGTTGTAATCCTACCTCCTTTGCCTTCCAGAATATCTTATTCCAAGCCCTCTGCTGCAAAATCTTGTGTGATCTTGACTGTGGCTACAAGATATTTGAATGGTTTCTTTCTGGATACTGGCAATATTTTTTCCTTGAACTGGGAGATCTGGGATTTGACTAAAATAATACTGGAAGTTTTCATTTTGGGATTCTTTCAATTTCTATTTTACCCCCTGGATCTAAAATATTTGGATAATTTTCCTTGATAATTTCCTGAAATATGATGTCTAGACTCTTTTTTGATCATGGCTTTCAGATAGTCTGATAATTCTTAAATTATTTCTCTTCAATTTATTTTGTAGGTTAGTCATTTTCCTGATGAGATATTTCACATTTTCTTCTTTTTTAAAAATTATTTTGACTTTGTTTTACTGTTTCTTGATGTCTGAAGGAGTCATTAGCTTTAAGTTTTCCATTCTAATTTTTAAGGAATTATTTTCTTCAGTGAGCTTTTGTACCCTCTTTTTTTCCATTTGGCCAATTCTGATTTTTAGAGAGTTCTTTTCTTCAGTGAATTTTTGTGCCTCTTTTACCATTAGGCCAATCCTGTTTTTTAAGGTATTATTTTCTTCAGTATTTTTTGTGCCTCTTTTACCAAGCTGTTAATTCTCTTTTCACAAATGTCCTGCATCATTCTAACTTCTTTTCCCAATTTTTCCTCTATTACTGTTATTACACTCTTTAACTCTTCCAGGAACTCTTATTGGGCTTGTGCCCAATTAGCATTCTTCTTTGAGGCTTTTTTTTTTGTAGCTGTTTTCACATTGTTGTTTGTCTTCTTCTGAGTTTGTTTTGGTCCTCCCTGACACCATAGTAGCTTTTTATGGTCAAGTCCTTTTTTTTGTTGTTGTTGTTTGCTCATTTTCCATCTTATTTCTTGACTTTCAACTTTATGTTAAAGTTGGGCTCTGCTCACTTCAGGATGGGGTGCCCAAACTTTGGGCTTTTTTGTGCTTCTGTTTTCAGAGCCAGTTCTGGGGATTTTGGGGTGCTTCCAAGGTGTTGTGATAGCACTTTCCATCATGAGTCTTTTGGATTTATCTTAGATCACTGCATTGCTGAGAAGAGCTAAGTCTATCAAAGCTGGTCTTTGCACAATGTTGCTGTTACTGAGTACATTCTCCTGGTACTGCTTCACGCAGCATCAGTTGATGCAAGTCTTTCCAGGTTTCTCTGAAGTCTGCCTGCTTACCATTTCTTATGGAATAACAATATTCCATTACATTCATATACCACAACTTGTTCAGCCATTCCCCAATTGATGGGCATCCCCTCAATTTCCAATTCTTGGCCACTACAAAAAGAGGTGCTATAAATATTTTTGTACATGTGGGTCCTTTTCCCTTTTTTATGATCTTTTGGGGATAGAGCCCTAGAAATAGTATTGCTAGATCAAATGGTATGCATAGTTTTATAGCCCTTTGGGCATAGTTCCAAATTGCTCTCGAGAATTGTTGGATCAGTCCACAACTCCACCAACACTGCATTAGTGTTCCGATTTTCCTATAGCTTCTCCAACATTTATCATTTTCCTGATTTGTCATGTTAGCCAATCTAATAGGAGTAAGGTGATACCTCAGAGTTGTTCTGATTTGCATTTCTCTAATCAATAGTGATTTAGAGCATTTTTTCATATGACTATAGATAGCTTTAACTTCTTCCTCTGAAAACTACCTGTTCATATCCTTTGACCATTAATCAACCCAAAGGATATTCTTAAAAAATTCCTTCACAGGAATATATTTAGATCTAGAAGGAATCTCAGAGGCCACATAGTCCAACTTTCTCATTTTGTATATGAGGAAATAGACCCAGGATAAAATGGGAGGGGAATGGGGAGGAATGCTGGGAGAAATTTAGGAGATATAAAAACAAAAGATATCAATAAAATTTTAAAAAAAGAATGCAAGTTCTTTGAAGGTGGGGGCTGTTTTATTTTTGTTAGTACTCATCACAGTAGACGCTTAAGATTTACTAATTAATGGATGCAAAATGCTTCATAAATTGAAAAGTGCTATATAAATGTTAGGTACTATGATTATTGCCATGAATAAGTAAGAAATCCCCAATGACCGCTGGAAATGTAAAATGTAAAATGACTTTGTAGCAGTATCTTCTGTTTTTCAGGGATGGGAGTGACAGCTCTGTCCAGGATGATGTAAGAGTAGCTCTGCCCAGAATCGCGGGGATGGGCCACATCATAATTTCTAAAGCACCGAGTTGTGACATGTGGGCACATTGAAAAAACCACCTTGTTATTTTGAGACATCCTCAGTTTCCTCATTCCCCTTTGCCAGTTTCTGACAGGAAGGGTGGTGGGTGGTGGTAACCATGGTAGAGACAAAGAAGGGTGGCTGGGGCATGTGTATATACATCCCTACACACTTCCTGGCTATCTCCAAGCAATGTTGCCTACACCCTGCCCTTCTCCCACCAGGACTTAAGATGCCTGCTTCTTGGGCCCTAGGCTCCCACTCATGAATTTTTACCTTATTTTACCCAGGCTCAGCCCAAGCACAAGTACCCTCTGCCTCTGTCTCCCGCCCCCCCCCCCTCTGCTTCATGACTCTTGTTCTCATATGTGTTATTTTCTCTTATTAAAACCTAAACTCCTTGAAGGTAGTCTTGCTTGCTAGTATTTATATCTCCAGATCTTAGCACAATACCTGGCACATAATAAGCAAATAATAAGTGGTCTTCCTTCTGTCCTAACTTTTAATTTCTCTCTTTCTTTTTCTGTTTCTTCTTTTCCTTCCTTCCTTCCTTCTTTCCTTCCTTCCTTCCTCCTTCCCTTCCTTCCTTCCTGTCTCTATCTATATATCTTTCTTTCCCTCCTTCCTTCCATGCCGTCTCTATCTATATAATGCACTAAGGGACACACTGATGTCTAGTTTCATTCATCCCTTTATCTACAGAATCACAGAACAACTGAAGGTGAGAACTGGATCACCTAGCCAGCGTTCTCATTTCATAGTTAAGGAAATTGGGACCTAGAAGAGGGAAAGGGACTGGCTAATGGTCAACAAGTACTTGCTGAGCATCTTTAATGGATGCATCCTCCACTCCCCTTCTAACGCCTCAATGTGGTATGGAGGTGACTATCAGTCCTTGAAGGCTGTGCCCGTGGTGCACAAGCTTTTAAGGTACAAGGGTTTCCAATATGGTTCTGGCATTGAACTCTGAATCTATGGCTCATGGTATGTTGAGTGAGCTACCTGAGATACCCTGGGTCTTCAGAGAGATAACCAGATACGGAGCTGTAAGCCAAAATACCTAACAGATTACCAGCATGATTTGTAGGGACTATGTATTTATTAAGTGAGGGTAGAATCTGTGTTCAGGTCTGCTATAAAGGTCGCTCCTCATTTTACTATTTCCTGAACAAGGTGTGAAATTCCCTGGAAAGGTGTGATTTTATCTGCCTCCTAACTTACATTAAACTCTGGAGTTTAGGTCCCCTGTAAGGGGGGTGGGGAATGTGGGTTCCTAACAAGTAGGACCCTACCCCTTTCCTTGGGCCTGTGTAGTTTATAGTACCAGTGAAGGACAAGGTGCAGATTTGTTCCTCATTTCTGCCTTGTGTCTTTTTGCTCCCTAGTTTCTGCTCCTGAAGCTTGAACCAGATCATTGCCTCGGTCTATGACATTTTCCTTTGCTCTGTCACCGCCTCTCCATTGGCTCGGATTCGTGAAGAATCTCATAAGTGTCCAGCTCATCCCAGGAGCCCCTCAACATCTTGATGTAGCACTCATCTGCTTCCATCCCTGGGGCCACATAGTTTGCTGAGAGGCCCTGAAGAGGCTTCCCCTCCGGGGCTCCATCCAGGTTCATATAGAGCCATTCTCCTCTTCACATTTCTTTTTAGCTCTCCAGACTCTGGAAGGTATCCGCCTTATGAAGGCGACACCCAGGGATGCGGCTGAGGTGTAAGACCTGGCCAGGAGCTTTATCCACTGTGTTAATGTCACTCCACCAACAAGAATCCAGGGCAAGGCAAGTTAATGCCTCATCAAAGAATCGATTTTATTTGGGGAATATTCATGCCTTGTTCAAGAGATCTGACTACTAACTTCTTCATTTCTTTAGATCTCATGTGTTTTCTCATTTGTTAAAGAGGGATGATGATACCATTCTACCTAAGGAGAGGCACCAACTGAAGTATACCCGGGCAGACCCACGATATTAAATTCTGAGTTTTTATCCTCAGAAGGGCCATAATGTTGTTCAGTCATTTCAGTTGTGCCCCACTCTTCTTGATCCCCTTTGGGATTTTTGTGGCAAAGATACTGGCATGCTTTGACATTTCCTTCTCCAACTCATTTTACAGTAGATGAGGAAACTGAGGCAAACAGGGTTAAGTCAGTTGCCAAGGTGCAGACAACTATTGAGTAACTGACACCAGATTTGAACTTTGGAATATGAGTTTTCCTGACTTTAGGTCCTGTACTCTCTCCATTGTACCACCTAGCTGCCCCTAGAAGGGCCATAACAATTCATAAAGGACCATGTACTAAAATGCACTAGGGACCAGTGCAGGGGCATGCCTATAATTCCTGATTCTGGATAAATCTGAGGCAGGTACAGCTTACTTGAGCTTCAGAAGAGCTAAAAGTTGATCAGATGTCCCCACTAAATGAGCTCTAAGAACAAGAGAAGGACAGGCACCAGGCTGCCTAGGGAGGGGTAAACTGATTCAGGTCACAAAATGAGCAGATAAACCTTCCACACTGATCAGCCTGAGTGGCTGCTGTAGGTCCTGCCTGAGCAAGGTAAGGGGACCCAGTCTGAATTGTGAATCAAGCAACCAAACAAGCCTGGGGTTGTGATTTGTAACCACTAGTAGAAGTATCCACAGTGATGGAGATATTTAAGAACTATGGGCAAAAACACCACAGGAGATGCTGTAGGAGACACAGAATTTAATAAAACCCATGTTCCTGCTCTCAAGAAACTTATCCAAGGACATATTATCTCATAATGTTAGTCAGCTTTGCATATGGGTGTGCGTTTGTGCATGTGTGGGTTTGTGTGTGTATTTATGTAGAAAATATCTCCCGACTACTACTTTGCATATATGTGTGTGTATATATTTATGCAGAAAATATCTCTCAACTATTCCCTCTTCTCTCCCCCCAAGGCCACTACATCAGTGCAGGCCTTCATTGTCTTCTTCCTGGACTACTGCCTTCCCGTCTCCCCTGCTTCTCCTTTCCTTATTACCACTGCTAGAATCCATCCTTCCGACCACTTTCCAGAATAATCTTTCTTATGCATCTATCTGGTGACACCTATCTGGGGTCACGAAGAGTCAGATGCAACTGAAAAATGACTGAAGGAAAACAGATATAGATAAAAGAGGCAACCTGGGGTAGTGGATATAGTGCTGGATCTGAGTTGAATCCTGCCTCAGACCTTTTCTAGGCTGTGTGACCCAGGGCGGGCCTCTTCAAGCTCTCTGGGCCCAAGTTTCTCATCTGTAAAATGAAGGGGTCAGACTCAATGACCTTTGAGGTCCCTTCTGGTTCTAAAGCTACGATCTTTTGAAATAAAAGACTTGAGAATCTGGGGAACCCTTGTAACCGGGGGAATCAGGGAAGACTTTATGGAAGAGGAGCTGTAAATGAACGTAAAGATTCTGATAGGCAGACATGAAGAGGGAATGCTTGATAAACATTTGTTGAATGAAAACTACAAGAAATATCACTGGGTGGCACAATAAGCACGTGCCTTGGAGTCGGGAGGATCTGAGTTCAAATTTAACCTCAGATCCTTACCAGCTGTGTGACCCTGGGCAAGTTACTTAACCCCGACTGCCTCAAAAAAAGAAAGAAAGAAAGAAAGAAAGAAAGAAAGAAAGAAAGAAAGAAAGAAGAAGAAAAGAAAAGAAAAAAAAGAAATATTACCAGGCTATGACTAAGTGCTTAATGATGATGGTGATGATAACTTACAATTACATAGCACTACATAGGTTTGACAAGCTCTTTACATACATTTGGTCTTTGATCCTCACAGAAACCCCATGGCAAAAGGTACTATTATTCTCACTTTGTGCTGAGGAAAATGAGCCTCAGAGAAGTTAAGTGATTTTCCCATGGTCACACAGCGGGTTTGTGTCAAAAGCTAGATTTAAAAACAGGCCGTGCTGATTTCAAGTTCAGCGCTCTATTCACTCCACTGGGTTGTCTCAGAGTGGTCTAGAGAACCATGAGGGCTATGATTTCCTAGGAGAGAGAAATCACCGTGGGCAGGGCTACTGGAGGTAAGGTCTCCTTTCATCCTGTCAAAACTGCAGCTGTACGCATGCCAGACTGAAATAAATGGACTAGATGACCCTTCCGTCCTTCCCTGAATGACTCCACACGCATTTCTGCCAGCCCCCACTGGGTTCTTTCGGTACCACATGCCCCTCCCCGGGTTGGGAGCTCTCTCTGGACTCTTGACTCTCAGCAATCATGGCCCACTCACTCAGAAGGACTTCAGCTCCCATCCTTTCATGACACCATGCCCACTCTGGCCGAGCTCCACAGTAACAGCTCTGGCTTCTTTACTCTATCAGCCCCAGGATCGGGTGGGTTGTTCTGGGACCCACATCCCCCGTCCTGGGGCTCTCTCTTTCCTCCACCAGCTACAGGGGAGAAGAAAAGCACTTTCACTGCCCTGCAACCCATTCTCCTTTGCTAGTCCCCATCATCAGCTCTCTGATGGGAGACACCTCCAAAGGCCTAATTAGGAGGCTGTTCTGCCCAGCCCATGGGGGTATGAGGCCATTAAAGTCTGCTTTTCCCCTTTGTAAACAGAATGGATGAAAATAGCCTTAAGAAAATAAATCGGTTTTCCTGCTTGGCCTTGCCCACCAGTGATTAACCAAATCAGAGGGGGAGGCTTTGCTCCTGGAGAGTTGATTCCACTGAGGCTTTTTATCAGTTTGTTTTAATTTGGCTTCTTTTTTTGTTCTCCCTCAGCATGAAGAGGATCAGGGCTGATTTTAGACTTGTGCCAGGAGCCTGGGACAAAGGAGCCCTGGAGGGCTCTGGTACCCATTGAATGGGATTTTTTTTTTTTAATTTCAGGGTAGAGAAAGGAGGGAGAAAGAGTGAAAGAGGTCGAGAGGGAAAAATGGGAAAAATTTTGAGGGGGAGACTGGTGTGGTTGAAAAGTGACCTCTTTTGTTCTCTTTCCTTTTTGCTTAAAAAAAAAAAAAACAACCACCACAACTTAATACTCCCACTGCATTTGAGACCGATCCTCAATAGTCCTTCATCTAAATCATTAAAAAACAAACAGAATGAGAATTTTTTAAAATGAAGGCAAACCCAGCAGGCCCCAGTGTCTAAATCCATGCATCTAAGACCTCACTGAGCTTTTCTGATTCTCTTTTTCTACCAGATGCTGATAATAAAAATGGTCCTAAGCACCTGAGGATGGGAAGGAGTCAGCTTGTATCAGGCACCATCAAACCACCACCACCACCTACACTCAGTGGAGACAACCCAACACCCAAGAGCCTTGGGAATGGCAGTGCCTCCCACATCATTAGCTCTGCTTCTGGCCCACTACCTAAAGCTGTCACCCAGGGGAACAATCCCTTTGGAATGTCGTCCAAAGATGACCGTTGACCGACTGTCACTGATTGACAGGTGAGCCCAACAGTGAAAGCAACTCCCCCATCCCCCAAATAATGATAATGACGATGATGGCGATCATAATAATTATATAGCTAGTGTTTATATAACACACCTAGGTTAGCAAAGCCCTTTCATATGTTGTTCTCATCTGCTTCTTACAACGCCTCTGTGGATTAGTTGCTATGATTGTCTCCCTACTACAGATGAGAAAACTGAGGTTGAGAGAGGGTCATACAGCTAGTCAGTAATGTGGGTCAGGTCTTCCTGACCCAAAGTCCAACCCTATCCACTTTGGTACCTAGGTGCTCCAAACTCCCTGCTTCCATCGCAGCCCCCTTGGCCATCACCCCATGAAGCAGCTTCTACGGAGCTGAGGCCTATCGACTGCTTCTATGGATGCTGCAGCCACGGCTACTAACGACCCCCCAAAAGAAAGTTCTCATCGCCACAGTTCTAGGCATTGTCAAGTGCTTTGACATCGGAAACATACACGATTTTATCAGTGGAAATGGCACTGAAGAAGAGTCATTACTATCTTTGTCACCGCACCCTCAGGACCACGGCACCTTTCCATCTCATTTGCAGCTTAAACTTTGAACTCCTTGAGAGCAGACATTGTTTTATTTTTCTATCTGTATCACCAGTGCTTACCACAGTGCTTTGCATACACTTATAAATTCATTCATTCATTCATTCATTCATATTTCTATAGCACTTAAGGTTTACCAAGCACCTTCCTTACAAGCCTGCAAGGTAGTTTTATCTTCATCGTACAGATGAGTAAAATGAGGCTGGCATAAACTGACTTGCTCATGGTTACAGCCTAGCGAGGGGAAGCTGATATTAAGTTAACATATGTTGGTGGTTGATTGCTAGGGGATCAGCATGGGGGGATGTGTTGACTAAAGGTAGCTTGGAGTTCCTGGGGGAAATGGAAGACAGTCAGGTTGGGCCCATCTTTAGGCTTGAGGGCAGGATTATTCCCCATGGGGTGTGGCATGTGGATCTGCTGTGGTCAAGGGGAGAAGGAGCCAACCAGGGGATAGAATCACAGGGCAATGCCGATTATCCCCAGCATGGGCCAATGGCATCTGGTGTAGTAGTACTCTGAGGATGTTTCAGAAAGGCTAAGGATGCCAGTGTGATGGATGACTCTGGCTTCCCCCCTCTTCTTATCCCCTTGAATATATACCAGTGCAGGCTAGGCTTCATGGCCATCTTAGACACCAGGAATCCTGCTTCTTCTTACCTGCTTGCTGCTTTGTAGAAGGCGAAGTCTTTCTGCAAGCCTCTGTCTTTCCCAGCCTGTCTTCAGTTCCATGAGGTCTCGGTAAGAGTTGCCACACTGATGGATAATAGCTTAATGAAGTCCCTATCCCTCTTCATTGAGGGTAGCTAATTGACCCAGAAAGTCACAGGGCTGGCAATATCCCCTAGGCCTTCCTCTGAACCAAGGGCTTTAGGCTGTCACGGTGTTAACTGCCCCAGAGTTCAATAAGGCTGCCATCGATCTCATCGACCACAGGCCTAATCCAGATCGATAGGAACAGAGGAGGCTCTTTCATGGCAGGGCAGGCTGGGGTTGGCTCCTGGCCATGCTCACAGGAAGTGGGGGCAGCTCCAGGGAGTCTGGGATGTTAATGAGAGGGCATTGAGTTGGGGGACATACTTCTTCAAGTTTGTCAAGGGAGTCATCTGTCAGTAACAAACAGAAACACTAGAAAGCTGGGGGTCATCTTTAAGGCTTGTATCTAGCTCAGCTTATACCTTTAACAGACTAACTCTAAAACACACACCACACTACTACCACCACCACCACCAACAATGTTTAAAAAACCACACAATAAGTGTTGTTGACATTTTTATACTATTGTTTTTGTTATGATTAAAAAGGTTTGAGAAAAAAAAGGTTTGAGAGACATAGCTTCTGGGTAATTTTATAATTTTATTAATAAGGTCAGAAGGTTATTAATAAAAGGATGGCCATTTAGCTGCCTCTCTTAGACCAAAGACAATCACGGCAGTGGGCTTACCCTTTGAAGCAATGAGGGGCTGCTAGTGACATCATGTCACCCTTGGACAGAGAAATGAACTCTACTCAGACCACCTGCAGTTTTGGGCTACCTAGACAGAAGGATCTGCCTGCATCCAAGCTTGAGTAGAACACAATGGGCTCCCCCACTTCAGGTTGAATTCCTTGTAATGTTGGGTGGGGTCTGACCAAGATCAAGGAGAGATAATGCAATTTCATTACTAATAATGCCCTGAACTTTTTAAAATGAAGAATCTGGAAGAAGGGGAGAGCTCTGAATTTCCCTAAGATGTTGGTAATTAATAATCATTTCTCTTTTTTTTTCTGGAAATAGTACCTCTCCCCTACCCACCCCCAAAATGGACTCTCCTTTGCAACAAATAAAAATTAACTGAAACAATTTAAGATATATACTACATTCTGGCCCACTAAATCCACTGTCTCTCTGTTGAGGGAGGTTTCATGGTATAGAATAAACTATTGGCTCTTAAAACCAGAAGGCACAGGTTTATCCCACCTCTGATGTGTATTGTCTATGTGACCTTGGATAATTCGCTTAACATTCCTGGGCCTCAAATTCCTCATCTGTAAAATGAAGGAGTTGGTCTAGATAGCCTTTGAGGTTCCTTCCTGTTCTAGATCTATGATATCTATTCTGGATCATTATTGTTATTTCAATTACTCAGAGTTCTGCTTCCTTTTCCTTTTCTTATAATGTAATCATTCAGCATATTGATTTTTGGGTTCTGCCTAATTAATTTCACTCTGCATCAGTCCACAAAAATATTCCCAACTTTCTCTAAGTGCCCCATATGCGTCATTTCTTAGAGCAAAGTCATATTCTATAAAATTAATATACTGTTATTGATTCAGCCATCTTTGATCGGTAGACATCCAATTTTGTTTCCCAATCAACAATCATTTATTAAGCATCTATTATGTGCCAGGTACTGGGCCAGGCGTCACGATGAAATTTTGTGTGTTTGTGTGTGTATGTGTGTATATACACATACATATACGCGCATGTATATACATATGAGTATAAATGAGCACATACAAGCATGAGTATATGCTTTGCTGCTGGCTTTGAGTTTGATGGGTCAAAAGGTATGAATAGTTTTAGTCACTTTAAAAAAAACAACAACTTAATTCCAAACTGATATCTAGAATGGTTGGACAATTCACAGCTCTACCAACAGTGTATTATTAGTGTATTTGTGTTTTACTAGTCCCACAAATACTGACTGTTTCCATTTAAAATATAGATATGTGTATGTGTGTGTATACATATATGTGTGTTTGTTGCTTTACTCTTAAAGAACTCCACTGAAGGAACATCCACATTCCTCAGCCACCCAGTCCATACTCTCATAGTCTTCACTGCTAGCAAGTCCTTCCTGATATCTAGCCTACAAATCACAAGATCATGTCTGACTCTTTGCGACCCTATTTGGGGTTTTCTTGGTAGAGATACTGAAGTGGTCTGCCATTTTCTTCTCCAGCTCATTTTACAGGTGAGGAAACTGAGGCCAACAGGGTTAAGCGACTTGCCCAGGGTCCCACAGCTAGTAAGTGTCTAAGGCCAGATTCGAATTCAGGAAGATGAGTCTTCCTGATACCAAGACCAGTGCTCTATTCACTGGGTCACCTAGTTAACCCAAATCTCTTGCTGTAACCCAAACCATTTTTTCTCTTGTTTCTTGGACCATCAGCTCTTCCTCTGAATTCACAATCCTCCTAGAAACTTACCATTCACTAGCCCTCAGTTTATTGTTGAGTTGCCTCTGCACCAAGACATGACATTTCTGTAGAAACAGGTCATAGTTGAAAGGGTTAAACATTCAGTGGCACAGCACTCTCAATCAGCTCATATTTGGGTTGGAATAGCTTTGCCTCCAGCCTCTTTAATTACCATAAAGCATAATGACTAATTCATACTAAGGAGTGGAGCAGGCAAATAGGGTTTTGAAACATTGTTTTATGATCAGCAAGTACCAGGCGGGTATTGAATGGATGGGCACTCAGTGAGCACAGACAGTGCCAGGGCCCTGCCCACACCCAGTCTGAGCTCAGCGCCAGGCATGATTTGATTGAGTCCCATTCTATTGATCTTTACTTATTTCCTGATAGGCTGGCACCAGACGTTCAGAGGATTAATGAACGTTGGTGAGGCCCAAGGAGGGGCTGCAGCTACATTTCCCTGTTTGACCAGGAGGCTATGCCATAAGGGGGCATTCATCTAAGCTTAGTGGGGCAGTCAGCCAGTTAAGAAACCTCCATTTCAGTCCTTCCAGGCCTTTTGGCTCTCTAGAAGTAACGATAACTCGTGTTTTGCAATATTTTAGGTTCACATACAATAACTCTAGGAGGTAGGTAGTCTGTCAAAAAACATTATGTGCCTTCATTTTATTTTGAGGCCATAGACAGAATGTCACCTCTGGACCTGGGTTCCAGGCCTGCCTCTGACATGTACTAGCTGTGTGATGATGGACAAGTCACTTAACCTTTCAACTCCCTCCAAGACTATGAGTTGCAGATGAGTGGCTGATCTGCTTTGGTGGAGAGGGTTTCCACACTGGGAGTTCCCTCCATAGATGAAATCACAGGTTAAAAAAAAAAGACCAAAAAATAAGACTGTGTATATCTTGTCTCTGTTTTGCCCATGAGAGCACAGATTATGCAATATTATTTTACCTTCTCCCACAGTGCCTAGGACTGTGCCTTATATGTTTTAGGTACCCAATAACTCTGTTGATTATTTGACTGTGACTTACCATTCCTACTTCTAAGATTTGTTGTCGTCGTTCAGTTGTTTCAGTCGCGTCTGACTCTTTGTGACCCCATTTGGGGTTTTCTTGGCAAAGATATTAGAGTGGTTTGCCATTTCCTTCTCCAGCTCTTTTACTCAGATGAGGAAACTGAGGCAAACAGGGTTAAGTGACTTGCCCAGGTTCACACAGTTAGTGTCTGAGACCAGATCTGAACTCAGGAAGATGGGTCTTTCTGACTCCAGGCCCAGCACTCTATCCACTGTGCCACCTAGATACCTTTGTAGAATTAGGGGTACTCAAAAGCAATGAAGTTAATTGGTTTGATTCCCTCTAAATAGCTTTGGCATAAATACAATTTTGTGGCAATGAGGTAGAAAAGATTTTTGGATTCTCAACAGATTTTACTATCTACACTCTATCCTTTTCTCTAAAACTTTCCCACAGAAACCTGAAAGCTGCTCTCACCACTGATAACAAGGCCTATATAGCTCATCCTTGTGCGTAGCCATATAAAGGGGAAACCAGTCTGTGGGTCTTGCCTAAATAGCTATCAGGACCTGGGATACCTGCTGTATTACTGAGACTTAGGTCTATCCTGCTTCTCTTCCTTCCCTTTTCCTCCATCCCCTCCTTCCTTCTTTCCTTCCCCCTTCCTTCCTGCCTTCCTCCTTTCCCCCTTTCTTCCCCTTCCTTTCTTCTTTTGTTCCTTCCTTCCTTCCTTCCTCCCTCTTTCTTTTTTTCTTCATCTGTCTGGATTCTCTGCTGAAAAAGTAATTGTTACTTCAGGTCTACCCCTGCTTCTCCACTCTTCAGTCATCCTCTGGGCTTCCAGACCAGAGACTTTGCCCTGGAGGACTTCACCCTTTCATCATTAGTGGTTGTCTTAGTGGCCCTCTATGCATAGGCCTAACCCCACACATGCTTTTCACTTCACTCCCTGGTCATCTTCTCAACAACCATCTTGCCATAACCTCACATCCCACTGTCAGTTCTGCAGTGGCAATCAAATCAGCTTTGTCATTGGTCTTAGAAAGGGCTTGTCCACCTCTGTGTTTCTATTCACCATCCCTGTAACTTTCTAAACCAAAATACACCTCCATGGCCATCACTTTCCAAATGTGTTATCTTCCCCTATTTGAAGGTAAGATCCTTGAAAGCATGGATTGTCTTTTGTATTTGTGTGTCTAGCACTTAGTATAGAGTTCGGCACATAATAGGTACTTCTTAAATCCTTCCTTCCTTCCTCCTCTCCCTCTCTCCCTTCCTCTTCTCCCTTCTTCCCTCCCTTCCTTCCTTCCTTCCTTCTTCTCTCCCGCCTTCTCTGCTGAAAGACGTAATTGTTACTCCAGGACACTTCCACTTCTTCCTCCCACCCCCACCCCCAATTTATGTATTACTCTACTTTGGTCCCTGATCCACACATGCTTGTTTTCAGAAGACCCTCCTTCCTACACTACTTACTATTGGCAGACCAATAACCAAGTAGAAAAAGGATGTGAGCCGTGCTGCATGTTCCCTATAGCTGGATAAGCCAGCACGTGCAGGTATTTGGAGCAAGAGTAGGAGTCTGAGTGTGAGAGACCTTGGGTCCAGGTCTATAAATAAACCTAGAGTTGGACACATCTAAGAACAATAAAGCAAGTCACCTATTCAAAGGACTGTGGAAACCTTTTGACATGCCTGGATTATTCTAGAGTGGTGTGGGGGTGGGTAGCAATGGTTCTTGCCTCCTCACCCCACCCCTAACTATTTCTCAATAGTCTGGCATCCTGACTGTCCATGTAGCCCGCTTTGGGACAATCAACCCATCCTGGCCATTGCCTATAAAGGGTCCTAATCATCCTGCTGGGAAAAAAAATGGCTTTTTAAAACCCTTTTGCACCTCCCCTAGCACAACCAAGCTGGACTGGTACATTGCTTTTGGTCTGGATTTTCATGCAGCGTACTGGAAAAAGTGATGAGTCAAAGAACCTGCGTTCAAATGCCAGCACTTCTTAGTACTAAGGAGACCTAGGGTAAGTTATTTAACCTCTCTATGGCTCTTTTTCCTCAGCTGTAAATTAAGGGTACTAACCTCCTGATAGAAAGGGGTGATAGACTCAGGGTACAGAATAAGATACCAATCTTTTAGATAAGGTCAATGCAGAAATTTGTTTTGCTTTACTATTATTGATATCTGTTACAAGGGTTCTGTTTTTCTTTTTTTTTTTCAATCAGGGGAGAGATAAAATAGACTTTTGTTAATTGAAAAAAATAAAATTTAAAAAAAGAGGGGCTAGATGACCTCAGGTCCCTTCTGGGTCTAAATCCTGATACTATGATTTCATTGGTGTAGGGACCCCCCCTTCACCATTTTAGACAGGTGAGCCATGTGTAATTTATGCATTCAGAGAGTTGCCTGGGGGCCCAGAGAGGTTAAGTCACTTGACTATGTTCACATAACTAACTTATCAGGGGCAGAACTTGAAACCAGATATTCTTGACTCCAAGACTGGCTCTCAATCCACTATGCCATGTTGCTGCTCTGCTTTGAGCTTAATAGGTATTCGATGAACAAATGAATGAATGAGTTCCATCATGGTCTGAACACTGCAGATTGGAAGGAAGAACTCTGCTTCCAATCAGTCCTTGAAATCTAGACTGGTTTAGTCCTTCCCCACATTTTGCCCAGGAGCACCACCCAGTGTCTTGTTATCTCTGGGAATTAGCTGTTCTGCTGTAAGAAGACTACCGCAGGGTGCGGGGCAGGGAGACTAGTTCCCATTGACAGAGACAACAGTTCATTCCTTAGTGAGTTGGGGCAGATGGGTAGCCCAAGACTCAACTTAGTTTTATAAAAGGAATGGGAAGAGAGACCATTCCTTACTATATGCAGTGGGGAAGTGACTAATGAAGGAATTTGGGGGAGCAGGAGCAGAGGGCATAAAGAGCAAGGAACCAATGGCTGTTACTAACTCTCCCAGTAGCTCTCTGAGCTATATGCTTGATGGAGCTTATATCTGAATCAAAGATCTAATTAGTTTCCTGGCCTCTGGCTGGGATCCAAGAGGCCTGCAGAGAGGCAGGGGCAAATCCTCAAGGTGGCCAGGAATTTCCAGCCCAGCTGTGTGGGGAAAAGAAATGGAGGCTATATTTACATATATTTACATATTCTAGATATAATACATATGGGCATACACTAAGAAGCCCTCCCTCTCCCCACATACAGACCCCAGAGGACAGAGATATATCCATTTTATATGCATGCTTTTAGATGCATTAGTTAGAGATTCCATAGGACCCCAGGATTTAGGACACATTCAAATAGGTCCATTACAGGTGATAAATTATTAGTCCTTCTTAATTTGCATGTTAAATTTTCTTGCGGTGGAAATAAATAGTCTCCGTTCATCAGAGAAGTATTTTCCTTGGGAGACTTTCATTACAGACATCAAGCATTTTCATTTGCATGTTCTGGCTTGGTCTACAGAGCTCTTATGCTCTAAGGAGTCTGGGAAGCTGTGGCTTCCCGTGCAGCTGAGATTAAATGTGGGAAGTACAATATCCCCTGAAAAGCAGGAGAAGGAAGTAGGGCCGTTCTGTGTGTTAGGGGATGCTGACCCGAACTGGGGCATGTAAACCCCACTTAACTGGCTACGTGACTATGGCGAAATCACTGAACCTCTGAGCCCCAATTTCTTCAGATACAAAAGAGGGGGTGGGGCGGAGACAACATGGCATGATGGACGCTGAGTCAGGAAGACTCAGAGTTCTGCTTTTGACACATACTGCTGGTTGTGACCATGGACAAGTCACTTAATCTCTCAGTGTCCCAGGAAGCTCTTTAAGATGATAAATTACATCAGACAAATGTCTAATCTGCATGAATAGAGGGAATCAGTCAACAAGCATTTATTAAGTGCTTCTGGCACAGTGGATAGAGTGTTGGACCTGTAGTCGGGAAGACTCATCTTTCAGAGTTCAAATCTAGTCTGAGACACCTAAATTATGTGACCCTGGGCAAGTAATTTCACCCTGAGCTGGAGAAAGAAATGGCAAATCACTCCTGTTATCTATGCCAAAAAAAATCCCAAATGGGGTCACGAAGAGTCAACAACAACAAAATGTGTCAGGCACTGAACTGAGCCCTGGGGATACAAAAAAGGGCAAAGAAAAAGTCCCTGTGCTCCTTGAGATATATTCTAATGAAGGAAACAATATATAACTAAGGATATACACAAGTATAGACAGAAAAGATGGAAAGCAATCTAAAAGCAGAAGGCATTTGCAGTTAGGACGAATGGGAAAGTCCTCCTGCAGAAGCGAGGATTTGAGCTGATTCTTCAAGGAAGCCAGGCAAAATAAGAGAGTATGTTCAGAACAATAGTTTCCTATACTGATAAAAATCACAGATCTGGCCAAAAAAAGAAGTGGGGATAGGGAGGATAACATTTGTACTATCTACCTCGCAGGGCAAAGGAAAACACTTTCTAATCAATAGAAAATTATAGAAAGTTGAGTTACTTTTGATTTTGTTGCTATCTTATTAAATATAATTATTTATTAAATATTAGTTATTTGTTATTTTAATTTTATTTATTATTATAACTAGTACTACCTATAGGGGAGGCATCCATCTGGGCCAGATGTGAATCTATTGTAGTTAAATGGGTGCATATGCATAATGTATCAACAAACATTTATTTAACTTACAAAAAAATTTTCATGAAGATTCACCTTCTCTCTCTCTCTCTCCCCCTGTTCCAATCCATTGAGAAGGCAAGAAAAATAATTCCCGTATTTTTACAAGCTTGTACAGTCAAGCAAAACAAATACTTCCATTAGGCTTGTGCCCCCCCTCCAAAAAATTCTCAATCTGCACTCTGAGTCCAAACATTTATTGTGTGCCGTCTCCGTGGGTTCATGTAGGTACTGGTGAAACAAAGAGACAGATATACTCCCTGCCTTCAAGGATCTTATAATCTCACAAGAGCAATTAAGTTTCTATATAAAGATGATAGAGATGAGAGGATATTTATTTTGTAATATATTATGCATCAGTTAAAGGAGGAATTCTTTCCAGTTGTGGGGATGCAGAGAGGTGGCATTTGAGAAGGATCCTGAAGCCAACTTGTAACAGCTCAATTCTCCCACTGTAAGCATTAAAGGGAACTCATGAGTTTTGGGAAAATCTTCATAGACCATTTGCCTTTGGAAGCCTGTGGCGAGGGCTGGAAAAGTCTGTGGTAGGGGTCTTCTGGGCAAAAAGTTGAAGAACAGGAATCTACCAGGGCCTCCATAAACTGGGATGAGAACTGGAGAGCTGGGATCCTCAGGGGACAAGCAGCCCTGGAAGAGCCTCGGACCTTTCTCCCCTATCCCCAGCCTTCAACCCTCTCTCCTTCCTCTTCCCCCACCCCAACCCTCCTCCAAATGCTGCTGCTTAGAAATTGCTTTACATCCCTTTGATAAAAGGCATTTGGGCTATGGCCTGAGACACACACCAAAATGAACTACATGCTCACAGAACTTGACAAAAGGAAGAGTGACCACGCAGGGGGCCCATGCTCCTTTCCTGGTTTCCTACTGTGCCAGCTTGGGCTGGTTTAGCCTGTGTGCCCACCTCCAGTTGTTTTTCTGGGGCCCCCTGCCTCCTACCTAAGCCAGGGGTCTTGGAAGAGCAGCTGAGATTCCTGGCTTTGCAACAGTCAGCAAAGGGGTTGCTATGGAAACTGAATAGACACATGTTTAGGGACTTTTTCTTTTCCTTTTCCCCTCTTGCCTTATATTTTGAACTTATTATTCTTAATAGCATAATTACTGCACAGCTATGGGAAGGAGAAAAGGAATGCCAGCTAGCTGCATGGATGGTCTCCATAGCTCCCCAGCCCCTAATCGTGGAGTCTCATACTTTGCTTGATTTTTTTCTCCTGTTTCTTCACTATCCCTTTCCCCCAGGTCCCCCAAGAAAATGATGACTCAATCACATCGAATTTACAAAGCACTTTACATACATTAACATATTGGTTCCTCAAAATATCTGTTAGGTAGGTAGTCTAGGTCTAATAGCAACCATTCTATGTGGAGTATGTTGGGGGATGCATCTGTACCATAGCAACTTCCAATGATAGGTGTTTCTTCTGGGGTTTCTTTTATCGAGATGCATACTTTGGTTTCTTGATAAAGAGAACACTTAACTAAAAGCTTCCAGTTGGTCCCCAAGTAGCATTTTTCTCTCCACCCTTTGAGGGTTGGGACAGTGGGCTGTATCAAAGAGGCTACAACTGGGTGACTTTAATGAGAGTAAACAACTTTTTGCCCACGTTCTTCAGCCATTCTGAACACGTAACTGGGACTCTGACAGCTCTTGCTTGGATGTTCCATGATGAAAGGGAAGATTTCTTTTTCCCTTCTTCCTCAACAGTTCTGGTAACCACTTGTACATGGCAGAGAGACCATTTCCTTGTACAGGTAAGCCTAGGAATGGCTCTCAAGGCCTAGCAACCTTTTCTGCTTTGTATTTCTTTCCCTGAGCATAGGTGACTGAACAGTAGTCCTGAGAGATGGCCTCTTTGAGCCTGATGGCTAATTCTGGAGTTTAAGCATTCCTGGGTCAATGTTAGATGCCCTGCAGCTGCTACAATGCTTCTCAGATGAGGGAAATGATTATTCTCTCTTATATTAATAACTAATTATTGAATTAGGTCTACCATTTTTCCCCTTTTCTACTTCCTCATTCAGAAATCAGCCCCTGTAGGTTATTCAGGAAGCCTTTGAGGTGCAGGGCTGATAATGAGAAGGAAACCTCAGATCTGTTCAAAAGGTAAACAAATTTTAGTTTAGGTGAATTCATATATTCTGACCCATTATGTTTTACTTGGACAGGTCGGGGCAAAAGCAGACTGCCCCTTTTGTTTAGATTACCCTAGACGGGGTGATATGGGTATAGACAAGTCTCTTTGACAAAAACTGAGTGATTGGAGGCATGTCCCCCCTCATTAGACTAAGCCCTCCTCTTATTATTATAATATTCATTCTCTCATTACTAGTTAATCAATCAGAGTTGATCGATCACCATTCTCAGCAACACCTACTCTTCCAAGAGCATGTAAGGGTTGAGTGGGTTCCATGAGGGGTCTTTGATTTGAGAGTGCCACTGAGCGCTTTTATTAATTGTGGCTAGCGTAATTAATAAAATAATTAATTACCCAGAAACTATGTCTCTCAAACCTTTTATATGTCACACAGAGGCAAACAAGAAGACAAACCCACACCTAACCCTGGATTGTTAGAAGATATGAAACTTGGGTGAGTCATTCAAACAGTGCAGAGCTAAGGTGAGGATGAATGAAATAGATGCTCAGGCCTCAAATTGTTTAATTTTAAGTATAAATTTCCCATAAGAGTATAGTAGGACTTAGGATTTATTGTTTTGTGTTTTAAGTATTGGTCAATGTGCATTTATGAGTATTTTGTGTCTTAAGCATTTCTTTTGAGGCAGAGGAAATAAGCATCTGTCTTTTGTCTAACCTTCTTTGTATAATGAGTACCTTACTTGAAAGGATTCCTTTTTTGGGAAGGCCCTACATGGGCTCCAAGCCTAACATCTCCTTAAAAGATTTTTCCCAGAGTAGAACCATGAGGTGGGAGCATAATAAGCAGTGATGAAGCCTGCTCTCTCTCTTTAAAAACCAGTGTTCACCAGACTGAACCTGGTCTACATGAGCCCAGAAATCCAGAGGATCCTCAGGGAAAATGCACCTCAGTCTCCCAGGGCAGAGAGGTTTTTCATCATTTTGTTAATGAGATAACTGAGATCCAAAGAAGACTCAAAGACTTGCTTGTGACGATCAAGCTGGTAGCGGAGGTGGGATTCTTTCCACTAGACCACACTGGTTCTCCCAAAATGGGGAGAGGAGCTTTCAACCCTAGGGAGTCATAACAAAGGTTTGTTATTATTGAATCATGTTTGTGGGTCCTAATAATAGGCCTAAGTGATACAGACAATTCTCAGGTCTCTGGGGATGGGGAACAGGGGGAAAAACAATCCATGGATAAATCCCCAAATTATCTTTTCTGCAGGTGATATCTGCAGGCTCCCCCACAAAGACTTTTAAACCTATGCTTTGAAAGGTAGGCTGGAATAGGTTTTACCTCTTCTACTCTCCCTTCAAATGACTACAGGAGGAAGAGGGTAAGAGAACGGGGACTGGGGGAAGGAGAGATTATTACCTCCTTCTCAGGCCTTTGTCCACCCCATACTAGGAAGGAAATGGAATATTACATGCAAGTTTAGAGACTCTGCCTTAGTGGGTTCCTTTCCTAGGCAATTACAAACAGACCTGCTGAAAAGAAGATAGCATTCTCCCACCTCCAGCCAGGAGAGACTATATTGGACCAAGAGTCAGGAGACCTAGGTTCTATTCCGATCTAGGATAAAATGAGAATGTTACCTGGGGATAAAATGAGGTAATTTCTGCAACATGCTTCGCAAACCTTAAAGTAGTATAAAAATGCCATTTATTATTGTTATCTCTGCCACTAGGCTTGCTTCATACATGTCTATTAAATTCAATTTATGCCCATCTGTGCTTAGCACATTGTCTGGCACATAGTAGGGCCTTAATAAATGTTTATTGATTGACTGACATCATAACTAATTCTAGCTAAAGAACTGTCAGCCCCAGCAGCCTTCAGTTTGCAGACCAGATGTCCAAACTCTTAGCTGGATCATATTACATCTCCAAAGAGACTTGGTAATAGTCAGATGTGAACAGACTATATTAAGTACAATATACTGGAAGCTGGTAAGAGTATGGGTAAGTTCCTTTCAGAGCTTCAGTTTCCTTATCTGAAAAATGAGGCAGACAGACGAGATGAAGGGCTCTCAACCCCTTTGTCAGAATGGTGAAAAGTATGGGCAATCATTATGGTATGTGCTGTGGATAAAAACCAAGCTCTCACAGATTCTTACAACATCTCCTGGAAGAAGCATGATGAATAATTCCATTTTACAGAGAGGAGAATGGAGGCTGAGAGGGGAAGGCCAAAGGGATTGACAGCAACATGGGCTAGAAAACTCACAGATTCATAGGCTGCTGGGGTTGAACAGGATCATCAGAGTAGATAGAAAGCTATCCTTGGAGTCAGAAAGTCCTTCGTCCAAGGCCTTACTCTGACAGTGACTGGCTGTGTGACCAATGAAGCTCTAGCTAAGTTACGGAGAAGTCGTGGATCTTTGTCGGATGGAGTCATTTTCCCTCCACACTTTTGAACATCAGAGTCCCAGAAATTTAGTGCTTCAAAGTTTGCAAAATGTGATACATCCCTGGAACCTTACAACATCCCTGTGAAGTGGGGACTTCAGAAATTGGGAGCACCATTTTATAGATGAAGACTCTGAAGCTCAGCAGTTAAGTGGTCCACAAACCGTCATAAGGGTAGTCTGTGCCAGAGGCAAAAACCTTGACTCCTGATTCAACTTTATCCATTTTGTCTGTCACACTGCCTCGAAGGGATCTTAGAAATCATCTCATTAAGCCCCTTCATTTTATTTGTCTATTTGTCTGTCTGTCTGTCTGTCTGTCTATCTCGCTATCTACTAGGTGGCACAGTGGATAGAGTGCTGGGTCTGGATTCAGGAAGACCTGAGTTCAAATCCAGCCTCAGACACTTATTAGCTGTGTGACCCTGGGCAAGTCACTTCACCCTGCTTACCTCAGTTTCCACATCTGTAAAATGAGCTGGAGAAGGAAATGGCAAACTAAATTGCCAAAAAAAAAAAAACCCAACAACCAAATGGGACTATGGAGAGTCAGACATGACTGAAATGACTGAACAACAAATACACATATGTATATATGCGAACATATTAACAATGCATATACATATATACACATCCGTACATGTAGTGTATATTATGTATATTTTATTTAACTTGAGAAACCTCAGCAAAAACTAACATTCCCATACACGAAGAAGAGAAAAAGAAGATTGTATATGAAATCATGAATCTCTATGTATGGCTTGTTTTTAAAAGGTATATATTATATTTAATCCTTCAGTTTCAAAACTGTCCTGCTTCTGAATGTCCTTCTGTTTTCTACTGTGCATTTTAAAAATGTTTCATTAATACTCTTTTTTTTGGCATAACTATTACTAATCTCTGATGAGACAGCCACCATCCCCTTATTTTAAAGACGAAGAAACTCAGATCCAAAGAATACTAAGGATTTGTTCCAGTTTACTGGGAAAGGTTCTATCAGACTGAGGACTAGAAACACAGGCCTTCAGAAATGAAAACAGGCCAACAGACTAGATTGGGGGTTCTTGACCCGTTATGTGTCATTGGATCCTTTTGGAAGTCGGGACCCCATCAAAGCTAGCATTTCCTAGTCAAGCACCTTGATTCAAATCTCTGATTCTCCAAAGCAGGTAGAAGAGTGAGGGTGGTGGTGGTGGTGGTGGTGGCAGTATGGTTTCAATGTAATGGGTGCATTTTAGCTCAAAGGAAACTCAGTGAATCTCAGTATGAAGAAAATTGCCCAGTCCTGAAGGTGAGAATGGCTTCTGCTTTCAATTGAAAAGGGTATCTTCTCAAGGTTATGATCAAAGCTTGCAGAAGACATTATGAGAGTTGGCATTAAGGTCTAGGGGATTTCTTCTCAGTAACCACATCTGCTTGAATGTCTTCGAGCTCTTGGACCACATTCAGTATCTTCTACTTCTGAGGCAGATTCCTCCCTAATGTTGTTCTATTTTTACTCATCTCCTCACTTCTCTAGCATGGTCTCACACACCCACTCGTCTATTTTGCAGAGCAAGCTTGTAGAGGGAGCTTTCCTGGAGGACTACTTGGTCCCCTTTGTCCCAATCACCTTTCCCATCTTGCTCGGCAATGGGAGGGAGACTAGCCCTCGGTCACCAGAAGGACAGCACGCTTGACGGAAGGGAGGGAGGAGCCTCTCCCCTCCCTCCAGCCCTCCCCACCTCACCATTCCTCCCTAAGGTTTAGTACATTTCTAAACTTTTAATTACAACTTTTCCTTTGCCTGAGTACACTGGCTCTGTGCCATGTACATCTCTATTAAAATTTGATTTATGCCCATCATAACTAGGGCTAGCACCTCGGCTTCCCCACCAGCAGCCTTCAATTTCCAGACAAGATGTCCAAACTTTTAGCAGAATCATATTAAATCTCAAAAGAGACTAGGTAATAGTCAGATGTGAATGGGCTATATTAAGCATGCTGGAGGTCAGACTTCTCAGCAATGATGGGGATGGGGCAGCTGTGGGAAGGAAGAATTTGGGAAGAGCCCGCCCTTGTTTTTAACCCCAGTTCACTGAGGCAGGGCTGGCCTGTTCCAGAGGGCATCTCTGGGCATTCGTGCAGTGGACCAGAGGATACCTGACACTGGGCAAAAACTGACTGTCCAGGTCTAGTTCAGTGATCTCTTTGAGTCTCATGTCAGAAGCTATGCTTAAAAGGCTCATCTCCCATCTCTAATTGACAGGCATCATTCTCTTCTGTACCTCAGCCCCATTCCTATTTTGAGATGAGGAGAACTGAGAACAGTGGACTTGGGTAAGTGTTTCAACAATCCAGCTAGCAGCTTCTGTGGGGGTGTAAGATCCACCCACAGCCAGCACCAGGAAAGCTGCCAACAGCACAGGTTCTTTTGATCTGCATAACTAAGGAAAGCAAGGTGAAGGCGTTGACAAGTTTACTTTAATCTAGCATACGGACAGCATTCACTTAGTTCAGGGGAGAAAGCCAGCACCCCGAACTTCAGAACAAAATACAAACAAGTTACAAATATCAACAGATAGACCCAATACAGATTCATAGTTACCAACATCTAGGTTCAGCCCGGGAGCTCAGAACAAGGGCTGGCCCAGAGTCACACGGGCCACCACTGCTGTGCCAAAGAGCTCCAAGGAACAGACAGCCAACCCCTGGTTTTTATATCTTTTTCAGCATCAGGGGTGAGTTACACATGCGACTCACCCACGTGACCTAGAATTGTCACAAAGAGGCGGACTTAAACCCACGTGGTCTAAAAGTCTGCTCTCCTAGACATGTAAACTAGGCCCTCCCTGGAGTTAGCCCCACCTTTGGCCCCACCTTAGTTGCCAATCCACACCAAATAAGGTTTTACACCTAATAAGGGTTTGGGCCTGGGGCTTAGCACCTAGTAAGGCTCAATGAAATACACTAAATTACTCAAAAGGGAACAAAAGCCAAACTATTCAAGGGCACGAGTGCTAAGGAGCCCATTTTGATTACCAACACAGTAAGGCAGAAAATGATGGGAGAGAAAGAGGAAAGATCAACATCATGTGCCCTGTCTCTTGTACAATCAGCCGCTATGTCTTTTCATTATACCCAAAGTTGCTGCTTTTTCCACTATGGTTCTCCTTAGTGGTGTCCCTCTTAGGGCATTCTTTTTGTTGCCAAAGATACTGGAGTGGTTTGCCTTTTCCTTCTCCAGCTCATTTTACAGATGAAGAAACACAAGCAAACAGGGTTAAGTGACTTGCCCAGGGTCACACAGCTATGAAGTATCTGAGGCCAGATTTGAATTCATGAAGTTGAGTCTTCCTGACTTCAGGCCAAAAAGTCTGAATGATTCCTATCTATATTCCTTACATATTCCTCACTCAAGGCCTGGCACTTTATCCACTGTGCCACCTAGCTGCCCTCTATATGTAATAGGGAGCCACTGAAGGTTTTTGAGAAAGGGGAGTGATATGATGAGAGCAGCGTTTAGGAATATGAAATTGTCTGTGACGTGTGGGGGCAAAAACCAGTTATAAGGCTGCTGTAATCATCTACGTCTGAGGTAATGAGACTCTGGACTAGTAGAAATAGAAGCAGAATCACTAGTCCATAAGGATCCCAGCAAGGTGGATAGTGACCAAAAAAGTACACACTAACATTATCTGTGTTGTGTTGTATTTTCATTGATTTTGTTAAACATTTCCCAGTTACATTTTAATCTCATTTTGACCTTACTCAGGAGCATTGTGGGCAGGGAACATATGTTTAACACGTCTGTTCTAGACTCAGGATGATGGTAATTGGGATGGAATGGAGGGCTCTCTACAAGGGGGACTCTTGGTTTCATTGTTAAAGGCCCTACACCAGGAATTCTTAACTCTTTTTGTGTCACGGAACCCTTTGGCAATTTGGTGAACCCTATGGAACCCTTCTTAGAAGAATATTTTTAAATGCATGAAATACATAGGATTATAAAGGAAAACAATTATATTGAAAATACAGTTATAACTTTTTTTAAAGTTCACAGAGCCCAGGTTAAGGACTCATGTCCTAGAGGATCCCAACATTCCTGATAAACACTCTAGCAAAGATCTAAAAATGAAACAGTCATCAAGAAACCCAAAGAGAAATGCCAGTAAGCTCTTCTATTTAGTTCAGGACTTTACAAGAAGACAGCAGGCACTGAGTGGGAACCTTCTAGGGAAGGTGAAAGCCAGTCCGAGCTCTGGCAAATGGTAGTGTTTTTCTCTGAGCCACAGCAAGAAATAGGATTAGTCAAGGGTCTCCAGTTAGGGGTAGCCCAGAGGGCCCCAGTCCTGCCATTATGCTGAGATAGGGAAGGACTCTTCCTTCCTTCGCCTTCAACTAGAGTCACACTGTTTTCTCAATGGTTGCCCCGTGTGGCACTCAACATCATTAGCTTTTCCAGTTCAAAAACCAAATGGAAGGATTCATCCCAGCAACGAACCCTACAGAGCTGGAATCAGGTAGGATGTGTGTTCATGCTCAAATTTCCTCGCAGCCCCCAGAGTGCACATAGTTATTTGCATGTTTGCCCCTCCCCCTCCCCATCTCCCCTATTAAAATGTGAGAGCAGGTATCATATTTTTGCCTTTGTGTCCCCAATGCTAAGCACACAGGAAGTGCTTAATAAAGGCTCATTGTTGTTTTGCACAGTTCCTTCTCTCCACAAAATGTTTATTAAATTGAATTGTAACTTGACTGTTTTATGTGCCCATGTTTTATGTCCCTAGGTAGATTATAAACTCTTAGAAGGAAGAGTACTCTGCCTTGCTTTTTAATTTTCCTATTTTTTTGCATCTGCCTCAGTGCCTAGCAATGCACTACACAGATAACAGGTGATCAAGAAAGCCCTTCTCAGTGAATAAATAAATGTCAGCCTTACCCTCTGCCTGGCCAGGCCATGGTTGTCCCTGCTCTTTATTCCTTCCTTCACTATTCCTTCTTTTCCTTATTTTTTCTCCCTCTTCCAAGGCAAGGCACAGACGGAAGAGCTGGATGATGAGGAAGGTTGACTAAGAGGTGGCTTTGCAAATTTCCTTTCATTGTGTATTCTGATACGTTCCAAAGAAGCCTGCCTCTCTTGCCTCTTTGACCCCATTTTGGCCTTTTTTTTGGCAGGGCAATTGGGGTTAAGTGACTTACCCAAGGTCACACAGCTAGTACATGTGTCAAGTGTTTGAGGCCAGATTTGAACTCAGGTCCTCTTGACTCCAGGGCTGGTGCTCTACTCACTGCACCACCTAGCTGCCCCCATTTTGGCCTTTTTAGAGTCAGAGAGACCTCTGGAGTTTCTCTACCTCTGTTCATCCTTCTCCTCACCTAGTAACAATATCACAGACAATGGTAAATGGTAGCTCCATGAGGAAAGGACATGGACTTGACAACAGAGCTGAGGATAAGAATATGGATAGCCAGGAAGATATCAAATCCAGGCATCACTCAGTCCTTCCCTTTGCCCCTGTTATGTACCTCTTCCCCTTGATAGCATTCACATTCTGGGATGTGGGTGTCTTCTATTTTGGGGTGAGTACTGGGTAATCTAGGGGCCACATAGGAATTAAGGACTATGGATAAAATCTGGTCCCAGGTCCCCCTAGAAAGGAAGCTATAGAGAAAAGGCAGCAGTGAGAACAATCAAAGAGACCCCCACTCAAAATACCAACTAATGCCACGAGGTGAAGAATGCATTAGGAAAATGAGAAGGTCTATGATGAACAAATGCTAACCACCGGGAGCATAGGAGAGGCGCAGTTGTTCATTACAGACCCTTCTCATTTTCCCGACATATGCTGGATGACATGATCACACACACACACACACACACACACACACACACACACACACACACACACACACACACACACACGAGCTAAGTCAACACTGGACATTTTTCAATGGTTCTTCCCTTTCTGCACAAGACCTTAGGAAGTCACTTCGTGTATTCAATGTATTTTTTTAACCCATAATCATAAAGAGAGAGATTGGTACTGCATTCCCTATAAAGCCAATTGGACAAATGAGAAGGCCTCTGGATTTTTACTTTTAAAATTGATAATGTGGCTTGTCTATTTTTCTTAGCTTTCAATTTTAACTTAAGTGAAAAGAATAGGTGCCCATTGGGCAAGATTATGTCCTTCCTTTTACTGTGTGGTGCTAAGTGTAATTCTAATAGTGGAAAATAGGGGGGGAAAGGAAGGTATAAAAACGTCTTCTATCTTTTCCTAGTCTTTACCTGCCCTGCCCTGCCCCCAACCTACCCTAACCTACCCCATCCCAAAGAAGAGCCCTACTAGACCTGTGACATTTTGTCCTCTGGAGCAGAGGATGAGAAAAGGGCTCAGTTATAAAGCAACACAATGAATGTGTGTGTGTGTGTGTGTTTGTGTGTGTGTATTTGCCATCTATTCCAAGTTATATATGTGCATATAATATAATGTGTGTAATGTAATGTGTTTACTTTTAGCACAGTGCCTGCCACACAGTAGGCACTTAATAAATTGATGGATTGGAGAGCGATTGGAGGACTATGTGGGGACCATATGTACTGCAGATGGGGCCTTGTATGATCATTAGTTGTGATAAAGTCTAATCCCATCTCATTTTAAGTATAGGAAAACTGGGGCCCAAGGAAGTTAGGTGACTCGCCCAAGTTACTAAAATCAGAAGTGAGATTTGAACTCAGGCTCCCTCTTTCCAATGTATCACGATGTTGCCACTGTTTGTAACTTGCTGGGAAACGGCTTCAGGACAGCGCCTGGCACATTGTCGCTATCCAGTCATTCCAGTCGTGCCCCACTCTTCGTGATACTGTTTGAGGTTTTCTTGGCAAAGACACTGGAGTGATTTGCCATTTCCTTCTCTGGCTCATTTTGCAGATGGAGAAACTGAGGCAAAAAGGGTTAAGTGACTTGCCTAGGGACACACAACTACTAAGTGTCTGAGGCCGAATTTGAACTCAGGTCTTTCTGACTCTAGGCCCAGCATTCTATGCACCATGCCACCTGGTACCCATATTTGGCACATAGTAGGAACTTAATAAATATTTGTTTCCTTCTTCTCCTCCCCAGAAAGCTTTTATGGTTACACTTCATTTTTGACCAATAATGCTCTTACCCAGCTCCACCAGCTTAGTTCAGCATACTCGACTGCATGACTTTTGCTCACTGGGGGAATTAGGGAAATTCATTGTTGAAGATACGCCAAAAAATTTACCCTATATTCTGAAAGCTGGGAAATAAATGAACAACCACCTTCAGTGATTAGGAAGTGGATATTTAAATTCCGGTATGTTTGTTAAAAATCACATTACTTTGCTGTGATCCCACATAGTGAAAACATCACATAAATGATTTCATCATGAAAGGGAACACCCAATATCAGAATTCCCTTCATCAATGCAGGTCATACTCCATCTACGAATTAATTAATCAACTAGGCTAAAAGCATTTATTAAACTTCTATAATGTGCCAGGCACTGTGTTAGTCACTGAGGATACAAGTATAAAGAAATGAAATAATTTCTACTTGCAAGAAGCTAAAAATCACTGAATTACAGAGTTGGAAAGGATGTTAGTTGCCATACAGAATAGCCATACCAGAAAAACATTCTTCTCTGCAAAGCACCAAACAAGTAGTCTTTGGGAAAGCCCTCCCACGAAGGGGACTCCATTTCCTTTCTAGGCAGTTCCTGAGACCTAGGGAATTCTCTAAGACACAGAGAGCTTACCTGAATTTCTCGTGGTCACATAGCTCATAAGTGTTAGAGGTGGAGTTTGAACAAGGTCTTCCTGACACCAGGTCAAGCACTCTACCCACCATGCCTTGCTGCCTCTCACCACATACACACACACATTAACACATAATCACAAAGACATAGGCACATACTCTCATAAGTCATATATAGTTATAGTTGTAGTAATACCTTCCACATCACAACTTTCTCTATCACAATTTTGATATGTTGGGGGCTGGCACAAGAAATGAAATGGGAATTTTTGGGGAAGCCGCAGAAGACACAGAAAAAGTTTAGAAACTCAGAAACGCATAATATATATGTATACATATATTTTGTATATTGTTTATAATTGTATTATATATACAAAATACATACAAATTAATATTTGTATATATTGAATAATATCAATATATTTTATCTTTTAATACCATAATAATTCAGACTTCTTCTCTGGTATGAAGGGAGGGCCAAAAAATTTTATACTGATTTTCCAGATCATGGGGGTGTTGCACCTCTAACCACCATGATGTAGAAGGGAAAACTGCAATTATACACATGCACACATGCATATATATACACACACATACACACACATATATACACACTTAGAAAAAAAAATACTCATTTCTTTCCTGGCCATCATTTCATATCTCACTCTGCCATTTCCCACTGCATCTTTGGATTCTGCCCTTGGATCGCCCCTGCTCTGTATGGAGAGCTTTTGACTTATCTCTCAGGGAACCAGGCCATTTATAAACTATGCCGCTGCACTCACATTGTCGTACCTCCCCTCCCTCCTCCAAGGTCCTTTTTTAAAAAAATCTTCTGAGAAAGATATATGATATTTAATTTTTCATTAAGTTAGCAACAAAACAAAAGAAAACAAAGAGATCTATGTATCCATAACGGCATGTAAGCCTTCCATGAATTCTTCACTCTCCTTAGAACCCTTACCTAGTCATCAAACCAGCCTTAGATTTGTAAAGGAAAAGCTAATAGAAACATGACCATAGCCCCGGCATGACAGGCTCTGCTTCCTGATGTAAAAACAATTTAACATTCATTTTATAAAATGTTGAGTTCCAAATTCTCTGCTTCCTTCCCTTCCCTCACCCCCTCATTGAGAAAGCAAGCAATTTGATATAGGTTATACATATGCAGTCATGCAAAACATATTTCCATGTTATTCATATTGTGAAAGAAAACAGACAAAAAAAAACAAGAAAAATAAGGTTTAAAAAAGTATGTTTCAATCTGCATCCAGACTCTATCAGTTCTTAACTTGGAGATGGATAGCATTTTTCATCATGTGGTCTTTGGAAGTGTCTAGGATCATTGCATCGCTGAGAACAGTTAAGTCATTCACAGTTGATCATCATATAATATTGCTATTACTATGGACCACGGTTTTTTGGTTTTGCTCATTTCACTTTGCATCAGTTCATGTAAGTCTTTACAGGTTTTTCTGAGAGCATCCTGTTTTCCATTTCTTATACAAGAGTACACATCATAATACAATACTATAGTATTATTAATACAGTACAATAGAATTCCATCATAATCATATACTACAACTTGTTTAGACATTCCTCAGTTTATGGGCATCCCCTCAATTTCCAATTCTTTGCCACCACTAAAAGAGTTGCTATAAATGTTTGTGTGCAGATAGGTCCTTTTTCTTTTTTTTAATCTCTTTGGGATATAGGTCTAGTAATGGTATTGTGGGGTTTTATATGTTTTTATATGGTTTTATAACCCTTTGGGCTCCAAGGTCCTTTTTATGTGTTATCCTCCCCCATTAGAATGTAAGCTTGTTCAGGGCAAGGACCACCTGTCTCACATTTATATTCCCAGCCCTTAATAGTCACTACTTAAATAGTAAGTACTTAATACCTGTCTGTCTATCTATCTATCTATCTATCTATCTATCTGTCTGTCTACTTATATATCTCTATCTCTGTTCATAAATATATACATATATATGTATATATATGTATACATATATATATGTATAGCCCTTTTGCTCGGACATACTTGAATAGAGTTATAGACACATTACCACCACCACCCCATCATATACATAGAATTTTGTCTTTAGTAGATTCCACCCCAAGCGCCTCAACCTAGCCTCCCCATTCCCCACTCCAAGAATCATAAACTCACATATATGAAAGGTGATGGCTAGGTTCTTTCTTCAGAGAGTGGGAGTGGGAAATGCAATTGAATTTAATGCAGTTTAGCCAAGAGGAGGATGTCATTGTCTGGGAGTCAGGATTTCTGATTTCTAATCCTGCTCCCCCTAGTTCTTCTCAAGCTAACAGTGAATTTGATCAATTTTCCCTTCTGTAAATTGGTGATTACTGTCCCTGCCCATCTCCTCCTGGGAGGTGCTGCTGGTAAAAGGAGATGATCATAGAAACATTGAATGTCGGAACTAGAAGGGACTCTAAGATTCCCACCTCCTTGTTTTATAAAAAAGAAAGCCAAATCCTAGAGAGGGCAGCAACTTGCCCAGGGTCATACAGCTCGATGTGACAAAGCTTTTGCCAGAACCTGGTTCTTCTGCATCCCGGGTCGTGATGTTCTTTTCCATCTACTTGTCATGAGCTGCCCTGTTGGCAGAGGAAAAAGCAGCCCAGTGTCCCCAAAAGATTCAACAGAGTCACATCTCATACACAGATCACCCTCTGTTTCCTCCTCTTCTCCCACAAGGACAATTCAAACTTACAGAAGGAGGTCCGGGAGATCAGATATTCGACAAGCATTGCACAGCCTTGGGCCAGGACTTGACCTAGCTCTCCTGCCTCCTGGTTAGGGCTGCCCATTAGGTGGCAATTGGCTATCCTGGTGTATGTGTGATCCCATAATAAGAAAAACAGTTCACATTTATATAACCGGAGGCAGCACGCTATAGTGCATAGAGAATGGGCTTCAGAGCCAGGAAAATCTGGGTTCAAGACCTACCTGTGACACAGACAGGCAGGATGACCTAGGAAATGTCACTTAACCTCTTAGTGTCCTAGGTCTAAGTCCAAAAGTTGTGGAGCACGTGCTGACCTGCACTGATTTTCTTCATTTGGAATTCCCAATTCCCATGAAATCACAGGTCCTGCCCCTATGCCCTATTCATGTGGCCCCTGAAGGATTGTAAAACCACTTGCCATACATTATCTCACTTGATCTTTACAACTGCCCTGTGAGTTAGATGCTATAATTTCTATTTTACAGGTGAGGAAAATGAGTTTCAGTGTGGTTAAGTGACTTGCCTAGGATCATCCAACTATCATGTATCTAAGGCTGACTTTGAACCCAGATCTTTCTGACTCCAAATACAAAACTCCATCCACTAGCCGATGGTATGTTTTTTAAAGTTTTGATTTTTGAATCCCTAGTCCTGGCCCATCTCCCTCCCCACACTGAGCAGGAAAGAAGGCAGCTTGCTTGCCAATTGCCTCTCTCATCACTCCCTTCCCTTTCCCATCCCCTCAGAGATGTTTCCAATTTTACCCTTCTTCTTTTCTTGGGAAGAGCTGCGTTCATTCAAGCAATTAAATCCCCACACCTCTCATTTGCATTCCCCAGGCCCTGGAAACCAACTTGTAACAACCTCTCCAGGGCAGGGTAATCACAACCCTGAATGATACTGACAGTACCGATTAGTGCACATCGAACCTGGGAATTAATTGCCTGCCACAGGTTGCCTGTGTCCAGGCAACCCTCTCATGACAAAGATGAGAAGATAAGGGTGGGAGGGAGCTTAAGAAGTCTTTAAGGAATTGCTGGAGGGCTTTGGCTCAGATTTAGGTCCTGAGCCAGGTTGGGTAAGCTTGCTTTGGTCTTCTCTCTCCCCATTCCAGCTTCCCTTCAGGCTTTCCTCTTCTGCCCAGAGAGGGAGGAGTAAAGATGCCTGCATTTGCAACTGTCTTCTTGACTTCTTAAATAATCCTTCAGCCCTTATCCAAGTGAACTGAGGCCAGCTAGTGGTACCTTCATATATAGAGAGGCAGCCTCCTTGGGTATATACCTCCTCTGCCACTCATGTCAACCGCATTTCCTGGACAGTGGCCCATCTTCCCTCACCTGAGATCTGGTGAGAACAGAGGCTCCTGGACTGCAGTGAAACTAAAGCCTCCAAGCTTGGCACATGTCATTGGACCTCTCAATTAAGGGAAGTGGCTAAGAACCCATGGGGAAATTTTTGGGTGAATGGGTGTTAAGTGGAAGAGGAAACAGAATTTATAGATGGAGAGATAATACCAAATTCAAAACCGTTCCAGTCTCAAGAATACCCTCAATGGACATATTCCTAATACTGGAGCCCAAGAGAAAGAGGGCTGTCACCTTGAGAAATAAGGTCCCTTTGATGGATAGAGAAGGTAAGGATTGTCTAACTGGGACTATGAAGGAGAGAAAATGGTGAGGCTTAGTGGTGAGCGAGACTGTAGCTGAGCCATTGAGAGATGGGGCTTGCCCCTCATAGGATCAGGGGATTTAGAGCTGGAAGGGCCCTTAGAGGTCCTCTGGTCCAACTCCTTCATTTTATAGAAGATGCCCCTGAATCCCAAAGACAGAAATCCCTTGATTAGTGTCATACAGTCAGATTGGTAGCACTTGGAACTCACGTCCTCCATTCCCAAATTCTGTGTTACCCTGAATTGGCCCCTTAGACATCTTGATGCCTTTAGTTGAAAAGTAAGGTGGCCAGTGATTGGCTGGAAGGAGGAGAAGACAAGAGAGGGCACAGGGATGGGGCTTACCTGTACTCCAGAGAGAATTTCGTTAGTTCTCGGTTGTTGTACAGCCACTTGAATTCCAGGGGCCAGCTGCCCTCTGCCATACATGTAAGCACCAGGCGGTTCCCTTCCAAATGCACTTGAGTCCGGACAGGCTCCGTCTTGAAATATGGGGAAACATCATCTGCAAAGCACAGAGAGACCTAAGTTGTCTTAAAGGGTCTCCGTTCTATGCACAATTCCCTCATTCTAACCAAGTCTATCAAGTTTCTTTTTGCATCCTTGCTCCTCTTCAGAAAGCTATACTCCCTTTCCCCACACATTTCAACAGGACAGTAAGGATCACGGGTTCAGAGACCATGTAGTTCAACTCATTCACTTTACAGATCAGGGAATGGAGGCCCACAATTATTAAGAGACTTGTCCAAGGGTCACAGGATTCTAGGGTTAAAGATCTAGAGCTGAGAGGGACCTCTCAAGACCATATAATCTAAACCCATCATTTACATTTTTAGTTCTATTTTTATTCTGAAATTAGTAAACACCAAAATAAACGGCCATTCTCATCTACATAGTAGAACAGAAAAACATGATTGTACACGAAACTATATTATATATAGCTTGCTTTTCATTTTAAGTACATGGTAAATTCAATTGGTAGTTTTCAAAGCTGTCCTGCTTGTCTGTGCTCCTTTTGGACTCTCCTTCAGTTCTCTTCTCTTCGTTAAACAAACAAAAAAAGATGCTTCAATAACACGACTCCCTTTCCTATTCTTTCCCTTAGTTTTTGTTCAATTGTTTTAGTCATATGTGACTCTTCATGACCCCTTCTGGGGTCTTCCTGGCAAAGATATTGGAGGGGTTTGCCATTTTCTTCTCCAGCTCATTTTACAGAATTGAAAATGGAAGCAAACAGAGTGAAGTGACTTTGCCCAGGGTCACACAACTAATGTCTGAGGGCAGGTCTTCCTGACTCCGTGCCTGGTACTCTGTCCGCTGTGCCACCTAACTGCCTTTCTTTTCCCTATCCCTATCATCCTTAGCCCTCTCACCTCCCCACCCCACCACTGGAAGAAAAAAGTAAAACACAGCCCTTATAACAAATATATTTAATCAAATAAAACATGTTCTTTCATTTTAACCTGTTCATTTTACAGATGAGGTAATTGTGGCCAATGAAGGTAAGTACCGATGCCTGGAAATCATAGACCTAGAACTGGAAGGAATATATGAGACTACCCAGTCCCACCCACTCACTTTACAGATGAGGAAACTGAGGCCCACAGAGGTTAAGTGACAGGTGGGAAGAACCAGGATTCAAATCCAGGTCCTCTGACTCCAATTCCAATATTTTTGTTCACTACACGATGTTTTCCTCTCAGCTCAATGGCTCCAATCCAGTGGGAAGTCAGCTTTTCAAAACAGACAATTAAAGATACTGAATGAAGAAGGGGCAGAGGACTTTATGAGGCATATAAATCACTACCCCCAACTCAAGATAGTTCATTACATATTAGGGGTTTTAGACCTCCTACTCTGTCTCCTCTTGGGATCAAAGAACTTTGATCCATTGAACTGTATGAAAACAACACACTTAACAGACCCCTTTGCAGAAATGATGATACCTTTGGTCTTCTCTACCCCGATTCCTTTTGGGGGCACCTCAGACTGCCCATCTCAATCCCAGTCTTTACCCTTTCCTGTTCCCTACCTTGCCCCATCCCATTTTGGGAAGGCCCAAGACCACCCACCAAGTGGTGGTCAGACCATCTGACCAAATTTGTACCAGCTAGATGACTGTTCTTCATTGTTCCTGCAGATCCGAGCTCTTGCTGTAGCTAAAAGCAAAGTCACTGCAACCCCTCTGACATGATTGAGTTAGCCCCTGCTGAGCACATGCTCCTCGCCACTGGAGATAATGCAATTCTGGCCCCGAATCTGTCTCCCTCTCAGCTGACATCCTTCAAGGGATGGCAGACAATGCGACTTGTTAGGATAACAACATTAGTTTGCAAATGAAGCTGTGGGGCCCCAAGCTCTCTAGTTTTCCCTCTCTCTCTCCTTTTTCTTGGTCAGTGAGAGGGAGGAAAAGTTGTCTTATCAAAAGGGTGGGGAAGAGAGAATGTTAGGCTAAGAGAGGAATGGGAGAGGTGGACCTGGGTAGGTCACTTCACTATCTGTCCCCAATAGTGGTGATAGGGACAGAACTTCCCTCCACTTCCTACCTACCCCATGCAGGCGGTGGAAAAGTTATTCTGAAAGGAAAGAGTCAGGGAGGAGAAGATCTGCCCTTCACTTTTTTGGGGGGCTCAGTATAGGTAACTCAAGGAAACACTAATAAGCAAAAGTCAAGTCAACAAACATTTACTGGGCATCTACCATGTGCTAGGTGCCGAAGATACAAAAAATGAAATAAGACAGCCCTGGCCCTCATGTCGCTTGTAATCTATTAGAAGACTAGACAAAGTTGAAAGAGCCCAGGAAGGTCTTAGAAAAGATCTAGTCAGGGGGAGCACAGTAGATAGAACACTGGCCCTGAAGTCAGGAGGACCTGAGTCCAAATCTGGCCTCAGACCCAAGCTGTAGTATTGTGGGCAAGTCACTTAACCCCGATTGCCGCCCCCCCCCAAAAAAAGAGGGTCTAGTCAAATTGCTATCCAAATTCTGAATCCTGCATCCACAGCAAGCAGGCCATACAACCTCTGCTTGAATACTTTCAGTTACAGGGAACTCACTACCCACACCTGGAGGTAGCCCCTTGCATTTAGGGGCAACAGTGACTATTAGGAAGACGTTCCCTTATTTGTCTTCCTGCAAAATTCATCCACTGGTTCTAGTTCTATGCTCTTGGAAGAACCAGGGTCTTGCAATTATTAAAGAAGATTCCACACCTGCCCATGATAGGGCCACCCTCAGCAGGTCAGCTCTCTTGAATTCTGGAACTCTCCAGTGAACAGAGCAAAAGGAGTTACCTTCTTGGAATGGAGAAAAGAGCTAAGAAGAACAGTGAGAAGGAAGGTCATTTGGGTGAGTCTCAAGGTTGGGAAAGAATAGATATGGAATCCATGCCAGACTGGTCTGCCAGCTGTGGCTGGCCAGCTGTTCAAGGGAGCAGAAAAGAATACCGCAGCCACTTTGGGAGAGGTTGATGGGGGTTTCTGTGGGCTCGGGGAATTCTCCCCTGGCTCTTCTCCACCTTCTCAGATAACTGCCTATTCCAGGGGTGGGGAACCTGCTGCCTCTAGGCCACATGTGGCCTTCTAGGTCCTTGGGTGTGGCCTTTTGATTGAGTCCAAAGGGCAGTGCTTGAGGACCTAGAGGGCCACATGTGGCCTCATGGCTGCAGGTTCCCTACCCCTGGGCCCTATTCCATAACCCCAGAAGCCCTCCAGTTTGTTCTATTAGGAACTGCCCTGAAGGTGGGGCTTCTTAGCTCCTTTCCTGGTCTGTTCTAGGGTCTGAGAGGAGAGGGTAGTGTGGAGAGGGAGGAGGAGGCGATGGGCATTCATTTACTAAGGAAAATGATATATTGAGGCAAACTCCACTTTCAACTGAACAAATGGGAGCTTTTCCTACTTCAAAGGCACATTCATATTCCCCAGCAGCTTTCAAGAACCCTTTGAATCCGTTTTTAAAAACCTTCCTTTCATTCCTGTCATCACTTGTTTGTTTTAAAACAATAATATTCTCAGCCCCCAAAGTGATTAAATCCCCTCGATATGGGGAATGACTCCATGCCAGGAACAGTCAGAGGTAGGCATGCATACACAGATACACACAGACAGGTTCCCCTCCCCCTCTCTTAATGCATACACGTGCAGAGTTGCGCGCACACACACTAGAAACCCACAAACACTATTAGCCTTTGCAAACTTGCCTGCTGGGCAATTTGCTCCCAGGTAAACACTGATATTTTATTTATCTGGCATGTGGGGAGTAGGCAGAAAGCTGAAATTGTCCATATCTGTATCTCAGACTCACTGTGTTCAAGCGAAAAAAGAGGAAGAAGCGGTTTGTTCTCAGGAAACCCAAGGTGATACTAACATGTCTACACTTCCCTATTGGTGGCCCCCTCCCATCCCCTCAATGAAGCTGGTCTATACCAGAACCTACAAAAATCATCTCTCTTTTGGGGGCCAGGGAGAGAAGGCATAGCTTAGGGTTGAGTATAACCATTTGTTTTTCCAGGATGAGCTGGTTCAACTCAGAAACACATGGCATACAGATGTTAAAAAGGAAGAAAATAAGTATTTACCAAGCACCCTACTACATGCAGGCATTGTGCTTAGCCCTCTATAAATCTCAGGTGTTATTATGATCCCCAATTTACAGATGAGGAAACTGAGGCAAACAGAGTTTAAATGACTTGCTCAGACTCACACAGCTAGTAAGCATCTGAGGTCACATTTGAACTCAGATTCTTCTGACTCCAGAACTAGGGCTCTATCCATGGTACCAGCTAGTGTCTCTATACCACTTAGCTGGGGTGGGAGTTAATGTTATTCATCATGTCCAACTCTTTGTGACCCCATGGACCATACTGTTTATGAGGTTTTGTAGGCAAAGGTATTGGAGTGGTTTGCCATTCCCTTCTCCAGTGGATTAAGATAATTAAGTGACTTGCCCAATTATGCCATATTTGAGCTCAGGTCTTTCTGAGCTCAGACCCAGAGCTCTATCCACTGAGCCATTTAGGTGCCCTCTTCTGAGTGTCTGAGGCCATATCTGAGCTCAGGTCTTCTTGACTCCAAACCCAGCACTCAATCCACTGAGCCATTTGGCTGCCCTCCAGGGTGGGAATACAAAACAGTAAAGTTGGGTCGGGGTAGAACCACTGTTGGGAGTAAGGGGGCAGGACTGAATTTCTAGTTCCTGCCAAACCGCAAGGAACTTGAATGCAGCTGGGGGATGGACTGGGTACTCACTTGGAAGTCTGTCACTTATTGGCTGTAGGTGCTAAACTCTTCAGCTATAGCAAAATATTGAAAATTATCTATTAAATTATAGAGGGGTTATAATGTATATATGTAATACTCATTGTAATCAGAGATTTGATTAAACTTAGTGAAGATTTATTAAATTGGTACTATGTGCTGGAGCAGCTAGGTGGCACAGTAGATAGAATGTCGAGCCTAGAGTCAGGAAGACTCATCTTCCTGAGTTCAAATCCAGCCTCAGACACGTACTAGCTGTGTGACCCTAGGCAAAGTCACTTAACCCTTGCCTCAGTTTCCTCATATGTAAAATGAGCTATAAAAGGAAATGGCAAACCACTCCAGTATCTCTGCCAAGAAAACCCCAAATAGAGTCATGAAGAGTCAGACACAGCTGAACAACAAGCAACAACTTTACGTGCAGGGTGTTAGGACTATGAAATGAAATTGTCCTTACCCTCAAGTAGATTATATTTTACTGGAGGTATATAAATGTGTATAGATTAGCATAGATTAATATATGCAGAGTAATTTAAGGGGCAGGACATGTAAGTGTGCAGAGGGGGAAAAATGGAATGGGAGACTAGAGTAAACTTCCCAGATGAACTGTGCCTTCATCTCCTAAAGTGGGGTTCGGTTCTTTGGGCCTTATTCTTAGAGGTCAGACTAAATGACCTCTAAGTCTGTGATACTATTACTGTATGTACATTTGGACACAAAGGCAGGTAATATTCAAATGAGACCTCAAGTTTGTAAAACTGCCCTGATTTTACAATTAATGGTTCAGACTCTGTGAAGTAGGATGTGGATAAGGCCACTTTCATAGAGAGAGAGGCTGTCATATTACTTTTCTGGTAAGTAATCTCCCTTGGTCTGGGAGGTTGTGAGACCATTTTTCCTGGAGACAGAGAAAAAGAAGGATGATTTTGGAAGGTCTTTCCCCTCTTGAGCTCCTATGATCTTTCTTCCCCTTGTACTCTGTTAATATGAATGTTTCAAGAGTGAGGGTAGTTCAGGAAATCCTAAAATAGGGCCCTTTGAATGATGCCCCCCTCGAAGTCCCTAACTTCTCAATTCCTTAGTCTTCTCAACTACCATGCCCTACCCTTGTACTTCCTCTCAGTTACACACAGATCATACCCTTGATCTTCCCATCGCCCACAAGGGCTCCATGGCTATGTTCAAAAGTTCCAATGGCCTTTTATCAGTTCATAATCTATCATTCTATATCTCCCCATCCCCTCCCCTAAATCTATTCATTGTCCTCACCATGATGTCCACTTCCTTCAATATTCTCCCAGGCCATCACCCACATGCTAACCTCACTTTGCATTCTTTTTAACCGTGACCCAATTCATCTCTACACTGTTTTCTGCACCTACATCTTTTGTCCTGAGGTGCCACTCATGCTCATACCTTGCCACTTCCTAACTCTGGATTATTCCCACCATCTGCCTCTATTCCTAATCACAAATTGCTAAGCAGAATTGGAGGAAATCATATAACCAAGGTACTGAGTCTGAGACAAATTTTTGTGATCTAATCTCACCAAGATAAGATAATCCTTTTATATCTCCCTAATTGATTCTCTAGTCCACTAGTCACAAGGATGTTCCAAATCTTCTCTCCTCTCCTCAAGTCTTCCACACTATCTCTCCCTCTAGGCTGAGGACCTCTCCTCATATTTTCTACCCAAATGTTTTTTATTTTCTTAAAAATTTAATTATTTATCTTTTTATATTCATCTAATTTTTTTTGAGCTCCGAATTCTCTCCCTCCCTCCAAACCCTTCCCCATCCATTGAAAAGGCAAATGATATATCAGTTATACATGTGGAATTATGTAAAACATACTTCCATTTCAGTTACATTGCAAAAAAGAAAAAAAAAGCAAGAATAAAGTGAAAAAATTATTTGCAATCAGTTTATCAGTTCTCTCTCAGGAGGTGGACAGCATTTTCCATCATGAGTCCCTTGGAATTGTCTCAGATCACTGCTGGATCACTTGGATAGTAATTGATTAGAGAAGTCAAGTCTTTCAGAGTGGATCATTACAATATTGTTACTGTGTACAATGATGTCCTGGTTCTGCTCACTTCACTTTCATCAATTCATATGTCTTCCCAAGTTTTTCCGAAACCACCTCCCTTGTCATTTCTTATAGCACAAGAACATTCAGTCACAATCATACACCACAACTTGTTCAGCCATTGCCCAATTGAGGGACATTCTCTCAATTTGCAGTTCTTTGCCACCACAAAAAGAGCTGCTATGAATATTTTTGTACACATAGGTCCTTTTCCTTTTCTTTTGATCTCTTTGGGATACAGATCTAGTATTGGTATGGATGGGTCAAAGGATATACAGTTTTATAGCCCTTTGGGCATAGTTACAAATTGTTTTCCAGAATGGGATGGTAAAGTAAAGGCAGAATGGCTGGATTACTTCACAGCTTCATCAACAATGCACTAGTGTCTCAATTTTTCCCACATCCCTTCCAGCATTTGTCATTTTCCTTTTCTTTCATGTTAGTCAATCTGGTAAGTGTGAGATGGTACCTCAAAGGTGTCTGGATTTGCAATTTTTCTAATCAATAGTGATTTCGAGCATTTTTTCACGTGACTATAGATGGCTTTGATTTCTTCATCTGAAAATTTCATGTTCATTTCCTTTGACCATTTATCAATTGCTTTCTCTATACTTTGTTGAGAATATTAAGTCTACGTGCTATGGGATCTCTCTTTTCCCTTTCTCCTTATCTTACACCCCCTTGACATCATTTTTGATGTCTCCTCCTTTACTCCAACCTTTGATGAAGCAATGAGCCTTCTCTCCATGGCCAGACCTTGATGCTGTTCCCTATCTTTTCCAAAATATTACTCCCACAATCATACCGTCCTTTTCTCTAATCTTCAATCTCTCCCTATCCCTGCTGCTAACAAACACATTTAAATATCCCTCAGCCTTAAAAAACAAAACAAAAGCCCCTTCATTGGATCCCCACAACCTCCTCAAGCTATTTCTTCTCCCTTTATCAACCAACTTTGTAGAAAAATTGCACCCATACCCCCACTTCCTCTCCTTTCACTGACCTCTCATCCCTTTGCAATTTGGCTTTCCAATCCATCACTCAACTGAAACTGCATTCTCCAAAGTTACGAATGAATGATCTCTTAATTGCAAGGTCTGATGGTCTTTTCTTGTCTTTCTTGGCATCTCTTCAGCAAGTGATATTATTGACTACTTTCTCCTCCTAGACATACTTTCTTTTGGGTTTTTATAACATTGCTTCCTTTTGGTTCTCCCCTTACAAGTCTGACTGCTTCTTCTCAATCTCCTTTACTGGATCCCCATTAATATCGAACTTGTTAACTGTGAGTGTATCCCAAGGCTCTGTCCTGGCTACTCTTCTATTTTTTTCTCCACACTTTCTTATTTGGTGAACTTCTCGGCTTCCATGGGCTTAATTATCACCTCTCTCTAGATGATTTCCAGAGTTATAGCTCTCCAGCCGTAGGCTCTTTCCTATTTCCTACATCAACTATTAGACATTTCAAACTGGATGTTTCATAAACTGAACTCATCATGTTTCCATTCAAACTTGCCTCCCTCCTAAACTTCCCTATTTCTGTCAAGGACCATAGTCATCCAGGTTTGTATCCTCAGCCTTAACCTTGAGTCCTCATTCTTCTTCTCTGTACATATCTCATCAGTTGCCAAATCTTGTCATTTTCCCTTCCATGATATCCCCCCTCCTCTTCTTTCTGCTCCCAAAGCCACCTGCTTTATGCCCTCTCCTGTCTATTGTAACAGCTTCCTAATTAGTTTTCCTGCCTCAAGTATCTCCCCTCTCCAGTCCATCTGCCAAACAGTTGCCCAAGTGATTTTCCTAAAGCGAAGGTCTGATAGTGGACTATTCGATAAACTACAATGGTGCCCTATTGCCTTTAAGATCAAATATCATCTCCTCTGTTTAGCCTTTGAAACCCTTCATATCTGGCCAAATTGCCTAGCCTTTACGGAAATTTGCAGTCTGCTGCCTAATGCAATCCTATTCGCAAACATTCTGTAGCTGATTCTTATCTACTAGCCACGTGGTAAAGGGAAACCTTTCTGATTATCTGAGGAGTCAGAACTGGGCTCATTCAAAAGGCACCCACTTGCCAAAGCAAGGACTCGCCATCATTCATGACTGGTTATATTCAAATAAAGAGGCAAAGACAATTGCCTCAGCAGGGAGAGGTGCTTCAGATCCCTGTCTTATGCTCATAAGCACGTGGTCCTGTTGTTGCTTCTATCTCTGTTGCATCCATTCTTTATTTCTCTCAGGTGAAAGAGATTGGAGAAGGCTACAACCTTTTGAGCTTCAAAAAGTCAGAATGTCAAGCAGAGGTCTGAGAGACAGAGTCCATTATGATTTTTGTGGCCAGTGAGCCCAGCATCAAGGTCCTAAGGAACAACCTGAAGGACTCAGTCCAGTGGTAGTTGAGATTAAGAATCATTCAGAAGTTGTGCTGCATTTGGAGCAAACTTGGCAGGCAAATGCTATGTAGAAACTGCCATCAAGTTTGAGCCCACTCTCCCCAGGAACCAAAGTAGTATGGGTGGAGTGTACCCCCATTAAGGGGAAATATTTGTTACTTCTGGCCTTGTTATGTCCTCAAATAAATTTCCCTTTGTAAAAGCTAATTGAGTTAACTGGTTAAATGGAACTACAATGCTAACCACTGGCTGTTAACATGGGAGAAAAATACTGAAATGGGACTTGAAACCTATTCCTTCCTTCCTTCTTTCCCTCCTTCCTTCCTTCCTCCCTCCTTCCCTCCTTTCCTTCCTTCCTTCTCTCCTTCCCTCTTCTCCCTCTGTACACACAGAAATCATACCCTTGGATAATCTACCCAAAGGAATATAAATTTTGATTGCTGAAACTTCACAAGGTATCTTGGGATTTTGCGGCTAGATGTCTTTGTTAAGGACCATGCCTTAAACCCAAATCTCTCTGGCTCTAATTGATTGGTCCCAGCCCAAGTCTTATTTGGTCATTGTTTGGGCTCAGATGGCTTAGAGCGAGTGTAAACAGCAATGTTTTTGCTAGAAACCCTGAGGGTGGGTATTCTCCACCCAGACTGATTTTTTTTTTTGACTGGGGAAAAGAGGTCATTCTTTGCCTATTTCTTCTTACTTAGCCTTAATTACTGAATGGGCACATTGCCTCAGACAAACTGAGACTTGGGAAAGACCTTAGCTTAAAAAGGCCATGGTCTCCCACTGCATTTGGGGCCATCTCCAGTCATCCTGATCTATATCCTGCCACTGGACCCAGATGGCTCCGGAGGAGAGGATGAGGCTGGTGACTTGGCACAGCCCTTCCTCACTTAAACCCAATTCACTTTAAGTCATGACATCATGGTCCTCTTTGAGAACAACAGCAGCAGCAGCAGCAACAACACAACTCCTTCAGAGCAACCCCAGAAGCCTAAGGGAAGATGTAAGCAGCCTTGCTTTGTGAGAGCATCATTACGGTACTGCCTCCTGAATTCTGCCCTTCAGAAGAACTGGCCTTTTTCTTCCTCCTTACATGACACTCCATCTCCTGTCTCCATGTCTTTGCATTGGCTGGGTGCCATGCTTGGAATGAACTCCCATCTCACTGCTACCTCTAATCCTAGTTCCTTCAAAATTGTGCTAAACTGACACTTTCTTCATAAAATTTTTTCTCGCTTTTCTCAGCGGCTGCAATTTACATTGATATTTTGTTTATCTTTATTTATATACACGTTATCTCCATGGATAGGACATAAGCTACTTAAGCCCAATTATTCCATTTCGTCTTTGTATCCCCAAAGCTTAGTATAGTGACTGACACAATAAATACTTGTTGATTGATTGATCTGAATGATGAAAAGGCTTTCAGAGGCCAGGAGTGAAGGGTCTTCCCTTAGGTCTAGATTTCTTTTTAATTTTCTATAACAAGCCTGGGGCTTATGGGTTGTCTTTTTTTTCCTTTGATTTTCCACTAACTACTCCCATTATCATCTTCAGATACCAGGCTCTTGGGCCTAAATGGCCCCACAGGGAAGCTAATGTCAATTTTTTTGCCTTTAAGAAAAATAATCTAATCTTTTATTTTTTATTTTTTGGAGGGAGAGCCCAAAGGGTTTTTTATGTGGTTCTCTCTTGGCACCAAACCAATTTCCTAGAAAAGCTCTTTCCTTGGATCTTGGAGCTTTTCCTTAGGGAAAAGGGGAGGGGGAGCTTGGGAGGGACAGGAAGAGGAGGAGAGTGATAATGAATGTACATATATTCTCCCTCTTAGAGGGTGGTCTTGGGTATGTGTGTGAATACATGAGGAGGGTATTGGGGATGAGAGGAGAACAGAGTAAATGTCTCTGCTCACTGTTACGTTGGCAAAGGGAGAATCAGAGCCAGCCTAATTCTCCAAGACATGCTCTAAGGAGCACAGGATATTGAAGACTTATTTTCCAAATTCTGAGAAATAAAATGCTCTCTCCTCCCTGGCCCAGTTCTCATTCATTCCTTAGAATTCTTGAGAAGCAGGCTGAGACGTCCAAACTTTCAGATCAGAGGGAAACATTTCTGTTGGATACCATCACCCTCCTGCTATGAGAGTTCGGGTGTAGACTGGAAAAAGAAAAGCACGCCACCCTCCAACCTTTGATTTTCACGTCATTTACAGGTAATTTACAAAAATTTCATTAAATGTCTACAAGCACTGGAGCTATCCAACAGGGTTTTACAACTAGGAGTCCTGGCATCTGGGACAAAATCAGTAGTGGGACAGGATACAGAATTCTACATTCAGAAACTACCTGAAATAGGGAGGAGAGGAGAATGTGGGAAGATAGTGATCTTCAGAGTGAGGTGGGTGAGGGGGGAGGCCAATCCTGGACCATGAGCCATTCCTGTCTGGATGCTGGTATTCTCCCACAATGCCACGATCACCCCACTCCAATTAGGGGTTGTATAATATTCCCTGCAAACTTTCTATGCCTAAGGGGTCCTGTTGGGTTAGCCCAACCTGGGAAAACAACTGAGTATATAACCAGCTAAACACCACCACTGAAATACAAAATATGAGAACCAGAAGGGACTTTGAGGATCATTGAGTTCAACCCCCTCTCTTGGGGGATGCATACCTATGTGTACAGAGCTTCTCAGTGAGGAAAATGCCTCTACCAATGTATATCTGCAAATGCTCTGCAAACTGTGATCTTAGAGAGTTGCTTGAGTCATCGAGAGGTCATGTAGCTTGCTCAGGGTCACAGAGCCAGTATGTGTTTTTAAGATGAGAAAACAGATCCAGAAAGGAGAGTGACTTTCCCAAGGTCACCTAGATAGTGGCATAACTTAAACCTAAGTTTTCTGACTCCAAAGTGGCAACCCCCTCCTCCATTATTCAAATTTGTGTCTTCTAGCCAGGTTATCACATCAGTAATCCAAAGAAGGGGCACGGTAAAAGATGTCAGGGATCTCCATCATCTTTGATCTTAGCCAGAAGATGCCCAATGTACAGGATTGTGCATTGTATGATCATTAAACATCTGAGGAAACGGGCTGCTAACCCAGGGGATGTTGTTACTGAATGCACTGATATGTCTCAGACTCTTGTGGCCACCACCTGGAGAAATTGAACCTTTTATTTTTGTTAGCCCCAGGGCCCTGGTACCCAAAAGGTTTTTAATGAGAACAGAAGTCTGGTTTGGGTACAGATGAAAAAGCCTCTGCCTGCTTCCCCAGGGACAGCTCAAGGCTTTCAACTCCAAGCAGCTTACTAGGTGCAGTTTTTAGAAGTATTTTAGCTCTCTCGTGATAAATTAGTGTAGTGGGCAGTGAGCACTCAGGAATCAGGAAGATCTGGGTTTGAACTCCTGTGCTGGAGAAAGTAAAATGTCTCCCCTAGGACCACAGACACAGATCTTGTTGGGCACAGGGTAAGTCTGACCTTATAGATGTGGGTCGTATACAAATTTTTCAGAGGCTCCTCATTCAACTAAACAGTCAAGATGCTCCAACCTGGCCCTCCTAGCTACCTTACCTATCCAGCCTTATCATATATTATTCCCTTTCATGTACTCTATGCTTCAGTCAAACCTAACTTGTAATTTTCCACTCTCATTCTCTCCTTTCCCACTTCTGTGTCTTTGCAAAAACCACCCCAAGTCCCTTGTTTCTACTTGATAATATCTTCCTATTTCTTTCAAATGTTAGCTCAGGTAACATTTTCTCCATGAATCCTTTCCTAATCTCTCATTGTTCCCAATCTGGAAACGATCTCTTCTTCCTTAAATCTCACTTAACACTGTTTGGATTTCTATCATGCTTTAATTTGTACAGGCGACTTATCTTTCCTAGGGGACTTTAACATACAGATTGATGTTCTCTCAACTACCCTAACTTTGTAGTTTCTAAATCTACTCAGTTCTCATGACCTATTCCTCTACTCCACCTAAGCTACACACCGAGACAGTCGTACCCTTGATCCTGCCAACACTCACAAGTGTTCCACATCCATATTCTTGAACTCTAACATTCCTTTATCTGATCATAATATTTTATTATGCCAACTTTCCCTCTGCCTTATGACCTCTGTTCTCCATTCTCACTATGACCTCTCACCCCATTGCCCCATTCTATTACCTTACCACAAACTGCACTTTTTTTCCCTTCCCAATCATGACCCCTCGGTGAATAAGTTAACTTTACATAATCCTCTACACTAAGATTTCTGGTTGTCTTGTCTTATTGCAGATCAAGCCTTGCTAGACCTTGGATTACTCCTACTTATCTATTTCTTCTACTTCTATTCACTCATTTCTGAATAGAGCTGTAGAAAATGACAAAACCCTGCTGATTAGGTCCGCTACAAATTTATATTACATTATCTCAATGGACTTTCATAGCAGCAATGCAATCCATTTCTACCTCCCCAAATGATACACTATCTGCCCATCACAGTGGCTTTTCCAGACCTTTTCATTCCTCCTCAAACCTTCATAGCACCCTTGACCTGACCTTCTCACACTTCACTGAAAATTTGAAGCCATTTGCTGAGATGCCCCTTTTCTTTCCCCTCCTCCTCATCTCACATTATTCAGGCATGCTTCGTTTCTTTCACATTTCTACTTTTACCTTGGTCTTCAAAGAAGGGCTGGCCTTTCTCCTTGCCAAGACAAATACCTCTAGGTGAACCCTTGATATTACTCCCTCCCATTTTCTTCAGCAGATTGTTTCTACTATCATCTCCACTCTCTATAATCTTTAATATCTTCCTATCTACTGGCTCCTTCCTTATGGCCTACAAACACACCAATGTCTTCCCTGTTCTTAATGAACCATCACTTGATCCTACTTTCCTTGAAATCCTCCAATATTTTTCCTCCCCTTCTTAACTAACCTCTTTGAGAGATGGGTGCCTCAACTTCCTTTCCTCTCATTCTCTTCTAAAACATTGACAATCTGGCATCTGACCTCACCATTCAACCAGAAACTGTAGTCTCCAAAGTTATCAATGATCTCAAAACTAATGGCTCATCCTTCCTTTTGACACTGATGATCAACATATCTCCTTGAATACTCCACTTCTCTAGGTTTTTGGTTTCTCTTGGTTCTCCTTTTACTTGTCTGACCATTCCTCCGTCCCCTCTACTGCATCTTCATACAGATTCATGCCTATTACCTTGGGTTCCCCCAATGTTCTGTCCCAGGCCCTCTTCTTTTTTTTCCTTGATACTCTCTCACTTCATTCTCACTTCATGGCTATATTTTGGGCCCTCTGGGCTCAGAGTGAATTTCAACAGTAACTTCACTTTTTACCAGCCACCCTGAGGGTCTTTCCCTCCCAGCTGAATTTTTTTTCAATTAAAGGGGCTATTCCTTGACTCCCTTCTTAAAGAGGCTTATTCACCGAATGGGTGTTACCTCACTCAAAGTGAGAACCTGAAAAGGCCTTAGCCTAAAAGGGCCAGGGTCTCCCACTGCATCCTGATGAATATCTGGTCACTGGATCCAGATGGCTTTGGAGGAGAAAGTGAGGCTGGTGACCTTGCAGAGTTCTCCCTCACTCAAATCAAAGTCGACTGCAAGTCATATCATCATTTCCCTCATGTCATGGTCCTCTTTGAAAATGAAGGACAAACACAACAACACAAGGTGCCACGGGTTTAATACCTTCTCTATAAAGAGGATTTTCAGATTTACATTTCCAACCCTAACCTCTCTCCTAGGTCCACATCATCAACTGCTTTTTGGACATCTCAGCTGGATATTCTATAGTCCTCTTGAACTTAACAACTTCTCTCCGCCCCCCGCCCAAAACACAATACCACATCATTATCTTTTCCCCAATATGCTCTTCTGGATTTCTGTATTCCTGTTGAGGCCACCATCACCCTCTAGTCCCTCAGGCTCACAACTGTGGTGTGATCCTCGATCCCTCTTTTGTAATCACTCCACATATCCAATCTATTGCCAAGTTTTATCATTTCTGTTTTCATACTATCTCTCATAGATATTATTTTTTTTCTAGACTGACACATCAGCCACTTAAGTGTAAGCCCTTATCATCTCACTTCTGGACTATTGCAATAGCTTTCTAATTGGTCTGCCTCTCTCACATCTCATATCTCCCACTCAGCTACCAAAGCACAAAATTCCTAAAGTGCAGGTCTATGTCACCCCTCCCTTCCCCTAGATCCCATCCTGACCCCCACTCCCACTCAACAGATTCCAGTGGCTCCATATTAACTCAAGGATCAATATAAAATTCTGTTTGGCATTTAAAATCCTTCACAACCTGGTTCCACCCTACCCTTTCTGGTTTTATATTTAATCCTCTTCCACTCATTCTATGTTCTAGCTACATTAACCTACTTACTATTGCTCCATTCTGTGACTTTTCACTGGTTGTCCCCCACATCTGGAATAATCTCCCTCCTCATCCCCATCTCCTAGTTCCCCTAAAGAATCAGCTCAAATCACACCTTCCACAAGGAGGCCTTTTTTGGGCCTCTTCTGTTCCCTTTCTCTACCTGCTGCCTTCCCTGTGAGGTTACTTTTCATTTAAACTATAAATATCTTGTATGTATATAATCATTTGCTTGTTTCCCCCATTAAATTTAACTAATTAAATTTCCCCCATTAAATTATGAGTTCCTGGAGGGGAGTGTGTCTTTGCTCTTCTTTGTATCCCCAATGCTTAGCACAGTACCTGGCATACAGAAAGCACTTGATAAATGCTTGTCGACTGACTGAGCTCCTGGAGACCAGAGATCCTGTCGAATTTCATCTTTGCATCCCCAGAACCAAGAAGAGCCTCACATAGAGCAGTCTTTTGTTACATGAGCGTTTAATTGGTCTGAGTTAAGCCAGAGTAGAGGCAGTATGGTGCCCTGGAGTAGAAGGATATAAAATAAACCCACAATAATCATCAGCCCTTCTGCACATAACTAACAAAATCCATCAAGAGGAGATAGAAAAGGAAGCACCATTCAAAATAACTACAAAATGTATAAAATATCTGGAAGTCAATCTACCAAGACACATTCAGGATTTACACAAGTATAACTACAAACCACTCTTTTCAACTATAAAGGATGAGAAATAATTGAAGAGACAGAAATTTTTCATTGTTGGGCTGTTCTAACAAAATACAAATGATGATATTATTTAAATTAATTCACAGGTTTAGTGCTATACCAATCAAACTATCAAGGGATTACTTTACAGAACTAGACACCATAAAAATAAAATTCATCTGCAATAACAAGATGACAAAGAATCTCAAAGGAAATAATAGAAACATTAGAAAGGAAAGGGACCTGGTAGTAGTACTAGGTTTCAAACTACACTGTAAGCAGTAATCATCAAAACTATTTGGTCTCAAAACAGAAAAGGAAAGCTAGGTGGCGCCATAGTGCACAGAGTGCCAGGCCTGGAGTCAGGAAGACTCATTTTGCTGAGTTCAAATCTAACCTAAGACACTTATTAGCTGTGTCATCCTGGGCAAATCACTTAACTGTAATTGCCTTGGTTTCCTCATCTGTAAAATGGGATGGAGAAAGAAATAGCAAAACTACTCCAGTATCTTTGGCAAGAAAACCCCAAATGGGGTCATGAAGAGTCGAACGCAATTGAAAAATGGCTGAACAACAAAATAGAAAAGTTAATCAATGAAACATTAATTAAAAAAGACTAAAGCATCCAAACAGTGGCATAGTGTTCAATAAACACAAAGACACCAACTACTAGGGGAACGATTCCCTGTTTGATAAAAATTGCTCTGAAAACTTGAAAACAGCCTGGGAGAAAACTTCTGACCAACATTGTATACCATATACCACAATAATCTCCAAATACATAATCTAAATGTATAACGTACTGACTATATACAGATGTCTCTCTCTGCGTGTATATATCATATTTGTTATATATGTACATGCTCACACATACTAACATATATAAATATATGTATCACACACACACATATAAGTAGTAAAGACATTTAGAAGAGAAGCTAGGAAGATGCCTTTCAAAACTATGACTAGAGGGAGTATTCTTAACAAAACAAGGGATGGAGGCAATCACAGAAAATGAAACCAGCCATTTCAATTAGATAAAATCAAAAAACTTTTGCATGACAAAAATCTGTGGTTAAAATTTTAAAAGTTAATAGAAAAATACCATTGAAAAAAATTTCTCAGGCAAAGGTCTCATAGCCCAGATATTAGGGACTAAATAGAAACATATGTAATAGAAAGATTAATCAGTGAAGTCCCAATTTTTGAAGCTTTCCTTGGGCGAACATGTATTCTGAGAGGGGGTGCCCAGGTAACCAGTTGGTTTGGGAAATCCATTAGAGCCATCTGAGTGGTCTCACTGATAACTGAAGCTGGTAGGAGCAACAGTTGTTTGGTGAGGAGCCAACGTAACTGCTAGGTGACCTGCTAGATCTAGGCTAGGAGTGTACTCAACTATCTCACTACCTTTGTGTGCTTTAAGTATGAGACTACTTGCCTGAGGGCTCTGGAGGAGAAAGTGAGGCTGATGACCTTGCACTGCCCTCCCTCACTTAAATCCAATTCACTTGCATGTCATGGCATTACCTCCCTGATGTCATGGTCCTCTTCAAGAACAAAAAAACAAATAAGAATTTAAGGGATCATATATGTACAGAGGAGTGAGTATGCTTCTTGGTTTGGGGCACTGTTTTGTAATTACTCTTCCTCTTTTCTAAATAAACACCTTGTTTGTAAAAGTTAACTGATATTAACCAATTGGGTGATTGATATCATGGAGCACCCCAGATGGGAACTTGTGAATGATATAGACTACCCTTAGAATTCAGAGGTTCCCAAAGTGGGTGATACCACCCCCGGGGGGGGGTGCTGGAATGATTGGGGCGGGGTTGGTAGTAGCCTTGGGTGGAACTGGGGACACTGAATGAAAATAAGGGGGTGATAGAAGAATAAGGAAGAGAAGAGAAAAAAATTTTGAAAAAACATTTGTACATGTTTCATCTGTTGTGTAACAGAGTTAGTCATAGTGATCATATTATTTTCCACATAAATACACAAAATGCAAGTTATAACCAATCAGTGGTCAAGTCCGCCAACTGGTCTTAACAAGCACGTGTTGGTAGGTGAGCATGTTGAACATTGTCAGGAAGTCCAGCATGAAGTTGGCAGGAATATGTGCATGTAATGGCTTGTTTACAATACAATACCATACATTTACATGATGCAACATTGCATCGTCAAATTTCAATGCAGGAAAAACCCCACAAATTTATAATAAATTATTAAATTTAAGATGCGCCATTTAAAAAAAATGTTAAGGGGTTAAAGTAAGTAGATTTCCAGGGGGGTGCTAAGTAATTTTTTTTTGAAAAGGGGGCAGTAGGCCAAATGAGTTTGGGAACCTCTACCTTAGATCCATAAGAGGAAGAGTAGTCAGCTGCCCTCTGAGGGTCTATCCTGCTAGTATAAAGGAGAGTTGGCTGGGTGAGTAAGCATAGAGTAGATGTTGCATGTCAATGAAATTATGTATTATGTATTATGCCATGGGATTTGAAGCATATTTCTTCCCACTTTGGTGTGATCTGTGGTCTCTCTTGTTTGATGCTTTGTTGTCTATGTTCAGGAGATCCGAAGTTGTCTTATATTATTTCTTGCTTAGGTTTTTTTTTTTGATATATCATATTCTTCTGGAAAACCCACGTTCCTTAAGTTATCTCTGCACATCCTGCTTTCAAAGTCAGTCACTGCGGCTTGTATAGAATTTATATATTATTTTAACATTATTTTTCGCTTCTCTTCTGCCAGATTTTCTCACTTCAGTATTCTTGTGTTCCAAATGTGTTAATTTTTCTACTATTTCTTTAAAGAAGAATATAGTATGGATTCAATTTTTCCTAATCTGCTAATTGAATTTTGAAATTCTGTGCTGAGAGCTATAAGTTTTGACCTATATTCGTTTCGAATGTCTTCTTATTATGGATTTCATTTTTCTTTTAAATGATTCTGCAGTTTCTTGTTGTTGCTCCATTCTCTCTTGGGAGTCCAAAGGATTCTGTATTTCATTAGGCATCGGTTCATTTTCCATTGTGTTATGATATTTGTTAAGACAGCTTTATATTCTCTCTGTACTTACTTCTCCGTTGTTCTAGTTTTAGGATCCTCTTTGCTGATTTATGTCTTTGTGCAATAGCATTTTATCAAAGCTTTTTTTCCCCTCTTAAAATCTTTGTTCTTTAAACCTTGCTTTATATTTCTCCAAAACTCATTTTCTAGTCCTTCCCCATTTGTTAGTAGGGAGACTCAATGCTGCGATACAAGGCTGCTTTGGCCTCCTTAAGTTGGGGGACATAGGATATGCTGGTCTGGGTTCTTTGCTTTGAGTGTGCTCTACAGGGTGTCCCTAAAGTCTGGACACATAGGCAAAAATGCACATTTTGAAATATTTGGAATATTAACAGACCTTAGCCCCCTTGACTTCTTTTTCTGGGGTATGCTAAAGGAGAAGGTGTACTTAACGAAAATCACAGATACAACACACTTGATTGAACACATAAAAAGTCAATGTGCTAAAATTGACAGCAATGTGGAGTTATTGCATCGAGTTCACATGAAATCTTGTAAAGCACATCAACCTTTGCATCACAAATGATGGAAATCATATTAAAGATGTTATTTGTTAATATTCCAATTAAATAAAATGTTGTTGAAAATTTCATTTCTTGAAAATATGCATTTTTGCCTATGTGTCCAGACTTTAGGAACACCCTGTAGAAAGACAGGACAAGTCCCAGTTTGGTTTCAACTTCCATTTGATCAAGCTCAGTGCATAGCCATATGTGCTGGCACTCTGCCTTGATCAATTCATCTGCTCTTCTGATGGTTGAGAAGAATCAAGTTCTGCAATTTTTTTTTTCTGGGTATGGGGAGATGATAGTTCTAGGCAGAGTTTCTGCCACTTTGAAGGATCCCTCACATAGGGCCTCAATCAAAAAGCAGTATAGTCTCAGTTCACCTGCTTCCTTCTCCATATCAGCTTGACACAGCCAGGCCTCGGAGATACAACTGGTTCTTTGGAGATGGGAGAAGGGTTGAGGTCCAGAGCAGTTTCTGCAGCAGTGGGAGATTCCAAGATGAAGTGCTTTCACAAACCCATGAGATAATTTGTGCTCCAGCTGTGAGTGTTTGGAGGCTGGCAGGAGAAGGGTGTTGACAGCTCTCTATGGATTAGAACCCTGTCGTGTGAATTTATGAAGATGTTACCTTTTGGGGATTCTTCGCCCCCTGTGGATTTAACTGTAATTTCACAAGGATAGAGATTGGATCACTGATTTCATTAGTATATGGAACTTCCTCTATCAATACACAAGTCGGCACCTTGTCTGTCTTACACAATGGCCTAGAGAAATGAGATGTCAAATGATTTGCTCAGGGTTACATGGCTTGTATGCATCAAGGCAGGACTTGAACCCAGCTCTTCTTGGCTGTGAGACTGACTTTCTATCTATTATTACACCACACTGCATTTCTATATCTGATATATAATTCCATCCTCTTCCTTTCCTTTATTTGAGAGCTAGAGAGCTGAAGTGATTTTGAAAAGTGGCTAACATACCAAATTTCTGATCACTGCAATTTTCAAAAGAAGAAATGCAAGGAATCAATAAACATAAAAAATGCTCAAAATTATTATTAAGAAAAGTACAAATTAAAATAACACTATGGTTTTAGCTTATAGCCATCAGATTGGCCATGATGAAAAAGAAGGAAAATGGCAGTTGTTGGAGGGGATAAGGAAAGGCAGATATACTAACGCATTATTAACGGCGCTGTAAATTGGTCCAAACATTCTGGAGAATGACAGCGATAACAGTACTAGGCTTCTCCTTCTAAAGAGATCAAAGAAAGAGGAAAAGGCCCTTTATGTACAAAGATATTTAGAGTGAGTTTTTTTTGACTAGAAGAACTAAAAACTGGAAATGAAGAAGGTGATGATTTGGGAACGGCTGAACAAATTACAGCATATGACTGTAATGGAACACCATTGTGCTGCAAGAAATGATGAAAAAGATGGTTTCAGAAAAACCTGGGAAGATTAGCATAAACTAATGAAAAGTGAAATAAGCAACACCAGCACAACGTATATACTACAACAACGCTGTAAAAAGGGAATGATTGCAAAAGACTCGAGAAATCTGATCAATACAGTAATCCACCATGATTCCAGAGAAGTGATGATGAAGAATGCTACCGACATCCTGTCACAGAGGTGACAGACTAAATGAGGAATGAGACACATATTTCTGTCCGCAGACAATGGGGATTTGTTTTGCTTGACCATGCTTATTTGTTATGAGGTTGTTTTTCCAGTGAGAGGGAGAAAAATGCTTAATAATTCACAAATTAAAATTTATTTTAAAAAGGTACTGAAATCATCCTCAAAAGTTAGTTGCTCCAGGGTGCTAAGACTTGAATCATTGATTGAATTTCTGGATATCCTAAGTACAAAAGCAAGAGTACGAGGAATCAGGAATTCCTTGGTAGGTTATCAGCCTAGCCAACACAGAATCAGGGAAGCTGAGTTCAACTGAATCGATGCCACGTCCCTGCTGAATGTCTGTTTCATGTTATGATTAAGTATTAAGTAAGCCTCCTTTGGTCAAATGTGAGAGAGAGAGAGAGGGAAAGAGAGAGAGGGAGAGAGAGGGGGGGGGAGAGAGAGAGAGAGAGAGAGAGAGAGAGAGAGAGAGAGAGAGAGGAGGGAGGGAGGAAGGAGAAAAAGGAAAGAAGGAGGGAGAAAAAGAAAGAAGGAAGGATGAGAAAAAGAAAGGAAGAAAGAAGGAAAGAAAGAAGGGAGAGAGGTAGGAAGGAAGGAAAAGAAAAAAAGCAAATAAAGAAAAGAAAGCACCTATCTCCCCCCAAACTCACTAAACTCTACATATCCTTTGACCTAACTATGACACTTATACCTCAAAGAGATCAAAAACAGAGGGAAAGGGCCCATATATACAAAAATATTTATAGCAACACTGTTTGATGTTGTCCCATAAGAAGGGACAAATATGAAGCATTCAGAGAAATAAGTATATGAACTCTTATGGAATGAAATGAGGAGAAACAAGAGAACAATTTATACAATGACCACAATAACATAAAGGAAATCAATTATGAAAATTTCAGAACCATGATCAATGTAGTAACTAACCAATGACGATAAAACATGCTTCTTGCCCCTTGGTAGAGATATGATGAGTTAGAAATTCAGAATGAGACATTCATTTTCAGATATGGGCAATGTATTGATTTGGTTTTTTAAGTATACTTATTTATTATAAGGGCAAATTTCCACTGAGGTTGGGGGTGATTTAATAGGCAGAGATATAGACATAGTGCAACAAAGTGGTGCAGTGAATAGAGCGCTAGGTCTGGGGTCAGACCGATGTTCTTGAGTTCAAATCTGGCCTCAGACATCTACCAGCTGTGTGACTCTGGGCAAGTCACTTAACCCTGTTTGCCTCAGTTTCCTCATCTATAAAATGGAATGGAGAAGTAAATGGCAAACCACTCCAGTATCTTTGCCAAAAAAAAAATCCCAAATGGAGTCACAAAGTGCGGGAATGACCAAAAAATCACTAACTGATAGAGATGTGAAAGGAAATAAAGAATAGAACATCAATAAACATTAACTTAATGTACAGAAGAAGGCACAAAGTTCAAAAGGGAACACAAGGTAATTTTTGTTACTATCTTGTTAAACCTCAGGTAACAAGTTCAAAGCATCAGATACAACCCTTTTTCCCCTCTGTACACTGCAATGTTTGTGTTTGTTAATGTCCCATTGATGGTTAAGTTCATAACAAAAAAGAAAATTGTAAAGTTCTGGATTTGGAATCACAAGATCTGAGTTTGAAATCCAGCTTTGCTATCTACTGACTACCTCTGATATTGGGTAAGTACCTTTACCTCAGTTTCCTCACCTGTAAAATGAAGCGGTTGGCCTCGGTGACCTCTGAGTGACCTTCCAGATCTAGATCTATGATACCATGAATGTCTAACTCTTTTCTCCCTCAAAACACATTTCTTAAATTTAAGCCATCCCATTTTCATGGCCCCACCTCTGAACCTTTAGCACTTCTGGTCCCAGGGACTAAGTTAAGGATGAGGAGCAAGGGATAGACAGAGCCCTCTCAGCACAAAGAGATGGAACCAGGTGCGCTCAGATTGGTGCTGCCACATTTCTATGCTTCTTTATTCATGTACTGGCTTGTCAATTTTTCTAGCAGAATTAGTTCAGTAGCAGGGCTGGGGGATAGTAACAGGTCATCGAAACCAGCATTGGTGGGGAACGTAGACAGCTCATGTGAATAATTTGAAGTCTGTGCATGAGACTGGAAGGGAAAACTGGAAAGCCTTTGTAGTCTGGGTAGCACATTTGGCATGTTGTGGGAGCAGGGATATCAGAGGAAAAGAATTAAGGGTGGTGCAGGGGGAGGATCAGACAATCCAGCAAGCCCAATGGTTTAGTTACAAGTGAATGACAAACCAGGGGAGATCAAATGCGAAGGTAAGGAATGGAAATTTCCCAGGCCAGGTACGTTGACCTGACACCAGGGAAAAGGGAACAGAAGAAAGGCAAAGGCCACGGTGTAGCCAGAATGGACTTTGTTTTCTTTGAATGACTCAGCTCGCCTCGTTGAGCTTCCCTGGACGCTGGGGCTTGCTCTTCCGGGGCAGGACCAGAGCTTCCTGTGTGATGAGTCGTGGCGCTGGCTGAGGGGAGGTGTGTTAAAGTGGTCTACGCTGGGGGAGGGGCCAAGTCAAGAACCAATCGGCCCTGGTCGTTCAGGTGGCGCTTGATGATGTCAAAAACTCTATAAGAGGGGAGAGGACAGCTTGAAGATCCTCCTTTCCTTTTCCGGTTGGAGCCAGAGACACCTACAGCTGAAGCTGAGCTGCCGGTAGCAGAGCTGACTAGAGGCTAGTGGGTAATCTTCTTACCGTAGAGGGGAAGCACGTATACGATTTTGCCTTATACCATCTCGCTTCTCTGTGGCCTTCTGGTTACCCTTATAAGGCGGACTTATTGGGCCTGGAAGCTTTTGATGAAAATATCAAAATGGGGACGCTGGTTTGTGGGATTGTTATTGTGGAGTGTAAATACATGCTTTAGTTCTCCTGCCTTCTGCCTAGAGAATTCCTTATATCTTGCGGTTCCGGACCTTTTAGGCACATATGAGATTCTCTTTGAAATCATAAATTCTGCCTTCCTAATATACACAGCTGCCTTTACCTACTCATCTCTGGTCTATTGGGGAGAGACATGAGGAATCATGGAATAGTGGAGAGTCAGACAGAAGCAAAGAGCATTCTCAGTCTTACCCTTTTCTTTTCCTCATCTTTACCCTTATTGCCTCATGTCCCTGTGAGAAAGCTTATCCATCCTCATAAAATATAAGTCAGATCTTTAATGACACCCCCCCCAAAACCTCTGACATCTCTGCCTCCATGCTTGCCCTAACCCATAGTACCTTCCCCAGCTACCTGTTCCATCCCACCTTCTTTCCCTACCTCATTACCAGACTCATTCTGCCACAAATGAAATGTTAATTTATGCCCAGACTCATTGAGCTCATGACTCTTCATCTCTCCCTTCTCCCCCCCCCCACCCCCTCCTCTTTGGCAGATGCCTCACCCCGTTCCACAGCCAGGTGCTGCCTGTATATATCAAATGATTCATTAGCCAGGGAAGGAGTCACTCACCCTCCTTAATCTAATCTTCCCTTGTGACCTTCAGGATCTAGATCCCTTATGATGTTGGGGACCTGAAAAGGCAGTGTAATCAATTATGCTGCTGCAGCAACATGGATTTCCCATTCAGAGAATCATGTTTGAAAAGAATATAATGAAAAGAATCACCAATTTCTTTGAATGAAGATTTAATCTAATTAGGGGAGCTGACCACCTGCTGGACTGATAAGCTGAAAAGTAGGCAGATCTCTAGGGGAAGAGGACAGGGCAAGGCCTGAAAGTGTGAGGGGTGGGAGCTGAGTCTATTGACCCATTCAGGGGGAAGCATCTACTTTATGCCACTAATGTTTCCTACCCCAATTAAATCATCAGTACAACCCCCCTTCTCTCTTCCTAGGGGAAGAGATCATGACTTTTATATGGCATCTCCCCATAGTGCCTAGAAAAATGCCTTGAACTGGAAGCAAGGAATGAAGAAACATCTGCTGAATCAATGAAAAAAATGAGTTCTAAATGGATGAATGAATGAATTGGGGCTGAACTGGAACTTAAAACCTGAAGCAAATGAAGAGTAAGGAAAGTCTGGCATTCCAGCAACTAGACTAGCTGATCTGTTAAGGAATTGGGGATTTATCTTTCATTGGGAGGTAGGATGGGAAGACATTGGCCTAGGAGTCACAAGCTCTGGGTTCTGGTCCTGGCTCTGCCGCTGCCTAACTTGGTTTCTTCAACTGCATGATAATGAAATGGAGGAGGTATGTGTGTGTGTGTGTGGGGGGGGGGGGTGTCAATGAGATGTTCTGGAAGGTTCCTCCCAGCTCTAAATCTTGTGGTTCTATGGCTAAAGGATCTTGAATAGATCCCTTTCAGCTCTAACATCTATGACTGAGTCCATCATATGATTTTAAGATTGGTATGACTACAAAGTAGGTGCACCCTGACTGATCTAAGTCCTGATTGACTTTCCCTTTCTCACAACACACCAGTAGGGGCTGCCATCTTTGAAGTCAATGGAACTAGTGGGTAATAACCATCACCAATGGATATTAATTAAACTAATGGGTAACAATACCATTGGGTATTAATTGAACATCCAATTCTTGCAGCGAGTGGAATAACTAAAAAAAATTGTGGTACATGAATGTGATGGAGTATTACAGTATTACAAGAAACATGAATACAGAGAAGCATGAATGATACATCAACTGATACACTTTGAAGTAAGGAGAACCAGAAAATAATATGCAATCAGAGAAGCAATAAACACAGTGATCCTCACAATTAAATATACAGAGCAAGAACAATGAAGGAATCTAAACCAAATGCCATGAAATTGCTGCCAATTATCAACAAGCATTGACTAAACACCTACTGCATGCTGGACGTTGTACAGTACCCTGGGGATACAAACTGAATGAATGCATTGATTCCTACTCCCAAAGAGCTTAGGTTCTAATGAGGATGACAACAAAGACATATTTCAATATATACAGAATGCATATAAAGACAGTAAGTACAATGGAACACAGTGGTTAAATATAATTTGGGGGAAAGGGCACTGGCCCTTAGGGGAACTTGGAAAGGCTTCATGTTGAAGGTTACATGAACTACATTTCAAAGGAAGAGAGGGATTTTATGAAGTGGAGGAAAGACAGGAGTGTATTCCAGGCATAAGAGATGACAAGTACAAAGACACAGAGATGAGAGGTGGAGTGTCATGTATCCATGGGAATAGGGAGAAGGTTGATTTGGCTTCATCAGAGTGTGAGAGGGCAGGTGATGTCCAATGAGGCTGGAAATGGGGCAAGGTTGTGAAGAGCTTTAAAAGTGGGAGCCACTAGAGTTGATGGAGTAGGGGAATGTCGTGGTCAGATCTGCACTTAAGGGATAGCACTTTGGTGACTGTGTGTAGGATGGACCTGAGTGGGCAGGAAGACTAATTGCCTCCTGAGGGCAGGGTTTGTTGCAACAGCTCAGGCAAAAAGTGATGAAGGCCTGAACTGAAGAGGTAGCTGTGTGAGTAGAGAAAAGGGGTCAGATGGGAGACATGTTGTAGTGTCATAAATGACAAAATTTGGCATCTGATTGGGTATGTGAGGCATTCAGAATAATGCTGAGGTTATGAATGTGGGAAACTATAAGAATGGTGGTGCCTTTGAGAGAAACAAGGAAGTCTGGAAGAGGGGAGGATTTAGGGGGAAAGATGAGTGTTTTGGACATATTTAATTAAATGGTTTCTTCTCTTCCTTCCTGGTCCCAGAGGACCTTGTCTTATTTATAGAGGTGGGGTATGAAACATCGTATATAATATTAATATAGTCAGCCAGTCAATAAGCATTTTTTAAGCACTTTCTATGTGCCAGGCATTGCGCTAAGTGCTGGGGATACAGAGAAAAGCAAGAGACAGTTTCTGCCCTCAGTCTAATAGAGGAGACAATATGCAAATGATCAACAGAAGAAAGGCACCGGTGGTAAGGGGGAATCAGGAAAGACTTCCTATAGGAGGTGAAATTTTAGCTGGGACCTGAAGGAAGCCAGGAAAAGTCAGAAGTTGGCATATTGGTTAGTTTTGCTGAACCGTTGTTTTTTTTCCCCTCTTTTATTTCTTTGTTATAAGGACAGTTCTCTGGAAGGGAGATAGAGTGATATAAGTTGGGAATGTAGGTTACATAAAAACAAAAGATATCAATAAAAATTTAAAAATAGTAATAATAAACACACACATATAAGTAGTATGACTTTTAGATACCTATTGTATCGCCAGACAGTTTTAAAAATAGGTGTTAATACCACCAAAGCAGTCTGTGTACTGCTGGGAGACCCATGGTGGAAAACCGCCACCTGTAGATGTGTTTATTTGTAATTAATAAAAAGGAAGAATACCATTTCTGACATTTTTGCTTAGGGACTCACAGGGTTTAAATTAATGTCATCGACTAAAGTGTTTTTGGCTAACAGGACTCTTAATGTTGTAGTGTATTATGACTAGAACCAACATGAGCTATAAAAGGATAACAATTACGCCAAATCCTGCATTTTCTCACAAAGAGCTCCAATGTATCTCACTGATAGTACCTCATTTATCCTCAGTGACTTTAGGTGCAGCAACAATTCTGGGCCTAGTCTCCCATTTTATAGGAAGAAGGGAAACAAGCATTTATTCAACACCTACTATGTTCCAGGTTCCGTGTGAAGGACTTTATGAACGTTGTCTCATTTGATCCGCTATTATCCCCTTTTCACAGATGAGGAAACAGATGGACAGGTTCAATGATATGCCAGGGTCATACAGCTTCTAAATAGATGAGGCCAGATTTGAACTCAAGTCTTCTTGACTCCAGGCTCAGCACCCAATCCACTGGACGACCCAGCTGCCAAGATGGCAGACCTAGGGAGGTGAGGTAAATGACTTGAAGTCAGCTGAAAAGTTAGTCTCCAGGTCTTTAGGCTGGGCAATTTGGAGGTCGTAAATTTAGAGTCATAATGGGTCTTTTCCAGCTAGTTCAACTCCATTATTTTATAGATGAAGAAGCTACGGCCTAGGGAAGGTAAGTGACTTGTTCAAGCACAGTGGATAGAGTGCTGGGCTTGGAGTCAGGAAGGAGTTCAAATGCGGTCTCAGACACTTACTAGCTGTGCGACCCTGGGCAAGTCACTTCACCCTGTTTGCCTCAGTTTCCTTACCTGTAAAATGAGCTCGAGAAGGAAATGGCAAACCATTCTAGTCTGTTTGCCAAGAAAAACCCAAATGAGGTCACAGAGAATCAGATTCAACTGAAATAACTGAAAAACAACACTACACTGTTTGAGTCCCCTTTGAATCTCTCCTTCTATAAGCTGTTCTTCCTAAGGTTTCTTTTATTCTGTGATAACTTCTTTATTTATCTAGGCACTCCCTGCAATATAACCTTGCAGTACATAGTAGGTATCTATTGAATGAATGAATGAATTTGTTCCTTAAATTATCCAAGTAAGGAAGCAATGCTCTTACTAGCTTAATAAAAAGTGGTAAAGATGGCAGTGAAGACTGAAAAGGCATTAAACTTGGGACTGGAAGCCCTAGAATATAAATATCTGTCTATTGATGACGACACACTGTCAGAACAGACTCAACCTGGATGTGTTGCTCAAACCTACCGGTTTGAGGAGGAACAGCCATCTGGAGAGGAAGAATTCAAAGCCAAACAATTTTAGCGATTTTCAAAGGTAATTGTGATGATACATGATTTTCACCTTCCCCACTGGAACCTAACCCTCATGTAAGATGTGGCTCTACTCTGCTGTTCCTTTCACGTTACTCTGTGTTCTGGCTCTCTGCAAACACCAATTCTGGCGGGAATACAGAAATACTATGTAATCTCAGGGCTGCTTTCTACAGAGGGAGAACAAGGAGGACCACAATGAACAAACAAACACAGAGGGAAAGGGGAAGGAACCTCGGGCCACCATATCCAAGCCTAGGCAAACTTCCTAGAACTTTATCATTCATTCTCATACTCAGCAACATGAACCTTACAAAAGGTAGGCTAGTTTGTATATTGTATATCAGTTCTTGATGCAACACGTATCTCTTCAAGTGCCCACCCTAAAGCCCATCCCTATGGGCAACAGAACCCAGGAATCCTCATTCTCCGGGTGCCTACTGCTCCCCTGTCTAAGCCCTGATGGACAGGAGTAAACTTCCCTTTCTGACAATCTATACCAGTATGAGCTACCATCTTTGAAGCCAATGGAACTGGTGGGTAATAAGCATCGCCAAGGGCTATTAATTAAATTGATGGGCATTAATACAAGTGGGTGTTAATTAAAATCATCCAATTTTGCTGCAAGGAGAAGTTGGATGAGCCAGTTCTACTCGGTTTAACACCAGCATTATGAGCAGAGGACAGGGAGGTCTTGGGGTGGGGGAATCTCTTACTCCTAATACTTTATCACCCTTTCAAGCTTGGGCACTTTTGTATTTTGTCCTCTCTCATCTCAGTGCCTTTGCTCACATCAAGCTCTGTGCCTGGAATGTGTCCTTCTGCTCCCCATATCTGGCTACTGAAAAACCCCTGTTTCTTGAATAATACTAATAATTATAGCTTACATTTATATAGAGCCTAAAGGTTTGCAAAGCATAGAACATATTACTCCTTTAGCTCTCCCTGCCCTTCCTTTTCTCCCAGCTGAAAGAGGGAAGGGGAAGGGAAAAAGCATTTATATCGTACCTACTATGTGCCAAGCCCTGTGCTAATATATATTACAATGTATATATACTTTACAAATATTACCTCATTTTGCAGTTGAGGAAACCAAGGCAAACAAAGTTTAAGTGGCTTACACTTATCACACAGCTAGGAACTGTCTGAGGCAAGATCTGAACTCACTCAGATCTTCCTGACTCTAGGCCTGAGACTATAGCTACTAAGCCACCTATCTTCTTGTAGGTAGAGAAAGAAAGTAACCTTTCTTTTATCCTTAATTCACTTGCCTTTGTATAATCGTTATTCCTACCCCCCAACCCCCTCCCCAAACCAGGCTATAAGCTTCTGGAATGCTAGGTAGGTGTTACACACATCTTCCAATCCATAGGACATGGCACATAGTAGGTACTTAAAGCTTGTGAAGAAATAAATGAGTGACTCATGTTTTGTTAGATTTGGAGGGAAGAGATCATCTAGTGAAGTGGTTCTCAAACTTTCTGGTCTCAGGACCCTTTTATACTCTTAACAATTACTGAGGCTCCCCCACCAAGAGCTTTTGTTTATGTGGGTTACATCTGTCAATGTTTGCCATGTTAGAAATTAAAATGATTTAGCACGATTATGAAAATAAGTTTGACCTCACAGATGGCCTGAAAGGGCTTGGAGATCCCTAAGGGTCCCCAGAGCATACTTTGCCTAGAGCCTCTGATCTAGTCAAGCCTCTACATTTGACCAATAAGGAAAATGGAAACTTGGACATAAGGGGCAGTGAATTTCCTAAGGAAATGGAGCTCTTCGATGGCAGAGGAAGGCTAGAACCCACTTCTCTTGATTCTCAGTTCAGCTCTTTTTCCACTAGGCCTTTCCCTAATCCTCCATGACCTCTAGATTGCCGCCCCTCCCTTCATTCCTCCCCCTGGTCCTGGGCTTGGTCACCTCTGGCCCTCAAGAGTGAGAGAAGCAGCCCCTGAATTGTTGAAGGGAACGCTCAGAGAAGAAGGGAAAGACAAGGCTCTGTTTAGGAACTGAAGGATGGATGAAACCCCTTGATGGAAAAGGCATATTCATTAAGCTGGGTGACCCTGGTGTATACAAGAGGTTTGTGGTTTATAACAAAGACTTGGGAGAAGAAAATTGGAGCTTAATTTGCCATCCATTCCAAGCTCGGTTCTCAGCTCATTCCAGAAATTGGCTGGCACCTATGTGCTTTGTCATAAATAATAATATCTCACACTTCTATGACCCCTCTCAGCCCACAGGGTCCTAAAGCAATTTATAGAGTGGTGCTCTCTCTCTCTCTCTCTCTCTCTCTCTCCTACCCCCTCTCTCTCTCCTACCCCCTCTCTTCCCTCTGTCTCTCCTTCTCTCCCCCCCACCATGCAATCATTATAACTGTATAATGAGGAGTATAGTCATGTCTTTATGGAGAAGGGTTGGGGTAGATGGGAAGTCGGGCTCCCTTTCTGGCTGCCCTCGCTTCTCTTCTATCCTGTGGTATACATTCCTCCTTTCATAAGTCCTGGTATTATATTATCCACATCTCCCTCCCCACCTCCCTTTCTTTTCCCCTCTCACCCCCTTCCATGAGGGTTAGACCCTCTCACCAAGCAAACATGGTTATATAGTGGCTATTTCTCAAATATCCAGGCTCTTGTGACAGCATGTGTGACATGATCCTGACAGAGGAGGTGAACCGCTCTCCCAGGTCACTGTTGTCATCCCTACCTCCTCTGGAATAAAGTAACCAGTGTAGGCTCTCTTCTAAGTCTCCAGACCTCCCCTTTATGCTCCTACCCTTCCCTCAGGAGTGAGATTTGGGAAAAGTTTGAAGCCCTCTGGTTTTTCCCCTGAGAAGCAACCCTATCTCCTCCTACCTGTAGCAAGATGCAATGAATGCTGAACTTGGAATTGGGAGAGACCAGGCCTGGCTTGAATCTTGCTTCTGGCACTTAATAGCTGTGTGAATTTGGGTCGATCATTTAACCTTTGGTCTCTGCCAAGAAAACCCCAAATGGGGGTTGGATACAACAACAACAAAGCTTTCTTCCTTTGTAAAACAAGATTTTCACAACTTTTTTTGGGGGGGGGGTCACAACTGTATTACCAATTTCACAGGGTCATTTATAATATAATAGGACATGCCAAGTGTAGCAGTATTCAGCTTTAAAGCTCAAAACTGCACAAGACATGTGGGATGACACATTAAAGTGCTGGCTACTGTTATATTTTCTTCAGGGAGCTGGACATGGGGCAGGTTGCTAGGTGGCTAGGTGATGGTAGGGTCACAGCAGGGTCTATACTGCTCTCCAGAGCTAGCCTTCAGTCTATACTTGCTACAGATCTATAAATCTGATCCACTTGAACCCTTCCCCAATTCTCATGTGCTCCAAGAACCTATACAGAATGTCTAGTTAATGAGATACTATAAAAAGATGAGAAATCTCTGACCTTGGCGAGCATATAGGTGCAGAACCAGGCAGACCAGGTCCAATGAAGGGATAAGGTTAAGCTGCAAACTGCCTAGAAATTCCATCCTATGCAATACCCTGTGTGGTGCACTCCTCACATCCACCTAGTTATACACTTACTAGCATAATCCAGATGATACAATAAGTCTGCCCTTGGTGACAGGTGACTCTTTGAGATGGCTCTGTCCAGGACCTGTCACCCCCTACCCCTCTACCCTGCACCCTGAGGAAGCTGTCATTCTGTGCTGACGGAGCCCTTTTGTTTGGGACTAAGGGGGCAGAGAACAGGTTGCAGAGTCGCTATTTTTCTTGGGAACCCAAATCTATTAACACTGGGCTTATTCCAGCCAGCCAGCAACCCCATCTTTGCTCTTTCTTGTCCTTTAGAAAATCCCCAGCCCATCTGTTCTGAATTAAAAGTTGGCGAATGGCACAGAGGAGAAGGTGATGCTTATCTCTATTCCACTATTGATCCCCGGATGCTTATCCGCCAGGGAAGGTCAGATGGGCCTTTTCTATAGTTAGCTGCTTCCCCCCATCAATGCCATGTCCCCAGATCTAATCGGGAGATCCTAGGCCTAACCAAAAAAAAAAGGAGAGAGAGAGAAAGAGAAAAAAAAGAGCCTAAACCCAACAGCTGACAAGAGAGAGAGAGAGAGAGAGAGAGAGAGAGAGAGAGAGAAAGTCATACATACAAATGAGGAAATAATTCTGGTTTAGTAAGAAAACACTTCATTGGGACTAGCAAATGTAATCCTTCTGCCTGGGCAGAATTAAAGGGAAAGAGGGAGCTGGGATTGCTAAAATACCTTCTCAAGGGGGTCACAGCTCTTTTGCTGTTCCTTTGCTCTCTTACCAAACACAGATCATGATTATAGATCCTAGGACTTGATGGCACCTCAGAGATATTCAAGTTCTTTCATTTTATAAATAAGGAAACTGAGACCCCAAGCACCAGACTGATTCGCCACAGGCCACACAGCTGGTTACAGAGTTGGTAAAAAAAAAATAATGATATGATAATGATGATGATGATGATGATGAAGTCAGCATTTATGTAACATTTTAAGGTTTTCGAAATGTTTTGCATACAGCAACTCATTCTGTCCTCCCAAGAATTCTGTGAGGTTAGGGGTTATTTTAATGTCATTTTATAAATGAGGAAACTGAAGTTCAGAATTCTGTCAAAGATAGAATTCCAACCCAGGTTTCTTGACTCATAGCTTGGTGTTTTTTTCCTAATACATGATGATAAATTTAAACTCTCTACCAGGGAGAGAGGGGCCACTGAAGTGGGCAGACTTGTCCCCTGGAAGATATACCCCAAAGTTATTTAAATATTTCCTCCCTTTTTTTTTTTTTTTAGAAAAAAAAGTCCAGTGCAGAATTTGACCATGATAATTTCTCCTTATCCTTCCCATTAATTTCAATAGGAAATGCCTAGTTAAGACTAAACTACCAACCAAATGGAAAGAGAATTTGGTTAAAGAACGAGCCTTAGTGACCTTTGATCCCTTCATTTGATAGATCGACCCAAGGCCCAGAGAGGTTGGTGATTTGCCCAGTGTCATGAAGGCAATAAGTGATACAGCCAGGATTCAAAGCTAAGACCTTTGACCTTAAATCCAGTATTCTTTTCACTAAACATCCTTTCCCTCTCATTCTGAAAATTATTTCTTCCCTCCACTCCACCTCTCTCATATAGAGGTGGCTTCCCTCCACTTTCGCGGGTTTATTTGTGCATTTCCCCAAGTGTTAAGAAGCCCTTCCCTTAGACTTAAATGAACTGATGCGAAATGAAGTGAGCAGAACCAGGAGAACATTATACACAGTAACTACAATATTGTAGAGATGATCAACTGTGAAAAGACTTAGCTACTCTGATTGACAATGATCCAAGACAATTCCAAAGGACCTGTGATGAAAAAATATATTTGCCTCCAAAGAGAGAACCAATAAACTTTGAGTGCAGATTGAAGCATATCTTTTTTTTTAAACTTTCTTCAGGTTTTTGTGTTTGCAACACGGCTAAAATGGAAATATGTTTTGCATGACTCCACATGTATAATCGATATGATATTGTTTGCCTTCTCAAGGGCTAGGGGAGGGACAAGACAGAGGGAGAGAATTTAGAGCTCAGAATTTTAAAAAATGAATTAAAAAATTTTTTACATGTAATTGGGAAATATTTAATGAAATCATCCCTTGAACAGACCATACCAACACGATCTAGTGGTGGTATATAATCTTTGCCACTCCTTTCCACATACAATTAGCTCTCTCTGATTCTATAGAAACCAAGGTCAAACAAGGGCTCCAAAGCCTGACCTCCATCACAACTATAGCTCTGGCAGCCTATTCTGCCAGCCCCATTGCCAGCTTGACTCTAACCCTGCTAATAGTGACTGACGACATCATTCTGTAGCAGGAGTAGTGGGCAGCAGTGGGACTGGCATCTTGGCAGGAGAAGTCAGCATGATTGATGGGGCAGTGCAGCAATAGGCCTTTTCAATTCGTTCCCAGGAAGCAGTTCTTTTCTGGGAGGGAGACTTAACACAACCCTTTCTTCCCTCCCCCCCATCCTCTAAAACTGACATCTCCTCCTTTTATGTCTCTTTTGATTAGGAGTTTAAAGTGCATCTCCTCCTATCACCCTCTCCTCCCCACCCTGGTTCTGATGTCCTCTCTGCCACTCTACCAGAACCATCCCAGAGCCTTTGCCTTCTGTTACCTGGAAATAGGACATGAGTGACCTTCATGGACCTATCAAAGGGACTGAGCTGTTCTTGGCTGTTCTCTGCCATGGACCTCTTATAGCTGGGAGAGGGGGGCCAGGACATGGATTTAAGGTCAGCATACTCCCATGCATTGCAGCCATGCCTATAAGTCAGTCTCTGGGCACTGTTCCCTAACCCACTGATACCTTTCTACTTAGTGCCTGTTCCTTATCTAGAAAAGAAGTACCAAGCTGGGAATTTGGAAGTAGGGGGGTAGTATTTTGGTTGACTAAACTCATACTTTGGAAGTCCTACCCCTAACTAGATACAGCTCCTCACATGGGGGTTTTTCTTTGAAACAGGAATAGAATTCATACTCCAGTTCCTCCATTCTCCACAGAATCATAAAATTTAAAGTTGTAAGGGACCTCCATACCTGAAAGGAATGCCTATCATACCATACATGTGGTCAGGAATGCCCCCCAAATCATCTCCAACAAATGGCCATCCAGCTTTTCCTTGAAGATCTCAAATGATTAGGAACTTACTACCCTCTGGGGAAGCTCTTTACATTTTGAGATAGCTCTAATCAATATAGGGCATCTAGATGGTACAGTAGATAGAGCACCAGGCCTAGAGTCAGGAAGACCCAAGCTCAAATCTGGCCTTGGACTTACTAGCTATGTGAACCTGGAAAAGGCACATAATGCTGTTTGCCTCAGTTTCCTGATCTGTAAAATGAGCTGGAGAAGGAAATGGCAAACCACTCCAGTATCTTTGTTAAGAAAACCCTAAATGATGTCATAAAGAGTCAGACGTGACTGAAATGACTGAACAAAAACAACAACAAAAATCATTATGCAGTTTTTCCTACTAATAAGCCAAAATCTGCCTCTCTGCAATGTCTATGCATTGATTCCAGTTTTGCCTTTGAGGCCAAGCAAAAGAATTTGAATTCATCTTCTAGCTATCTTGTCTCCCATGGTTTCTTCCTTGTCCTCCTCCTTCTTCCCTAGTTCCTTCAACCTATCTTCATATGAAATGGTCTCAAGAACCCTCACCATCACACACTCACTCACTCACTGATGTACTCTACTGTATTTATTGCCCTTCAAAGTGTGGCACCTTGTACTAAACCTAATTTCCCAGATATGGTCTGATCAGCTCTGAAATGGTCTGATGTGCCTTCCAATGCAGTCTAGAATAGCATTAGCTTTTCTGTCTGCCATACTATATATTGTTGACTCATTTTACGCTTGAAATGCCCTATCATCCCCAGATATTTCTGCCCATGAACTACCATCAAAGCCATGCTTACTTCTCCTCAACTCCCCCCACTATCTCCGCTGTGAAATTGGTTATTTGAACCAAACCGCAGTACTTGACATTTATCTCCATGAAACTATACCTAATTAATTTTGGCCCATCATTCTAGTCACCTAACATGAAATCATTTCATATCTTTGGATCTCAGCTTCTTTTAATCTATATGATTAGAATTCTCTCTCTTACTCAGAGGGAGCGAGGTGATATTAATGGAAACAATTGACTAGGAGGAACTATGGGAATTTAGGGTGTTCTTATCACGGCAGGGCAGAGAGAATGGTAGAAAATGAATATAGCTGGAGTCTGGACAATAGGAGACGATCGAGAAAAATTTAAAGTTGGAATAGCATCTAAGAGACCTCTAACTGCCATGCTATTCTCTGAGATGTCAGAAGGAAGTGGGATAGCTCGGAAGCTGTGGCCTGAGGATGGAAAGCAACTTACCTCAGGATTAGTATGCAGAAATGGGAAGTTTATAGGAAACCTACAAGTTACTAGAAAAGATGATACATTAAAATTAGCCAAAATACCTGTATGGTAATAGAAGAAATATAAGGCAGCTAGGTGGCACAGCGGAGAGAAAGCAGGAAGACCTGAGTTCAAATTCCACCTCAAACACTTCCTTAGCTCTGTAACCTGGGCAAGTCACTTACCTTCTCTTTGCCTTAGTTTTCCCATCTGTAAAATGGGAGTGATGATAATAGCATCTACCTCACAGGGTTACTGTGAGGATCAAATGAGATAACATATATAAAGTGCTTTGCAAATCTTAAAGTGCTGTATAAATACTAGCTATTATTAGTCTGAAAGACAGCCCCAAGCAACACTGCCAGACAAATGAGATGTAAAAATTTGGGGGGATAAAAAGAGGGGTGTGAGGAGAGTTATTAGAAAAGAACTTTGCTGGATGTAGTCAGAGGTACTTTGCATAATAATTGCTCGCTTTTACATAACACTAACACTTTCTAGTTTAAGGAGCACTTTTCTCACAATCACTCCAGGAGGTAAGAAGTATAAATATTATTATCAATCCTATTAAAAGATGAGGAAACTGAAGCCCCAACTGTGAAGTGACTTGCCCAGTCTTGCATGGACAAGCTGGGACTTAAACCAAGGCTTTACAACTCCAAGCGTCATGCTACTACCTCTGTGCCAGGCTGCATGCTTCCTTCTCTCCTGCTCTCCAGCCTCCTCCCCTCTCCACTAATCTGTTCAATCCTCTTCTATCTAATCCCCAGTCTGTAGAGAAAGGGCTATGAAGTAGCAGATGATGGAGTGTGGGTAATTTTGCCAACTTGACTTTAATTCCTGACAAAATTATAAATTAAAAAAAAAGCTTTATTTTAAAAATGTTTGTTGATGTCTCTTGATTTTATAACACCATTATTTCTCCGATATATTCCTCCTTGTCTCCCCTTCTACCAAGAGACACCCTTTTAATCAAGAGCAAAAAAGAAAGAGAATATAAAAAAGTAGTTGGGCAAAGCTAACCAACACATCAACCAAGTCTGACATTACATTCAATGTTCACACCCATAGCTCTCCACCTCTTTAAAGAAGGGAAGCAGGTGCATTCTTACGTCTCTTCTTTAGAGCCATTTTAATTACACAGCAGTGTTTTGATTTTTTCCCATTTACAGTTTTTCTAGCTACTGTGTATATTAGTTACCTGTATCTGCTCACTTTGAATCAGTTTATATAGGTCTTCTCATGCTTCTCTGTAGTCATCACATTCATTTTTCTTACAGCACTTTCATATTCCATTATATTCATGTACCACAATTTGTTTAGCCACTTCTTAATGGTTAGACCTCTACTTTGTATCTAGTTCTTTGCTACTAAAAAGGGCTACTATGTTTTGTTGTCTATAATGTCTTTCTTTTTATTTTGACCTCCCTGGAGATATGGCTAGCAATGTAATCTATGGGTCAAGGGGTATGGACGTCATAGTAATTTTCTTAGCATAATTCCATATTACGCAGATGATTTGAGATACTTGGAAAGGGAAACATGAACACCATAACCTAATATGGGTTCAACATAGATAGAGCACTGAGCCTGGAGTCTGGAGGAGATGGCCTCAGGCAGGTTTCTTAGCCTCTGTCTGCCAGAGTTTCCTCAACTATAAAATGGTGATCATAATTGCACCTATAGGGATTTATACCAGGAATGCAGGGCTGGTTCAAAATTAGGCAAACCATCAATTGACCATATCAATAACATAACAGACAGAAATCATATAATTATCTCAATAGATGCAGAAAAAGCTTTTGATAAAATATAGCACCAATTCCTATTAAAAACATGAGAGTATAATAATAAATAGAACTTTCCTTAAAATGATAAGTAGTATCTATCTAAAACAGTCACCAAGTATTATCTGTAATGGGGACAAGCTAGAAGCCTTCCCAGTAAGGTCAGGGATGAAACAAGGATGCCTATTATCACCACTATTGTTCAGTATTGTACAAAAAATGTTAGCTTTATCATAAGACAAGAAAAAGAAATTGAATTAGAACAGGCAATAAGGAAACAAAACTATTACTCTTTGCAGATGATATGATGGTATACTTAGAGAATACTAGAGAATCAACTAAAAATTACTTGAAATAATTAACAACTTTAGCAAAGTTGCAGGATATGAAATAAACCCACATAAATCATCAACATTTCTATATATTACCAACAAGGCCTAGCAGCAAAAAAAAATAGAGAAATTCCATTTAAAATAACCATAGACAATATCAAATACCTGGGAGTCCACCTGCCAAGACAAACCCAGGAACTATATGAACACAATTACAAAACACTCTTCACACAAATAAAGTCAGATCTAAACAACTGAAAAAATATCAATTGCTCAAGGGTGGGCCAAGCCAGTATAATAAAAACAACAATTCAAACCTATATTAATTTACTTATTCAGTGCCTTACCATTCAAACTAAATTATTATATAGATAATGATTTTATAGTGCTAGAAAAATAATAGCAACTGTGCCTACATCACAGGATTTTTATGAGGATCAAATAAGGCAGCACAGCTTCTGGTACATGGTAGGTGCTTGCTCCCCCCCCCCCCTCCACATGAAGTAAAAGTTATGATAGACTCATCTCATATTCTTTCTTGACAATAGACTAGTATATAAGGGAAATGTCATAGACATAGGCTCCTTGAGGGCAGGGGTTGTTTCATTTTGTCTCTGTATCCTTCATCTCAGAGAAGCTTCATGGCATAGTGAATAGGAGCTGGTCTTGGAGCCAGGAAGATCTAAGTTTGAGTCCTATCTCTGACATGACCTTTTAACTTCTCAGCGTTCTAAGCAACTCTCTAAGACTATCAAATGCAGAGAAAGTGCTAACCTGGATGAGTAGAGAGGACTTCCTCACCTTGTTCCTTATATCAACAAAATCATAGGTCCAGTCTCTATCCCTTTCCTTGGTACCCAGCATAGTTCTCAGCATACAGTAAGTGCTGAATAAATGCTTGTTGATCAGTTGACATAGTATACTTGGATAGCAGCATGGCATGAGACAAAGTTCAGCATAATATCTTGGGTCAAAGATAGGGAGAAAGGATGTGGGCCATGGGATGATATAGTTATTGGATTTATAGCTCATTGACTGAGTAGACCTGAAAAATAAAAGGATGTGGGTCATCGGATGGTACAATTATTAGAGTTATTTTATACAGTTATTATAGCTCATTGACTGACTAGACCTCGATTAATGAATTGATACCAACCTAGAGGAAGGTCTCCAGGAGAAGAGCCCAGGAATCTGTTCTTGGTCTATTCTGTTCAACATTTTTTAGCAAAGATTTGGATGATGGCACAGATGGCATGATTATCAAATTTGACATGAAGCTGGGAGGGATGGCTAATATGTTGGATGACAGAATCAGGATTTCAAAAGATCTTGACAGGCTGAAGTGCTAGGCTGAATCCAATAAGATGAAATTTAATATGGATAAGTATTTAGTCCTAGACTTCAACTAAATCAACTGCACAAAGAATGGAAAAGATGTCGCTAGACAACATTAGGGAGGAAAGACCTAGGGGTTTCAGTGGATTGCAAGCTCGATATAGTCAAACGGTGTGACAGGGCTGTCGAAAAGGCTAATATGGTTCTAAGCTGCACTAATAAAAATATAGAGGCAGCTAGGTGGTTCAGTGGATAAAGCGCTGGGCTCGGAGTCAAGAAAACCTAAGTTCAAATCTGGCCTCAGACATTTACTAGCTGTGTGACCCTAGGCAAGTCACTTAACCTCTGTTTGCTTCAGTTTCTTCATTCGTAAAATGGGGATCATAATAGCACCTACCAGCCAGTGCTGTCACATGGATCAAATGAGAGAGTATTTGTTAAGTGGCACGGCACATAGTAGGCACTTAATGTGTACTTAACCCAGGAGTTTATAATCAATCCCATTGGACTCTACCCTAGTCAGACCACCTCTGGATCACTGTGATTCATTCCAGGCACCACCTTTTAGAAAGGGCATTAACAAACTGATGCACATCTAGAGGAAGGTGACCAGGAAGGTGAACTTGAATCCACGCCATATAAGGGTTGATTAAGGGAATTAGCTTGGAAAGGAGTAGCTAGGTGTCTCAGTAGATAGAACGCTGGGCCTGGAGTCAGAAAGATCTAATTTCAAATCCGGCTTCAGACACTTATTAGCTGGGTGACCCTGGGCAGGTCAAGCTCTTTGCATTAATCCACTGGAGAAGGCGATGGAAAACCACTCCATTACCTTTACCAAGAAAACCCCACGGACAGTATGGCCCACAGGGTCATGAAGAGTCAGACATGAATGAACAAGTGGGAGGAGCCTTAAGGACACCTGGTGGGCTTTGTTAAAGGGTTTAAAGACTTGTTTTGCTTGGTTCTGGAGGACAGCATTAAGACTGACAGGTCAAAGTTACGGAGAAGTACGTTTTTGTCTTGGGAGCAGGAAAAACTTGCAGAAAATTAGAACTAGTGGGACTGGCTGCCTTGGGAAGAAGGGTGTTCCTCATCACTACAGGTTGTGAAGTAGGTGCTCTAAGACCGTTTATCAGGGATTCTGTGAAAGGAATTTAAAGCTCAGGTAGGTGCTGGACTAGATGACCTCTGAGGTCACCTTTCAACTCTGACATTTGATGAGCTTTCCTTACAGGCTCTCTCATGCCCTAGTACCTTTCTTCTGTCTTGGATGATCACACCTGTTTCTTTCCTCCATTGAAATAAAGGATCAAATTTCAGCAGTTCCCAGGCTATTTAAGTGAAAGACGATCACTTTGGCCAAAATCTCTCTGTTTTGATAGCTAGCTTCCTTAATTCTCTTCTCACCTCTCTGCTCTCTTTGGGTAACACCGTGTATTATAGTTCTCTGTCTTTGTCTTATCCCAAAAGCAGACTGTGAGCTCCACGAGGGCAAGGAAAGTGTTACTTGGAAACTTTCTATCTCTGCCAGTACCTAGCACAGAGCTCTTTGCACTGTCAGTTTTTAATTAATGTTTGCTGAATGAATGAATTGAAAGAAAAGGCAATTAATCCTCAGACTGTGTGTGATGTATTTCATATACACCTCATTATTTGTTAATTGCCTCTAAATTGGTATTTTTGCTATGTTCACTTCTAAACTGGCAATTTTCCTATATTCATTCGCCAAGTGATTAAGAACCTGCTATGTATACATGGTCAACATGCTCTGTTCATATGGTTCCTTCTACATTTATTGAGCACCTGATACATAAATGAGGCCCTGTGCTAGGCACTATGGGGGCCAAAAAGATCAATCAATCAACAAGCATTTATTAAGTGCACAAGGCACTGTGTTGGGTGCTAGGGATACAAATAGAAAGAACAAAATAACTCCTATTTTCAAGAATCTTATGCTTTGAAAGGGTAAATAATCAGTACATTTTTAAGTATATACAGAATAAATATAAGGTAAGAAAATACCAATACATACAAAGTAGTTCAATAAAAGGCCAATTGGAAGGGAGGACATTTGCATTTGTAGGGGTGGGGTGGGGGACCAGGAAAGGTTTCATGTAGAAGGTAGAGAGCCAATTTAGATACATGGGGTGAGGGAGAGTAGGAAAGGAAGGACAAGGGGCAGCTAGGTGGCGCAGTGAGTACAGCACCGGCCCTGGAGTCAGGAGGACCTGAGTTCAAATCCGGCCTCAGACACTTGACACACTTACTAGCTGTGTGACCTTGGGCAAGTCACTTAACCCCAATTGCCCTGCCTTCCCCCCTCCAAAAGAAAAAAAGGAAAGGAAATGAAGGACAATGCCAAAGTTGCGAACATGGGAGACTGGAAGGATGGGAGCACCCTTGACAGAAATAAGGATGTTCAGAAGAGGGGTAGGTTTGGAGGGAGAGATGATGAATTCTATCTCTAGGACATCCCATTTGAAATATCCAACGGGCAACTGGTGATGGGGGACTGAAACTCAGGAAAGACGCACACACATACACACATATATTTCCAAGCCCAGTGTCATACACACACGCACACACACACACACAGTGCATAAATGATATATATATATATATACATGTACAAATAATAAACATATATATACATACAATATACATGTATTATTATTTCTCTGATAATGGTATGTATACCTATGTATAGCATTGTCATAGAGATAATAATTAAACTCTTGGGAATTGATTAGGTCATCAAGAAAGAAGAGAAGAAGGTCCAAGACAGAGTCTTCAGGAATACCCAGTTAGGGGACATGAAGTAGACAGATGATGGGCCAGCAAAGGAGACTGAGGAGGGGTTAAGCAGGTAAGAGGAGGAGCAAGAGAGACTGTAGTGTCATAAAAACCCAAAGAGGAGAGGGGTGTCCAGAAGAAGGGTTGTTAACAGTGTCAAATACACAGATAGGCCAAGAGAGAAATGAGAAAAGGTCATTAGATGTGGTAGTTAAGAGATCATTAGTGACTTCGGAGAAGGCAGCTTTAGTCGAATGAAGGGTCAGAAGATATTGCTTCTGGGTTGAAAAGTAAGTGAGGGGAGAGAAAGCAGAGGCATTAAACATAGATGACTTTTTTTTCTAGGAGTTTAGCTGAGAAAGGGAGAAGAAGAAGTAGGGAAGGAACCAGTGGATAGGGAGAGTCTAAAGAATAGAACATAAGAGGAAATATTGGAGGTCTTAATCTTTTGGGGAAGACAGGAGGAAAAATAATAAAACATTACTTGTAGAGAGGTTGGACCCAAGGAGAAGGGCCACCTCCTTATCAAAGCCTGGGGGAAAGGAAAAGAGAATACACAATGATGTCACTCGATTCTGAGGTAAAGAGAAGGGAGGAAGCTCACATCAAATGGCCCATTTTCTCAGCAAAGGAGAAAGTGAAGCTTTGGTAGGAAAGGGGGAAAAAGAAGACTTGGAAGGCCTGAGGAGAGAAGAGAAGGTTTGGAATAGATTCTGGGAGGGGATGAAATGGGATGTTAATCAGAGAGGAATAAAAGGACTACCTTGCTGCAGTGAGGGCTCAGTTAAAGATGGATAACTTGGATTGATAATGTATCCAGTTTGCATGGCTGTGTAACTTCCTCCAACTCCTTTTGATAATAATCAATTAGGGGCTGAGGAGGCAGATGGTGAGGGTAATCCAGGGCTGAGGTTTGGCAAGGCATGTCTGGCGACAGGACAAGGCAGGGAAGAGATCTGAGAGTAGAGGGCAATGTAAAATTGAATTTGGAATTGGTTAATTAAAGGGTGGGAAATGGAAAAGGAGGAAAGTAAAGTTAGACCAGGGGTAAGGCCTGAGAAAGTACTTAATTGCAGTATTAAGGACTTAAGGAGTTGGTGGAGAAATTGGAGATTAGTTTGAGGATGAAGAAAAGGTTTGCGAATGGTGAGGTATAGGGCGAGATGGAACGATGGGAGGTTATTGTTAGAAAGTAGGATGTAAGAGTTTTTATTAAGGAGTGTGGAATGCCTGTGGGGAAGTGAAATCCAGGGTGTAACCATGCCTATTTGTGGCTGAGGAGACTAGGAATCGGGCAGTTAAGGAGTGTGAGGAAGCATCAATAGGGATATTGAAGTCTTTTAGTATAAGGTCAGAAGTTGGGGAGGAGAGGAAGAAGGTGAGCTGGGTGCTGGACTCCTTGAGAAATGAAAAATGACTTAGGGGCTGGCACACAACAGTTACCTATATATGAATTGGGTGGAACATTTAAATTGAGTGAACTTCAAAGCAAGAGGGGCTGCTGTGTGATGGAGGTAAAGGGAAAGTCTCAAAGTGGCAGTGGGGAGCAAGGAATATCCCAAGTTCCCTTCTAGGACTCGTGTGTCAAGTAGTGGGAGTGATGGACAACCAGGGATGCAGCATGATCGGGGAAAGCCAGGTGTTGGGGAGGGCTAGTAGAGAGGAATATGAGAAACGTCCAGAATGAAGGGCACTATGGAGTGAGAATTCCTGGGGATCACAGAGGAAGGGGTGGACGGGGGTGGAATGGGATATGGGTTAATACAGTTAAGAAGGATGAGGATGGGAAGCAGGGGTAGGGGAAAGTTTGCTTCTCTGTAGCTGGGGGTTGATTAATACAAGGAAAGAGACAGAAGCAGACGGCTGCGATGAGATGGAGGTTGTTATCCACTGGTGGAGAAAGGGGTAGCAGATGAATGATAACATCCAGTCTGTGACCTCATGGAGCTTCCTGTTCATGCTAGTGTCAGGACAATGACACTGGGTTCTGCACAAGGCTTAACAGAGTGCCATTCACAATAGATTTCTGTAGATAGATTAATAGAAAGTGTTAAAATAGAATTCATTCATTCCAGTACTAAAATAAAATAAAAATACTTACAGAATAATTACCCCATCATTCCCATAATAAGTATTACCTGAGCTCCTACTTTCTGCATGGCTCACTGCTAGACTTTGAGGGGAACACAAAGTCAAAGAGAAGGCTATCTTTGGCCATTTTCCAGGAGGGGGAAAAGAAAAGGAAATAAGCATTAATAGAGCACCTATGATATGCTAGGCACTGTGGGAAGCACTTTCTAGATCTTACCTCATTTGATCTCCACAATAAACCTCGGAGGTAGATGCTGTTATTATCCACATTTTAAGTTAAGGAAACTGAGGCAAACAGAGGTTAAGTGGCTTTCCCAGGGTCCCACAGCTAATAAGTGCTGAGGCTGAATTTGAACTCAGGTTTCCCTGATTAAAGGCCCAATACTCTATCTACTTGGTTACCTGGCAAGACAGGAGTCAAGAGGATAAGACAAACCAGTAGGTTGTTGTTGTCGAGTCGTTTCAGTCACATCCAATCCTTTGTGACCCAATTTGGGGTTTTCTTGACAAAGATACTGGAGATGCTTGCCGTTTCCTTCTCTGGCTCATATTACAGATGAGGAAACTGAGGCAAACAGGGTGAACTGACTTGCCCAGGGTCACAAAGCTAGTAAGGGTCTGAGGCCAGATCTGACCACAGGAAGATGAGTCTTCCTGATTTTAAGCCCAGGGCTCTATCCATTTACTGCCCCACAAACCAGTAGGTAATTAAGTCCTAAGTGCCTGGCGATACCTAAGCAGTGCTGACATACATCATCTCATCTGATACTCACAAAAGGCCAGGGAAGCAGGTAATACAAGGATATCATTATCCCTGTTTTTTAGGGGAAAAATCTTAGGTCTATAGAAGTAAGCCTATGTGATCCTAATGCTCCTAAGTAAAAGATGGGCCTGAGTACGTGTCTTCTGACTCCAGGTTCAAGGATCTTTCTCCACTACACCCCAGGTACCATTAAGCTGACTAAAAATAAAGGGGAAGACATATATGAATAAGGAGGGTTTGAAGCACGATGACCTCTGATCAACTCCCAAGCCTGGACAGAAAGTAAAAGATAAACTATGTGTTAAACTCAACGTAAAGATGTGCGTGGGTCTTCTATGAATGTGAAAAATTTCCTTTATTAAATTAGAGTGGTCCACCTAAAAGTATATCCTCCAAAGGATGGTGGTGAGAAGGGAAATATTTGAGACGGGAGTGCAAACAGAGGTTTTTCATTTATTTGGAATCATGGGATGTTACAACTAGAAGGAATCTTAGAAAGGACATGAATTACCAGTAAGTAAGTAAGGGGTTCTATTCTCCCCCCCCGCCACCCTAGCCAACCAAGATTGCTGCCTGTCTGCCTTCGTGAAGTTAAGATATATAGGACTCATGGAGGCAGAGGGATAGACTAAAACATTTCCTCTACATACTCCCCGTCCTCCACCCACTCGTCCCAACCATTAAATTCTAGCAAAGTAAAATACTTTAAACTTCTTGGAAGATGGATTGTTGGTGGCTTGTACTGACTAATTCGAGCAGATTGTTTTTGTTTATCTTTCCTTCTGGAAGAGGAACATGACATCAGGAAAATGATACCATGACTTGCAAGTGAACTGGATTGAAGTGAGGAAGGGCTGTGCAAGGTCACCAGCCTCACTTTCTCCTTCAGAGCCACCTGGATCCAGTGGCAGGACACAGATCAGGACTGGAGAGGGCCCCCTCTTAGAACAGAAGGGGAATACTGATCACCATCCCTGCCCCCAGACATTGCCAATGAAAACTGGCCCCCTGTATTTATTCTCCTCCCCCACCTTCAGCACGAGGATCCAATCCAGAAGTTCATTCAAACCTTAGGCCTACAGCTGCAGCCTAGTCTGTGAGCCGGCAGAATAAAAGGGCAAGAAGCTAGGAGAGATGACTGAGGGTAGCAGTTTCTCAGTTTCATGCTCCATCCCTCCCTCAGAGAGGATTTCTTCAGGAACCAGGGCGGATGCAACCAATTTAGCTAGTGAAGATGCCAGGACTGTGATAACGTTGCCAGACAATGAAATTGCCTGTCTTTAAAAAAACAAAAAACACAAAACACTTACTACTGGGCTGCTGAGACAAATGAGCCTGTTAATTAGGGCTTGGATTGGCACAAGAAGAAGAGAAGGATAAGAAGGAGTTTATCCTTCTCTTCCCACTCCTTCACGGGAGGGGCGGGGGTAGGAACATTCTTCCCCAGTACCCCTTCCCCTTGGCACTACCTCCTGCTTCCTAGTGGGATAAAGGGAGTATCCATATTTCAGAGAGGAATCCAGCACTCTGGTTTTTACTTTGCTCTCCGGGAAGGAGAAGCTGTGACCTGACCTCTGGACATTCTGCCAGAGATATGGATTAGATCACAGCCTTCCATTACCCTATGTCACTATCATCATCCCACCTGGAGTTGAAATCCAGTGACTTTCAACAAAGGTACTGGGGACTGAGGCTGAACAGACTAACTTTGGCACCTTCTGTTTTCCGTGATATTTCAAACATCACTCACGGTGGCGTAGCTCTCACAGCTGTCAGTTCTTTTAATATCCAAGGATACTGAGTAGTTCCTCTGAACCAGGTGATATGAAGTCATCGAGGACAATTAGGTGCTCTCTTACTATCTCCTTAATTATTTGGAGGTTTTAACTCCTTCTTAGCTATTTCTGTTCCATCATTTCTCAGAGCAAAGGGCATCCTTCTTGGCAGAGAAAACAGAAACAAAATAGGAATTAAGTGGCTGTGTCTCCTCTATTCTCAGTTACCACTGCCCCACTCCCCCTATGCTGGGGTTCTACTTTGGTCACTATATTTCAATATAATTGATTTCTTTTGTAATTCCCCTGTATTTTATTTTATGTTTTTAAAAACACTATTCTGATAAGAGGTCCATAGATTTCACCAGACTGTCCCCAATGCTGACCATGATGGGAAAAAAGGGGGTAAGAATCCTTGCCCTTGGGTAAGCACTTGTCTTGTCCTTTCTTTGACCTTCTTCTTCATAATATAACATAAAATCTCCAGCCTCCTTTTCTTATCTTTAGTTTCCCCTACTAATCTCTTCTTCTTGTGGCCTTGTAATGGCCTGGCATTTTCAAAGTCCTTTCTCCCACCAGAAGACACTGAATCCTTGACCATCCATTCCAGTTCTGGCTGTGCCTTCTCTCATACAAATTCTCCCCTATCCTGCCCTCAAGGCCACATTAGTCCCAGAGGGAAAATGGAATATTCCTTGCTCTTCAAAGCCACTTCTGATATCTCTCTCTGCCACCATCAATTCAAACCTCTTATCCTTTGAGGCTCATTGTATCCAGATACACCAGCCAATCTAGACCCTGGTGGATGCTATCTCAGACTAGGGGACTTCAACATATATGCTGATGTTTAAACACCTTAATCTTCCAATACCTCAACTGCCTGAACTCCCATGACCTATTTCTCCACTCCAGCTCAGCTATACATAAGGATGAACATACCCATGATCTTGCTACTTCCAGGTTCCATGTCCATGAAAATGAATTTGGATATTTCTGTATCTGACTACAGCTTCCTAACACTCCATTTCTCTCCATGTCCTCACTCCTCCTAATACTATTCTTTATCCTCACCAGGAGCTCCATTCCTCCCTCCTTCCATCACTCCTCCCTTCCCAATCTCAACCCTATAATGGACCAATTTAATATTACACTGTCCTCTTTTCTCAAATCACTCATTCCTTTTTCCACCTGCTGCTTATGCCTAGTCAAACCCCAATCTTGTTCCTACTATCCTCTTCCTATGCCCTTACTCATGTGCTGTGGAATGGTGATTGAGGAGTCACACAACTATGCTGACTGGATTCATAACAAATTTATGCTATTTGACTGCAAGTCACTCCTCGCTAGGACCCAGAGGTGGTGCAGTGGATAGAGTGCTGTGCCTGGAGTCAGGAAGACTCATCTCCCTGAGTTCAAATCTGGCCTCAGACACTTCCTAGCTGGGTGACCGTGGGTAAGTCACTTAACCTGTTTGCCTCAGTTTCCTCATCTGTAAAATGAGCTGGAGAAGAAAATGGTAAAACCATAATAGTATCTTTTTTATAGATTTTTTTAATTTAATATATTTAGTTTTCCGCACTGATTTTCACAAGAGTTTGAATTACAAATTTTCTCCCCATTTCTACCCTCCCCCCCACTCCAAGACGGCGTATATTCTGGTTGCCCTGTTCCCCAGTCAGCCCTCCCTTCTGTCACCCCACTCCCCTCCCATCCCCTTTTCCCTTCCTTTCTTGTAGGGCAAGATAAATTCCTATGCCCCATTGCCTGTGTATCTTATTTTCTAGTTGCATGCAAAAACTTTTTTTTTGTTTTTGAACATCTGTTTTTAAAACTTTGAGTTCCAAATTCTCTCCCCTCTTCCCTTCCCACCCACCCTCCCTAAGAAGTCAAGCAATTCAACATAGGCCACATGCATATCATTATGTATAACCCTTCCACAATACTCAAGTTGTGAAAGACTCACTATATTTTGCTCCTTCCTAACCTATCCCCCTTTATTGAATTTTCTCCCTTGACCCTGTCCCCTTTCCAAAGTGTTTGTTTTTGATTACCTCCACCCCCATCTGCCCTCCCTTCTATAGCTCATGCTAGTACCTGCTTTCCAGTAGCCATCTTGGCTCCGCCCCATAATAGTATCTTTGCCAAGAAGAAAGATGATCCTAAATGGAGTCATGAAGAGTTGAATGTGACTGAACAAGAGTCTTCACAACAAGGCAACCCTTTTACTCCTCCCTAATTGATTCTCTAGACCACTCACCACCACAACAAATGTTCCAAACCTCCTCTTCTCAAACTTTCCCAATGACTCCTTGTATTGGGGATCAAGATGTGCTCTTAGTACTTATTCAACCAAGTGCCCTTGAAGAGTTTGGCCTTTGTTTCCTTGATTAATTCAGTATCTTTGATTGAGTCTAAGCTAAGCTAAGCCCCAGCCTCAAACCCATATCTATTAGATGCTAAGCCTATGTGGGCATGAAGCCCTCAGGGTCCTAAGGGGTATTGCTAAGGCCAGAGCAAATCATAGGAGCCTAAGTTCTGGTCGCTCAGATGACATTTGATGATGTCTGAAACTGTATAAAAGGAGAGAACAGAGTTATTTGCTTAAGGCTCTCATTCCTGGAGGCACGGGACTTTGGGCAGCCGTTCTCTAAGGGCGTTCTGGCTGAACTCAGATGTTGATGTTTCTCTTGGTAACTATGAATTGTATTGGGTCTGTTTGTAATTTGTTTGTATTTGCTCTGAAGTTCAGGGTGCTGGCTTTTTCCCGCTGAACTAAGTGAATGATATTTGTATGCTGGATTAAAGTAAGATTGTTAACCCCTTAACGTTACTTTCCTTGGTAAAGGAGATCAATAGAACTTGGGCTTGCAGTATTCTGTGAGCTGGTTGTTGTTGGTTTTTCACCCCCACAGCAGCTGCTAGCCGGGTTGTTGAAACACTCCCTCCCCTCCCTTCATGGCTAATGATCTCACTTCATAATTTACTGAGGAAATAGAGGGCATTCACCATGAATTCCCTCTTTTCTCTTTCTCAATCATCCCTTACTCTTTCCTCCTTTAACTTATCTCTCATGAAGAGATAACCCTTCTCCTTCTCTGATTCTACTCCCTCCTGTCTCTTTGAGCAGATTGCCCCCGCAATCAGCCCTTCTCTCTCTTAATCGTCAGCTTCATCCTTTCTACTCATCCCTTCCCTGTTGCCTACCACTATGCCCAGGTCTCCCACATTTCACCATACCACCCTCTCAAGTTATCATCCAATATCTCTCCTCCCTTTCCCAGATGGGTACTTTTAAAAAAAAAGCTCTCTATACCCAATGTCTTCACTTCTTATCCTCCCACTTCTCAAGTCCTGATCTATATCTGGCCACTGGACCCAGACGGCTCCAGAGGAGAGAGTGAGGCTGGTGATTCTGCACAGCTCTGCCTCACTTCAATCAAAGTCAATTGCAAGTCACGGCATCACCTTCCTGATGTCATGGTCCTCTTTGAGAATGAAGGACAAACAAAAACAACAGTTGATGGGGTAAAAGCAACTGTTCCTCTATCTTGTGGGGCAGGCAGACGAAAGGAAGGGAGCCAATCTATTAACCTTTTATACCTTCACCTATCCCTTCACTTCTCAGTCACCACTTCTTTAACAAGACACCAAATGGAATATCTAGCCATTTCCTTGCTCCTTGGGAAATCTAACAGGACTCTCTCAAACCTGGACTGAGCCTGGGTGAAAGAGCAAAGGCTTGGTTCCCTCCATGTCCCCTTGGGCCAAAGGTATTCTGATGAAGGTTTGCACCCACGACCCTGTCCACCTCCAGGTGTGTTTCATTCTTAATCAACTGGTATTTATGAAGCATCTGCTATATGCCAAGCACTGTGCTAGGCACTAAGGACACAAGTACGTAGAAAGAAACAATCCCTACTTGTGATGAGATTATATTCTAATGGCTCTAGAGAGGGGGACAAAGCTGGACCCTGAGTTGGAAGAGGCTCAGTGTGGCTTACTCTCTCTATGGCTTGCTTGGCAGCTCGGAAAATTGTGGATTCAGATTAGAGGCTGCTCACCAGGGATAGAGGGCAAGTCAGATCCGTTCTCAGTATGTCAGGTCACTGGGCAGTATTCTGTGGGGGGCTCACACTTATGCCTCATTGTGTCTTGGGGGAAGCTCATCTTACTGCCAGTGTTTCCCTTTGATAACCAAGGTTCTTTTCCATCCTTTCCCCTTTTTCTTCTAAGCCTAGTACTTAAGGGTCTGCTATATCAACCATGAAGGATTGTCCCCCTCCCCATGTTGTGTGCTATTACACCTCACCTTCCTCCCCAGCTCTTTTCCCATGATGTACACAGGGCACAGACCCAGTGCACACGCAGGCCTGGAATCTCCCTGTGTAGATCCTAGCCACCTATGCCTGCCAATCTCTCCTGGGGCACTTGCCAACACTGAATAGCCGTCCTAACTTTGCCTACTTCCTCTGTCCTATCTTCCGGCTTCATCCAGGGACATTCCTCTCTTGGAGATTTTGCCCTGGAAGAAGGGTCATTACTGCAAATTCCTTTTTCTCCCCCATCTGTTGTGATTGTTTACACTCCACTTACTAATTAGAGACTAATTAGCTGGTGCTGAAATTCATCACTTTTCAAACACAACACCACTGCAAGAAGAGCTTAGTGCCTTAGACAACATCTGTACATCTGCTTGGAGCCAAGACATCATTCTCTTCCTCAGCGGTAGTGGAAGCAACTCCAGGAGGGGGGCTATACCTTTGCTCCTCTCCTTTCTTCCTCTTCTCCTCTCTCTTTTGTTTCTCCTCCCATCCCCTATTCCCTCATCCCATGAAGGGAGAAGCAGGACTTCTTTCTGTTAGAGATCACAAAAAAACGTGGCTGGTCCCCAAAGAGGACAGACACCCTGAGTCTTGGGATAGGTAGAATAGGAGAGCAGGTAAAAGGCTTAAGAAGTAAGCCCTGGATAGTAGCCAAATCCAAAGCTGTCTCTGTACCAAACCAAAAGGTCAAAAGGCTAGGATAGTGGTGGTAGGGATGGTGAAGGGTGTTGAAAGGCAGGTGTACGTGACAGCAAGTAGTGGGGGTGGGAATTATTTCTGGAAAAGAATCGAGGAGAGTCCGTTAAGGAAAGATGGGATAATTTGAAGGCTGGAAATTAGAAATGGAGGAGAAAAGAAAGGAAAGCATCATGACAGTGGAGTAGAGTACTGGTGGGAGAGGCTCACTGGACTATACAGAGATTACATGGGTCATTAGGCTACCATGAATGTCATAGCAATCGATCTTTTTTCCCAAAGTTAGGATCTTGGGTTTTTCACGTGTGTAAAATCTTCAGTTTTATTAGATTTATAACGGCTTGAAAAAGGAAAAAAAGAGTGCTGGGTTTCGAGTCATAAGGCTTACATGCAAGTTCCAGCTCTGTCACAAATCATTACCAATATTACTTAACTTCTGTGGCCTTGGATTTCTTCTCGGTGAAAGAAGGGGGGGACCAAAGATTGTACCACTGAGTTACCTTCTAACTCAGATTGGATGAAACTATGACTTAGCTGAGGGAGAAATAAAGGACACAGAACTCAAGAGGAAGGATGAAGGGGATAGAAGAAACAGTGGGAGTGAAAAGAGAGAGGGTGAAGCTTAAAGACAGACATAGGCAGGAAGGGACAGAGAGAAGGAGAAAACTTTAAAGGAAGGTAGGGCAGTGAGAAAAGGAAGGATCAGATTGAGGACAAAGGGACAAATGATAAACAACCAGTTGCACCCAGATGAGTAGGTGTGATTGCATCTCCTAGAAATCTCTTTAGCCTGTGGGAACCCTTGTGACAGAAACCAAACACTGGCATGGCAACCAAAAGTAGAAATGTCTACTAACTGTTTCCTTCCTGCCCACTAAATGTCCCTGTTTCCTTTTATAGTAAAACATAAAAATGAGGGACCAATCCCTGAGTATTTTTTCCTTTGGTTTCCATAGACTATCCCTGACCTCAAACACTGTATAAGTAGATGCCCCTACCCAGAGAAGACAGGACCAAGGACACACGTGGAAGGGTTGGCCTTGGAGAGAAGAAAGTCCACCTCTTCATCAGAGGCTGGAGGCGTTCTAGGATGTGAGGGGGAGAAGACAGGGATCACAGCTAACAGCCTCAATTTTCCCAGTTAAGTATAAGGTGAGAAGTCAGGGGGCGATATAGGAGGTTTGAGCAGGAGAGAATGGAATAGGTATCTACATAGCACCTACTATGTGCCAGGCACTGTGCTAAGTACCTTACAAATACTATTTACTTGATAGCAGATTTTTTTCAAAAGGAAAGTTTGGAACAGCTGCTGTAATGACTGGAATAGGGAATCAATTAGGGAAGAGTAAAAGGGCCTCCTTGAAGCAAGGTTCCAATGAGATCAGATAGTGTAACTTTGTAGTGGACCCAGTCGACAATTGGTAGAGAACCCAGTGATTTCTTCCAGCTTTGTTCAGCAATGCATGAGTAAGAGGGGAAGAGGCAGGTGGGAAGAAGCCACGGTTGGGTTTTGCAAAAGCAAGAGCAGAGATAGGACAAGGGGGCAAGGAGTTCAAGGAGAGACAATAGTGTTAAGTGGATTTGGTTCATGAAGGGGTAGGGAACGGAAAGGGAGGAGAGGGCAGCCTAGAGCAGGGATGATGGCCTAGGAAAGTGCTGAGGGGAGGATGGAACAGAGGACATTGTGAGAATAACAAACAGGGTCAGGAGTTAGATGTAAGAAAAAAGGAATGAGGAGATGAGTAAAAAAACCTTAGATCCCTGATATGGTATGTGGTTTTGGGATGGCAGCATCTCCCCTTCATGTCTGCAGATGTCTAAACCTCTCAAAAGCACGAGTCCTTCTACCTTTCAATGCAGCCAAGGCCAGATGTCAGAGATGACAGAGACATGGAAAGCCTTTTGTGTGGCTTCCGGTTATTGGCAAAGTTGGGGGAAGGAGCTAGACACCCAGGATATCCACATGACTAGCCAAGTTGTTCCCTTTTCGTGCTGTTGAAGCTAGGAAGAAGCAACTATTCTTACCCTTCTCATCCTATAGATAGGAGATAAAAGCATATGGGGGGAAACTGTGACCCAGTTTCCCTTCATATATATATATAGGGAGTGACTAGCCCAAGACTGTACAACTGGTGAATGGGCTGGGACTGAATTCCAAACCCAGCTTTCTCTCTACAACACCAAACTGTTCTCTAGGCCTACCCAAGGAAGACAAAATGCCCTTTCCCCGCTAGGGAAGGGATACAGGGTGGGTTGTCCAATGGATGTTTTCACTGAGCAACCATATTTTTCCTCCAAACTGAAATCTAGCAATCCAACCCAGGGGAAAGTAGGAAGTGGGGATAGAGAGATCACAGGATCATGGGGATCATCGATTTGGAGACGGAAGGATATGAGAAGGCACCGAGTCCAAACTTGAGTCCAAACTTCTTTCACAGATGAGGAGCAGACAGGTAGACAATACAATGCCAAGTAAGAGAAGTTCCCCTAAAGCTGGGGAGCTGCAAAGGTAGTGATGGTTGGAGAAAGGGGGGAGCAGACTGGGGCCCTCCCTACTTCCCCCACTGCCCCCTTCCCTGTTCCATTTCTGCTGACATTTTAATCCGCCAACCACCAAAGTAACTAATCCCTCCTAATGGGATAAAAATCTTTGCCAATGTGCTTTATTTACATAACTGGCAGCGGGAGCCCTTCTCTCAAACAGCTTCCTGTGCATTTGGAGGGAGGGGAAGGAGTACTATTTAGGCCAGAGGGGCATTTGACCACTCTAAAGGTTTGGAGACCACTTAGATGGTGTGTAATGGAACTTAATGCTCTGCCCTCCCGGGTCAGCTGCCCAGCCAAATAAAGTGTATGTGTGTAGCATGTTGTGTCTAGGTGCCTAGATAATATATATTCATATATATTAATCTCTTTTTTATGCAAAGTGATGGCAGGTTTTAAATCCTGAGAAATCACACTTGAAACACTGCCAGCCACTGGGCCCTAGCTCCCATCACTGCTGCCAAATGGACGAGCCTGTTAACAAGGGAGATAAATGAAGAGACCATCAAAGTAGATTTTAAATCCATTGATTTTACTTTCTGCCCTTTGGAGCTCAATTGTCCACCTCCCCCATCCACCTTCTACCCCATTTCATCTCTGCCATTTTTCTACTCTCTCTCCGTGTTCCACTTTATTCTGTAGTCTCCTCCTCATCCCCCCATACATTTCTATTTCTCAAAGTTGGTACTATTGATCTGAAAGGCAATGGTTCATTCTATCATCCCTGATAGTTGATGATGGAGAGACTGGCAGCCTTAGAGAGGGAGAATGGGGGAAGAGGGAGGGAAGGATCCTGGGAGCCTGACACAAGCATGGGCAGTGTTTGGGCTACATCTGAGGGTAAATTCACTGGCGCCTTGAACACTGTTGGGCCTCCTTTCTTGGAAGATTCTATGTCCTCTCCGATCTGCCTTCTGCTGGCAGAGACATATAACCTGATCGGCGTATTATCGCAGCGTGGAGGAGTTCCCCAGGCTAGGATGATGCATAGAGTGATCAGAGAGGCAAAAAGGAAATCTCCCTTGGCTTTGTGGACGTGGGGTCTCTCAACACTGGTTTATACATTTTATTTTCCTCCATATGAGGGCCCCTTAAAGAAAAAGTAGCATCCGACACTCACAAAATGTTTATTACATGCAGATATTCAGCTGCTTGTTGGAATGTGAGTGCCTTGAGAGCAAGGCCCATCTTTTGCATTTCTTTATATTTCCAAAACTTAGTGCAGTACCTAAATTACAATAGCTACTTAATAAAAGCCTGTTGATTGATTGGTGTATTGTATACACAGATAATACACAGTCTCTGCCCTCACTGAATTTATCACCTAGTAGTGTTATGGTATGCACAGATAATATGCAGTATTATAGGATGAATATATTTGAGGGGCATAAAACAAAGGGCTGAGGTCTGAGAGAGAACGTCATCACTGACCTTGGGATAAGGGAAGACTTCCTGGAGGTGGCGGCTTTTCAGTCAAGCTTTTAAAAATGGGCAGAGAGGTAATAGACTGTGGATATAGAATAAAACATAGAAATTGTGGGAATAGTGAATGTGGGAATGTTTTATTTGACTATGCATATTTGTTACAGTTTTTTAAATTTAATTTTTCCCAATATGGTTGGGGCGGGGGGAGGAAGGGAGAGAAAAAGATATTTGTTAAGAGAAAAAAAATAAATTTTAAATGGATAGAAATTCAACAGCTGTTAAGAGGAAGGAGGATATACCAGACCTAGAATAGAGGTATGGAGAAAGCAAAGTAGAGGAGGACAGAGAAGTCACATGGTTGACTAAAGCCAAGACAGTGCAGAGAGGAAAAATATTTGATAAATTTGGAAAGGTAAGGTGGCTGCAAACTAGGCAGAAGCTTAAAAGCCAATTCACAATATACTTGGTAAGAGATAGGGAGCTATTGAAGGATTTCAAACTTTAACACGGAAATGTCTTCTTTGACCTTGACCCAGAAAAGGGAAGGCCCCAGGGACTGGGACAGAGTGGACACAATGGGACTGATGGATGTCTTCTCCATGTCATGTAGTCAGTGAGTCATGTAGGACAGTCATGTAGGTGAGAAGTAAGGACGAGGGGAAAAAAAGGTTAGGCTGGCGGAAACCAGGGGCTGTAACACTGGTAGCATGGGACCACTGAGGGACGATACGATGACGATAATAAACATTTCTACAGTGCTTAAAGGTCTGCAAGGCACCTCATATATATTATCTCCTTTGGGTCTTACAATACCCCTGTGAAGTGCATACTATCATTATGTCCACTTCACAGGTGACAGAGATTCCCACCCATATCTCCAAGTATACCCTCTCTCACCTTCTTAGGGAGGCCTATGTTGGATGCTTCAGTCCATAGAGATGAGTCCCTGTCCATCTACCTTCTACTAATTTATTGGCCAAAAAGGCAGGGGGTGGGTTTCAATTTCAGCTATCGGGCTGGAGTCAGGAAGACCTGAATTCAAATCTGGCCTCAGACATTTACTAGCTGTGTGACACTAAGTTACTTAATTTCTGCCTGAATTTCCTCAACCGTAAAGTGGGGACAACGGTAACACCCACCTTGCAGGGTTGTTGTGAGGAGCAAAGGAGATATCTGTAAAGTGCTTAGGACGTGCCTTTCATAGCAGGTGCTTAATGAAAGCTGTTTCCTCCCTTCCTTCCTTCCTTCCTTCTTTTCCTCACTCCCTCTTTCCCTTTCTCTCTCCTTCATCTATCACCCCCAGCAGAGAAGCCTTGATGGCAGCAGCTCTCTGCCCCAGACTCACTTACTAGGTGACTGGTTCCCCCCTTCTCCGCACTATCACCACATCCTTTAGAACATAAGAGAAGATCTCAGGGCTGAGTCTTCATAACAGCAAGGTTATTCACCACAGATCACATGGGTGGCCTGGGACAGAACACTAAACAGAAGTCAGAAAGACTGGAGTTCAAATCCTGCCTGAGACAATTACTAGCTATGTGACCTTGGGGAAGTCACAACCTCTCAGCACCATCAAACAGCTCTGTAAGTCAAAGGAAATGTATTAATCTGTATTGGCAGAGGAAGTATCTCATATGGAACTCCCTATGCTCATGAAATCATAGGTCTGTTTTTTAAATTATTTTTTTAATTAAATAAAATTAAAAATTAAATTATTGTTTATTATATTTATTATTAATATATTATTATCCACTTCATTTATTAATATTATATATTCATTATTAATTTAATTTAATTTTTTATTATGAAGGTGAGTTCCTAGAAGACAGAAGAAAAGTATCAGAGCATCACATGATCTCAAGAGTTGGAAAGGACAGAAGTGAACATCTAATCTGGCCCATACTAAGAATACTCCCTACCCCATCCTCAGCAAGTGATCACCAAGACCTTGAAGACCTCAAGTGATAGGGAATCCAATCTGTCCCAAGGCAGCCCGTTCTAATTCTGGATGGCTCTGATCACAAGATTTGTTTTCCACCTGTGATGCCTAAATCTGCCTCTCTCCCACTTCTAGCTCTTATTTCTAATTCTTCCCTCTGAGGTCAAGTGGAAACCTTTTGGGAGAGGACAACTAGAGTCCAGCACTCGCCTCTCTTGTGAGCCTGTCTCTGCCTCTCAGTCTGCGCTCTGTCTCGCCCCCACCACATCTGCCTTCGTCTACTCCCACAGAAGGAAGAGGAGAGACTCTTCATTCCCCTCACCACGGAAAGCTCCTGAGGAACTGTTTCACTATCCCAAAGACATTTTCTCATCACTTCAAATTTATTTGGAGATGTCTCACTGGGGCAGGCTGAGAAAGCCCTTTAAAGAGAAAAAGACAACAAATGGAGAGTGAGAAATCATTCCTTTGCCAACATAGGGAATTCTTCGAAAGAGTCAAGGTTATAAGGGACTGAGTCGGGGGGTGGGGCAGGAGTGTAAAGAAATGGAAAAAAGCAACATATGAGAAAAAACAAGACAGAGAAAGAGAGAGAGATAGAAACAGAGACAGAGACATATATCATGAATGGGCTTGAATGCCAGGCCTGAGAGAAAATTCTACCCTGCCTCAGCTTTCAAATTTTTTTTCTTTTTTATTATGACCTTGCCAACCACCTACAAACACAAATATTTCAATAAAGAAGAACAAAGAGGATTGTAAATGAACCTGTGAACTTCTGTTACATAGTTTGATTTTAATAACATATATTAAATTTAACAAGGTAGCAGCAATATTTCTCAGTTTGTGTTCCCTTCAGAATTTCTTTTTTTGTTTCCTTCTGTGTATTTTTAATGTTTTATTGACACTCATTTTTCCCAGCATCTCTATCACTACCTACTAACTTATCCCACCCCCAATTCTTTATAACTAATTTAGATTAAGAAAAACTAATCAACATGTTTACTGTGTCTGAGAATATCATCACTACTCTGCTTGGTCATTACGTAGTTCAGATTTCTGAAGCCTTCTAAAATTGTTTTGCTTTAGATTATAGTGGTATTCCTGTGATTCTCATCCCATCCCCCCCACGGTTCTTTTCATTTCATTCTGTATCAGTTTATAGCCATGTTTCTCTGAATTCTTTGTATTTGTTTCTTATGACACAATAATATTCTTTTAAATAATATGATACCATTAGACTGCCAGTCCCCAATAGATGGGCATCTACTTTGTTTCCAATTCTTTGGACAACAAAAAGTGATGCTGTAAATATTTCCTTTTTCTTCCTGGCTTTGACCTTATTGTAACAATTCTAGTAGTGGCTTGCTGCAGATTTCTTCAGAGTCAAATGGGGGCGTCAGAGTCAACCATAGTTCTCTGAGGGTAGGACATATGTCTTTATCTTTGTATATCTTCTGTACATTGCATACAGGTCCTTAATAAATGCTGTCGAAAGAATAGATAAAAGGCCTTTGGATCGGGTGTCAGGAGATCTGTTTTTAGTTCTGGTTATAATATTACCTAACTCTATAACCTTAGACAAGTCGGTTCCCCCTGATGGGTTTCAGTTTTCTCTGTAAGATGAAAGGGTTGAACAAGATCTTCTTAAACGTAACTCAAGGTCTGTGATTCTATGTATAGTGGCAAGAGAGCCAGATTTAGAATCAGGGTACCTGAGTTCAAATTCTGGTACCGCTACTTACTAATTTATATGACAGGATTCAGATAGAATTCTTAGCTGCAAAATGATGGGGTTTCTTAACCTGGGGTCCATGGACCACTTGGCAGTCTGTAGATCTATTTCTGAGGATCCATGACCTTGAATGGGGAAAAAAAGGACATCTTTATTTTCACTAACTTTTGGTTCTCTTTGTAATCCTATTTTTTATGCAGCATCTAAAAATATTTTTCTGAGAAGGGACCCACTGGTTTCATTAGACTGCTCAAAAGGTTCAAGACACAAAAAGGTTTAGAATCCTGTGTATAGATGACATCTGAATTTCTTTTCATTTCTCAATCCTATGATTCAATCTAAGATAATTTCTATAATGCCAAATGGATAGATTCAATTCTCTCCAAACATTTATTAGGCACCTGTTGTATACAAGGCACTGAGCTAGACACTAGGGTTACCAAGACAAAAAATTAAACATTCACTGATCTCAAGAAGCTTATATTCTCCAGGGGTGAGGGAGTGTGATATAAAATGCGATCAAGTAATTAAATCCAAGATAATTCAGCATGTAAAGGAAATATATACGTATTTTTGTATACATACACATACACATTATGACCTGGGAACAAAGAATAGCATAGTGGTGGTTGTTGTTCAGTTGCTTCAGTCATGTCCTACTCTTTGTGCCCGCATTTGGGGTCTTCTTGGCAAAGATAGTAGAGTGGTTTGCCATCTCCTCCTTTCACAGCTGAGGAAACTGAGGCAAACAGGGTTAAGTGACTAACCCAGGGTTACACAGCTTAGAAGTATCTGAGGATAGATTTGAACTCAGAAAGATGGGTCTTCCTGGCTTCAGGGCTGGCACAGAATCCACTGTGCCACCCAGCTGCCCATAGCACGGTTAAGGCAACGACAATTATGATGTTTCTAGATCCAAAGGAACTGAGCCCAAATTTTGGCTTTGCTGCAGGTGAATTACTTAAACCTGAGTCTTAGGAAGATTATTCTGGTAGCTGTATGGAGGAAGAACTGGAAAGGGAAGGCAGTGGAAACAATAAACTATTTTAGTAGTAAAAATAGTCATAATAACAAAGATCACTAGCATTTTGTAGCACTTTAAAGTTTGCAAAGAGGTCTACACACATCATCTCATTTAATCCTCACAATATATAGGTGAAATGGTCCCCATTTCACAGATGAGGAAAGTGAAATTGGGAGGAGCTAAGAGACTCGCCCACAGCTGCACAGTCTGGATTTGAATTCAGAACTTCCTATTTCCAAATCAGCATCCTGGTTCCAAGGTTGTGAACCTGGGCTAATGGAAGTATTGTGGCTGCTAATGGAAATATGGTGAAACTCTCAAAAGAAATGGAGATGTCTGGAGAAGTGGCAAATTTAAGGAGAAAGATAATGAGTTCATTTTGGACATGTTGAGTTTCAGATGTCTCTGTCACATCAAGGGAAGGGATAGTCTGCAGGGAGTTCATGATGCATGACTAAATTTCAATAGAAAGATGAGGGCTGGATATATAGATTTATGAGTCATCTCTGGAGAGATGCTATTTGAACCCATCAGAGCTCCAAGAGAGCTTATCTATCCAAAACAACAAATAATTCCAAAGTTGCTTAAATTGGGCATGCATTGTATGACTTGTGGGTGTTGTGTGTGGGACGTTAACCTTCCAGATTTATTTATATATTTATTTTGGTTCCATTTGGGCTCAAAGTCAAAAAGAAATGGGTTCAAGTCTATGCTCTGACACACGCTGGTTGTGTGACCATGGGCAGGTCTAAATGCTCTAGGGCAATTGAGGACTCTAAGAGGAAGTGTATAGGGAAGGGGTGGGAGAGGCTATGAATTAAGAAAACAAACAAACCTGCCAAGAATTCAATTAATATGCGTTAGACACCAGAGAGACAAAAGATTAAACCAAAAACTGTCTTTGCCCTCAAGGAAATATGAGTTCCTCTGGCTTCTAAAGACCTTTCCAATCTGGCTCCAACCTACCTTTCCTAGCACACTGGAAGCTATTTTCCTTCATACTGTCTATGTTCTAGCAAAACTGAGACCTACTTGTTGCCCATATCAACATCTCATCTCCCACCTCAGTACTTTTGCACGGGCTGTAACCCATGCCTGTGCCTCCTCGCTGTTAACTCACGAAGTCTCCAGTTTCCCTCAAAACTTCACTTAAGAGGATGAATGACAGGTCCACGAATCCTAACTTCTGACTTATGTGACATACTATGCAAGGCTTATCCTGATTTCCAAAGCTGCTAGTCTCACCCATAAGCCTAAATGTTTTATCTTTATTTATCTTTGGCACCCCCCCCCCAATAAAATGCAATTTCCTTGAGGGCAGAAACTGATTTGTTTTCATTTTTTCATCTCCAGAGCCTTGCATAGCCCCTGGCACATAGTATGCATTTAATAAGTGCTTGTTAAGTGAATTAATTAATTCTATCACTAGCCAGCAATATGTCAACAGAGACATAAATACAAGATATATAAAAGTACATACAAAGTAATTTGGGGGGGTAGGAGTTAACAATAACTAATGGGGTTCAGGAAAGGCTTGTGCTGAGGATTGACTGGAGCTAGATAGTCTAACAGGCATCTAGGTGGCAGGGTACTGGGCCTGGAGTCAGGAAGATTCATCTCCAAGAGTTCATATCCAGCCTCAGATACTTACTAGCTGTGTGACCCCAGGCAAGTCACTTAACCCTGTCTGCCTCAGTTTTCTCATCTGTAAAATGAGAAGGAAATCAAGAAAAACCTAAAATGGGGTCATGAAGAGTTGGGACATGACTTAAAAATGATTTAATAACAACAAAAAGTCTAAGGGGCAGATGTTATGAAGGAGAGCATAGTCTGGACAAAGGCATAGTGGTGGGAAATGGAATACGGGTGACAGTAAGTAAGTCAATTTGGCTAGAATATACAGTGTATGAAGGGGAGAAGGTATGAATTGAGGCCACTGTTGAGAGGGAGGAAGGAGGGAGAAATGTGGGTGGCTGAAGGAAAGAAGAGAAGGTTTGGAATGGACACTGAGATGTATGTGAGTCAATCAGGGAAGAGTAAAACGACAGATAAGTTAGAGTTCACTATATATAACACTTTAGGCGATCTTAGTCAAAGAGCTGTTCATTTGGGTATCATTCATTATCAGAGGCTTCTGAAGAAGAGGACATACGAGAAGGAACATGACTACGAATCAAGAGACCAGGGCTTGAGTCTCTACTATGCCATTCACTTTCTGTATGATGGTGGGCCTCAGTTTCCTTTTCTGTCTAATGGGGACAGTAATAATATCCACCCTGGCTACCTCACAGGACTCCGATAATGTAATATGAAAATGCTCTGTAAACTATAAAATATTACACCCCCAAAAATGAAAGTGTAGAGGCTTTTTATTATTGTTGTGATTAATAAACAGCTGGAATCCAAGGCAACTCCATGCCTACCTATCTACTTCTATCCCCTTCTGCTGTACTGCTTCTCCAGGCTGCAATCACTTTCCTCCCTTTCTTTGTATATGTTGTGGTGAGGGGGAGTGAGGAATAAAGAGATGATCCAGAAGCTCCCCTTAATGAGCCTTTAAGATCTCCTCACTTTCCTCTCCCCTCCCCCTTCCCCTGCCTTCAGACCCTAGCTTTGAAGGATCATTTGGTATTACCCTATTCATTCCCTTCCTGTCCTCAGTTTGAGTCTTCCAAGGAATGAGCCCAAGATCCAAAAAGCTTGAGACCCAGACTATCTATTTCCCTGGTTGGAAGTACTTGGGCTTGGCCAACTAGCTCAAGGGCCAGCCATGAGCCAGCTGGACTATTCCCTGGAGGACAGCTGGATGAGCACATGGGCGGTATAGGTTAAGTCAGCATCTCTGACTGCCTGTTAGATACTTCAAGCATGATGGACCACAGGTATCTCAAACACAACATTCCAAGACCGAATTTATCATCTTTTCCCCTAAATTGACCCTTCTTCCAAACTTCCCAAGATCTGTTGAAAGAACAACTATCCTTCCAGTGCAGAGAAGGCTGGACTTAAAATTAAGACCTAATTTCAAATCCATTCTCAGGCATTTCCTAGCTGTGTTACCCTGGGCAAGTCACTTGATCTCTGTCTGCCTTGGTTTCCTCATCTATAAAATAAGGTCTAATAATAGCACCCATCTCCCAGGGACATTTTGAGGATCAAAAGATCAAACACATATAAAGTACTCTGAAAACCTTAGAGCACTATAAAATGATATTAATTTTATTATTCCAGCTAAAAATGTTTGCAACCTTGGCATTCTCATTTCCATCTTACTCTCCCTTACTCCACACATCCAATCTGTTGTTAATTCTTGTCTCTACCTCCACAATCTCTTACAGCCATCCCCTTCTCTCTACTCATACAGCCACCATCTTACTTTATCCCCTCATCGCCCCTCACCCGGACTACTTCAACAGCTTCCTAATTGGTCCCCATGCCTCCCCTTCCCTCTCCAATCCACTTTTATAAAGTGCCCATATGACCCTACTCAATAAGCTCCCGTGGCTCTTTATTGCCTCTAGAGAGACCTTCTATGGAGTGTTTAAAGCTTCTCGGAACATTTTATACGTACCTCTCTTTGCTTTACTATACAATCCTGCCAAACTGACCTTCTTCCTCACACGTGAAACTCCATTTCCCAACTCTATTCCTTTGCACTGGCTGTACCCCATTCCTAGAATGCACACCCACCTCAACTCTACCTCTGAGAATCCCTTGTTTCTTCAAAACTCTGCTCAAAGAACATCTTCTACATGAAAACTTTCCTCATTCCTCAAATAAGACACTCCACCACCTGCCTCCAGGCATTTTCACTGGCTCTCCCCTGTGCATGGAATTCTCTCCCTCTCTATCTATGCCACCTCTTGGCTTTCTTCAAGTTCCAGCTAAAATCCTGCTTGCTACAGGAGGCCTCTCCTGATTCCCCCTTAATGCCTGTGCCTTCCCTCTGTTGCTCACTTCCAATTTATCCTGTATCTAGCTGTAGTTATTTTTATATTGTCTCCCCCATTAAGCTTCTTTAGTTCCAGGTCTGTCTTTTGCCTTTCTTTGTATCTCTGGCACTTAGCATAGTGCCTGACACAAAGTAGGCACTTAGTAGGCACTCAGACATATTGATTCTCTCAGCTGCTCATGCCCTCACCTCCCAAATTCACCGTTATTTATTTTTTATAGACTTGTATATTTAGGTGCATGTGGTTTCCCCCATAGAATGGAGCCTCCTTGAGGGTAGGAATGATTGTATTTTTGTCTTTGTAACCTCAGTATCCTGCATAGTGCCCAGCACACAGTAGGTCCTTAGTTGTTGACTGATTGCTTGAACCTGCCCCGCTGATACTTTTCTCAATGAGTGGGTGGGTGAGGTGAGTGGAAACACTAAGATTGGCCTCTGGACAATGTCTAGTGGCCTAGATTCCAGGGTCAGAGGATATAGCAGTTGGCCAGCTCTGGTGGAGAGAGACAGAACTATAACTAGAATTTTTTCTACCTGGGGCAAGCACCCCAAAGTGTAGCTAGAGCACACAGACCTTCAGTCGAGTAAAGGGCCAGAGCCACACTGAGGTGTGGGTTGGGACAGAGTCAAACATCAAAGGAGACTTGCCTAGGCACTGATGAGGAGGACATGATGGAAGCCTAACGGGCCACCTGATGGCTTTCTCTTTTAACTAATTATTCTTGGTAAGTGTTAAGACACTCACAGTGTCTTATTTCTGTTCTGTTATTTCTATACTTTTGAAGGGCTGTAAATGCTTCTGGCAGCAACCTGCACTCTTGGGCAAAGCCCTGATCACCCCATCCTAGTTACTGCTCTGGAGGGAGATGCTAATAAATCTCATCTGATATTACGCAAAGTCCTCAAGCGTGAGAGCCCCAGGGGGCAGTGGGAAGGAGTCCGAAGAAATATTCTTGGGATGATTAGGAACTACTTAGCCAGCCAGAGGTCCTGACTCATGCTGCTGAGCAAATACCCAAATGGCTGGGCTCAAGCACCAGCTGTTCTGGGGTTTTGTTCTGACATCAGAAAGATAGTTCCCCAGGTGGGATCAGAGACCCAGACAGTCTCATGATCAGAAGCTGGCTTGTGTCTAGCTATGGCTTCCTGAGGTCTCCTGGATACTAAATCTCCCATCTCTGGGATATAGCTCTTTGTCCCAGAGGATGTTTGAAAGGATTTTCAAACCTACTGAATGGACTGAAAGATTTACAAGACATCTGGAAACACATTTTACTATTTTTCTACCTTTGCAGCACAGTAGAAAAAGTAATAGATTTGGAGACAAAAGACTTGGGTACAAATCTTGGCTTTGCTACTTACTATACCTGAGGTTGGAAAAGTCACTTCTCCAGGCCTCTATTTTCTCTTCAGTAAAATAAAAGGGTTGGGCTAGCCCAGGGGTGGGGAACCTGCAGCCTCAAGGCCACATGTGGCCCTCTAGGTCCTCAAGTGTGCCCCAGGCTAGATGATCTTTAAGGTTCCTTTCAGCTCTAAATCTATGATCCTCTTCCCCTGACTCTATGACCTGAGTCATGACCACACTGGAATAGCTCTAGAGAAGCATCCTGGGGTATTAGGAAGAACGATAGATGGGCAGTAAGGAGATGTGAATTTGAATTCCACTACTGCCACTAACTTGGACCTTGGGAAAGTCATTTCCCCCTTTTGAGTCTCAGTTTCCCCATTTGTACAAGTGGGGTAGGGTCAAATAATCTCCTCTTAGTTCTAATATTGCACAAATAGGAAGAACTGGAGATACTCTTGTTGTAGCAGGATAAATTTGATAAATCTGCAGGATCATTTGGTATTGCCCTATTATTCACTTCCTGCCCTTATTACAATTTTTCCAAGGAATAGGTCCCAAATCCAAAAGGCTTGAGACCCAGACTGTATACTTCCCTGGCTGAAAATCCCTGGGTTTGGCCAAATAGCTCAAGGACTAGCTATGAGCAAGCCGGACTTTCCAGTTTGTCCTTATCCTCTGAGGACAAGACTCCTATATCTTCATATTCTTCTTACTTGGATCACAAACAGAGTGAATACTAATCATGGCGCTCTCTAGGTTTGAGACTGTGAAGACAAGTTGGAGACAAGTAGAGTCTCTGACTGACCCAAGAAGCTGTGAACAGTACCAGTACAAAGACTCCCTGCTGTGCAGAGCCTCCCTTCATTAGGATGCCTGTGGAAATCTCACCCTGGCTTGGGGCCCAGTGTTCCCAGGGCACCCATACAGAAGTGGAGGGAGGCCTGCTGGTCTCCCTTGAGACCAGGCAACAAACCCCAATCTCTCAGGGTCATACCCCAGCTTCTAATTCCTTCTTGTATAACGTCAATCTTTTAAAATAGCCAGTTAGCAAAGCTATGGCTTTCTTTATTGCAAACTCATTCTGCAAAAGGAAAAAAAAAACACATCCCTAAACCCTTCCACCAATCAATGTTGGAGTTATAATTACAAGGAGAAGTTGTGGGCTTAGGGAAGTGCCTGGTACACCTTGGCTAAGAGGCAGCTGCGTGTCTGAGACCTGGAAAAAAAAAGAGAGATCCATTGATCTCTGCGAACAGCAAAGGGAGGGGGAAAGGAGTCACAGTGCTCAGAACTATAGCCTCACTCACTCCCCAGGTCTCCTGAGGGTATGTCCTTTGCATAGAGCAAATACTGAGGTCAGGGAACAGCTTCCCTTCCTCCATTTCTCCCTTTGTAGGGCCCAGCAAGATCTGTCTGCATCTAACTAGAAGATTCAGCTTAATAAATATTAAGGATCTTCTGCAATGCTGAAGGCTGTAAGAGAACAAGAAGGATAGAAGAGACAGTCCTGCTTTGGAGAGTCTGTCCCTGCCTTCAGGAAGGTGCTCCCAGGATAGTGGTGGGGATATGGTCCCTGAATTTGCTCACCTCCTTTCACTTGATCCAACAGCACTATTGGCTTGGAAGCGAATAGGGTCACACACACATGGACACATGCATGAACATATAAATGTGTGTACACATAGATATACACATACACATGTATGTGAGGTTTATATATAATTGATTGTTGGTCTTCTTTAAGAACGAAGGATGAATAATTGATTATATATATGCATATATATGTGTGTATATCTATATATATCACATGACATTTGATGTATCTCTATCAATCTCTATCCAGATTTGCCTAACAGATGGGTTCAGTTCCTCAGCAGAAAGAGAAGTTGTGACCAGGCAAGGAAACCTTCCTGAGAGAATGGGAGTCACTTACCACAGAGTTGAACTCCCATTGTAACATCCTGCCCAGTGGGAACCTTCCATTTATTGGCATTAATCAGGCTGGGGAAACAGCTGGAAGTAGTGACTCTGTCCCCTAATGACAGCGTGATATTCAGTAATCAGCCTGGGGGTAGGGGTGGGAGTGGGAGTGGGGGTGAGGATGATGATTTCTCTCCATTTCTGGTCTCTCTGCCTGATTGACAAAGAAAGGTCTGCTCGGTCTCTCTTGTTCTTTTCCCTCTCCGGTTCTCTGGTTTTCTTCTGCTCTCCATCCTCCCATCAAGCAGAGATGATGATGCATAAATTAATTAAGAGGGAAAAGTCTCAGAGGGTGGTGCTGTGTTCAGCTTCCTACAATCCACTTCCTCCTCTCTCTTTTCTTCCCTCCAACCCACCCAAGCCCTAGCACATACATACATGTACACATGGCGATGAGGAAGAGAAAGAGGTAGCAGCCTGGGTAGGCAGTGATGCAGAAGGGACAGAAGCAGATAAGAAAAAATACACACAGTTTTCTCCTGATGTTCTCTGAAAAGGGGGTGGAAGGAAAGAGCGGAGCTTCTAAAAGACCCAGAAACTACTGGGCCACAGTCCAAGGTCCACGGTCCATTAGGCTAAGGTCCAAAGTGAAAAGCGACATGAGGAAGGAGTAAAGAACAGGATCGAGCTGCTTGGAAGAAAAGATGGCTGGGGGAGGAGGGGGGAGCATGATTTACGATTCATAATGGCCTTCTAATACATGAATGACCAACCAGTCATTCTCTCTCTCCTTGGAAGATAAAATTTGAATAAACTAGCTCAAACTATAGTAAAAGACACTGAAGTTAAAACCCAGGAGTTGGGATGATTTGCAGAAAGAAGAAGGTTGGCAAAATACTTGAGCAGGAGAATGTAGAACATCTCACTTCTTACAGTCAGTCTTGCCATCTGAATGTCACTAAGCACTTCATATGGTTATAGGATAGGAGCTAAAAGGGACCTGAGAGATCTTCCAGTGCCATCCTTTCACATTACAGATTAAGAATCTGAGGTCTGGGAGACTTCTGGGGGTGGAGCCAAGATGGCGGCTGGAAAGCAGGGACTTGTGTGAGCTCCCCACCACATCCCTCCAAAAACCTATAAAAAATGGCTCCGAACAAATTCTAGAACTGCGGAAGCCACCAAATAGCAGAGGGAAGCAGGGATCCAGCCCAGGACACCCTGGATGAGGTCTATCGCGCATGGAGCGGAGGGGAGCAGAGCTCAGCGTGGGAGGCAGCAGGACCAACCAGACCAGGAGCAGGCAGGACAGGCCCTAGCACCCTGAATCAGTGAGCTGTGGCAGTTACCAGACTTCTCAACCCACAAACACCAAAGACAACAGAGAAAGTTAGTGGGAAAAGCTGCAGGGGACAGAATTCGTGGTTTGGCCACCGCCCCAGGGGCAGCGGGGGAGGTGCAGCTATAGAACTACAGCTGCAGTTACTTCCAGCCCACGTGGTGGGAGGAATTAAGTGGTGGATCAGAGCAGGAGTATAGAGCCTGCTGAAGATTTGCGTCAGGTCCAGGTTGGTGGTTCTTGAGGAAGGAGGAGTGCTGGGGTGGCAGAGCTGGCTGCATAGAAATAACTCTGAAATCAATGGCGCATCCCCTCAAGCTTGGAACAAAGTACTCTTTGCTCTACAAGCAGTCATACTCCCGACGAAAAACTCAAGGGTCAAGTAAGTTGTCTGGGAACATGGCCAGGCAGCAAAAACGCACCCAGATTCAGTCTCAAACTTTGGAATCTTTCTTTGGTGACAAAGAAGACCAAAACATATGGGCTGAAGAAGTCAACAAAGTCCAAGAACCTACACCAAAAGCCTCCAAGAAAAACATGAACTGGTCTCAGGCCATGGAAGAGCTCAAAAAGGATTTGGAAAAGCAAGTTAGAGAAGTAGAAGAAAAATTGGGAAGAGAAATGAGAAGGATGCAAGAAAACCATGAAAAACAAGTCAAGGACTTGCTAAAGGAGACCCAAAAAAAATACTGAAAAAAATATTGAAGAAAACAACACTTTAAAAAATAGACTAACTCAAATGTCAAAAGAGCTCCAAAAAGCCAATGAGGAGAAGAATGCCTTGAAAGGCAGAATTAGCCAAATGGAAAAGGAGGTCCAAAAGACCATTGAAGAAAATACTACCTTAAAAATGAGATTGGAGCAAGTGGAAGCTAGTGACTTGATGAGAAATCAAGATATTATAAAACAGAACCAAAGGAATGAAAAAATGGAAGACAATGTCAAATATCTCATTGGAAAAACCACTGACCTGGAAAATAGATCCAGGAGAGATAATTTAAAAATTATTGGACTACCTGAAAGCCGTGATCAAAAAAAGAGCCTAGATATCACCTTTCAAGAAATTATCAAGGAGAATTGCCCTGATATTCTAGAGCCAGAGGGTAAAATAGAAATTGGAAGAATCCACAGATTGCCTCCTCAAATAGATCCCCATAAGAAAACTCCTAGGAACATTGTCGCCAAATTCCAGAGCTCCCAGGTCAAAGAGAAAATACTGCAAGCAGCCAGAAGGAAACAATTTGAACATTGTGGAAAAACAATCAGGATAATACAGGATCTGGCAGCTTCCACATTAAGGGACCGAAGGGCTTGGAATATGATATTCCGGAGGTCAATGGAGCTAACTGAGTATCATGCTCCAAGGCAAAATATGGATTTTCAATAAAATAGAGGACTTTCAAGCTTTCTCAGTGAAAAGACCAGAGCTGAATAGAAAATTTGACTTTCAAACACAACAATCAAGAGAAGCATGAAAAGGTAAACAAGAAAGAGAAATCATAAGGGACTTACTAAAGTTGAACTGTTTTGTTTACATTCCTACATAGAAAGATGATGTGTATGATTCATGAGACCTCAGTATTAGGGTAGCTGAAGGGAATATGCATATATATGTGTGTATACATATATATACATATGTGTGTGTCTATGTATGTATATATGTAGATATATGTATATACACACACACACAAAGGGCACAGGGTGAGTTGAATATGAAGGGATGATATCTAAAAAAATAAAATCAATGTAAGGGATGAGAGAGGAATATATTGAGAGAAGGAGAAAGGGAGAGATAGAATGGGGTAAATTATCTCGCATAAAAGTGGCAAGAAAAAGTGGATCTGTAGGAAGGGAAGAGGAGGCAGGTGAGGGGGAATGAGTGAATCTTGCTCTCATTGGATTTGACCTGAGGAGGCAATACCATACACACTCAATTGGGTTTCTTACCCCACAGGAAAGATGGAGGAAGAAGATTAAAAAGGGGAGATGACAGAAGGGAGGGCAGACAGAGGGAGGAGGTAATCAAAAACAAACATTTTCAAAAAGGGACAGGGTCAAGGGAGAAAATTCAATAAAGGGGGATAGGTTAGGAAGGAGCAAAACATAGTTAATCTTTCACAACATGAGTATTGTGGAAGGGTTTTACATGATATGCATGTGGCCTATGTTGAATTGCTTGCCTTTTTAGGGAAGGTGGGTGGGGAGGGAAGAGGGGAGAGAATCAACAACAACAAAAAAAAGTTTTGGCATGCACCTAGGAAATAAGATACACAGGCAATGGGGCATAGAAATTTATCTTGCCCTACAAGAGAAGAAGGGAAAGGGGGATGGGAAGGGAGTGGGGTGACAGATGGGAGGGCTGACTGGGGAACAGGGCAACCAGAATATACACCATCTTGGAGTGGGAGGAGGGTAGAAATGGGGAAAAAAATCTGTAATTCAAACTTTTGTGAAAATCAATGCTGAAAACTAAATATATTAAATAAATTAAAAAAAAAAAAGAAAAAAAAGAATCTGAGGTCTGTGTATGTTAAGTGACTTGCCAAAAGTGACAAAGTAATAGTTTGAATTCAGGCCCTCTCACCCCAATCCACACTGCTCTCATGCCTAACCTTGGGCACACCTTTTCCTGGGTTAAGAAAATCAAGGGAAATTTTCATACTCCATTGGTTCCTATGAAAAGCCGGGCTTTGGCACAACCTTAGAGTATTGCAATATTTTTTCCAAAATGGCAAAATTGAGCACCACAATATCCCATCATTTAGAGCATCATAAGTAGTCAATGAACGAACAAGTATTCACTAAGCATTTACTATGAACCAGATGCTATAAGGGATACAAAAAAAAAATGTAAGACATGGATTCTACCATCAAACAGCTTTATGACCTAGTTGGAATTGTTCATGGTTGGGCCATGCCAATATGACAAAAATGATGATATTTACCTAAGTTAATGTATAGATTTTATGTCATAGCAATAAAATTACCACAGGAATGCTTTGAAACATTATACAAAACAATTAAGACAATTCTTCTTAAGGAGCAAAAGGTCAAGAATCTCAAAGAAATAATGAAAACAATAGGAAAAGGGGAAACCTAGCATTACCAATTCTCAAACAATGCTATAAAGCAGTAATCATCAATACTATTTGGTGTTGGTTAAAAATAGAAAAGTCGTTGAATGGAACAGATTAGGTAAATGAGATCCAGAGTCAAATAAACAAAGTAGCCTAGTTCTGATAAACTCAAAGATACCAACTACTAGGATAAGCAGCTTGGTAAAAATCGGATTTAGACCAACATGTTACACCACATAAAACAAATAAGCTCTAAGAGGATATATGAGTTAATATAAAAAACCATGTCATAAAACAAAATAATTAGAGAAGGAAAGGAGGTAACTTTCACAACTATGCCTAGGAGAATTAGTCACTAAACAAGGGATAGAAGTGATCATGGAAGAAAGGTAGATAATTTAGATTACATAAGATTGAAAAGCTTTTGTATGGGGGCGGAATCTTCACAGCAAATGTTTTTAATACAGGCTGTATATCCAAGACATATAGGCATTGATACAAATATATAATAATATGACCCATTCCCTAGCAGATTAAGTGGTCAACATATATGAATAGGCAGTTTTCAAAACAAGAAATGCAACATATCAACAACCGTATGAAAAAGGGATATACCTCAAAGAGAGAAAAGACAGAGGGAAAGGACTCATCTGTATAAAAAAGATTTATAGTAGTACTTCTTGTTGTAGTGCAAAACCATAAACAAAGTGGGTACCCATCTATCAATGCAGCCCAAAGGCAGAATACATTCTGACATATGAATACAATGGAATATTGCTGGTATACAAGAAGTGACAAATAGGAAGAACTCAGAGAACCTTGGGAATACTTATTTGAACTGATACAAAGTAACTAAGCCCAAATTACATGATGACCACAATAATATAATGGAAACAACTTTGAAAAATTTCAGAATTCTGATAAACATAGTGACTGACCATGAGTTCAGAAAACTGGTGATGAAGAGATGGGCTTTGGAAAAAATCTAATTTCAGTTTTTAGATATGCTGAATTTGAGATGCCTAGGTGCTATCCAGGTAAAGATGTATAGCAGGCAGTTGATAATATTGGAATGGAATTTCATGGAGAGATGAGGATTAGAAATAGATGACAGATAGTTACAGACAGACAGACACACACACACACACACACACACACAGATACACAGACAGATAGATAGATGGAACATTTATTGAGTGCTTTACCATGTGCCAGGCACTATGCTAAGTGATAGGGATGTTGTTGTTGGTCCTTTGTTCTCAAAGAGGACCATGATATCAGGGTGGTGATGCCATGACACGCAAGTGAATTAGATTTAAGCGAAGGAGGGCTGCGCAAAGTCACTTTCTCACTTTCTCCTCACTTTCTCCTCTGGAGCCATCTGAGCCCAGTGGCAAGCTACAGATCAGGACGTCTGGAGATGGCCCTGGATGCAGGGGGCGGGGCTCAGCATTTTCAACCTAAGGTCTTTAACAGGTTTCAGCTTGACTGAGGTAATGCCCATTCAGTGATTAAGGCTCAAAGAGAAGCCAAGACAATTGCCTCTTCTCAAAGAAGAAGTAATAGGAGAAAACAACATGTAAAGGTGATCTGGAAAGTGGACAGGTGTCATACATGGGATTTCATGGCTGGGGATAAGCAGAAAGTTCTGCAGAGTCCTGGAACTGGTCTTGACAAAGCTAATCTTAAGGTTATCCCCAGAATGGTTCTGGAAGCAGTCAATTTTCTGATGGGGGGGTGGGGGAGGAGAGGTGAAAGCCTGAGCAAAGAGAGCATGGCTAGAAAGCATGAGAAGTGGATAGATTTTGGAGTGACCTGATGCTAGGATTTGTCTTAGCATGCTGAAGTGTATGTGGGGGGTGATGCTTCCTCTCTCTGGAAATCTAAAAACTCCCATCTGCAGGCCTTCTAATCACCTCTGTCACACAGCTTGGCCCCGAAACTCTCTTCATTTCTCCCCCGCTGCACTCCTTTGGATTGGACTCCATCATGAGGAAACCCATCATCCTACAAGACTGCATTAGCCTTGGTACTCACACCTTATCATACCTTCATCACCCTCTGTCACTTCTGATTGGAGGGCGGAGCAAAGCACTCCTCCCAGAGCTACCATTTCAGGAAGGTTCTCAGGCCAGTCATTTCTTCATTTCCTACCTGCTACACTTCTTTGGACAGGACTCCATCATACCCCTGGGCCAGGTAACTTCCTTCCCTCCATCCCACCCCTTTCCAGCTTCCTTTAATGAATTGTCTTCTGTTAGATATAATCTCCTTGGGGGGGGGGGCAGGAACTGTCTTTCTTTTTTATATTTGTATCCTCATATTGCCTGGCACATAGTATGTATTTCATAAATGTTTATTGACTGACTGAAACTCATCTGACTCTATGCCAGAGGTTCTCAAACTTATTTGGCCTATCACCCCTTTTAAAAAAAATTACTCAGCACCCCCCTGGAAATCTGCCTTCTTTAACCCTTTAATTGTTTTTTTCTTGAAATTTGCATCATTTAAAAAATATAAAATTATTTCTTTAAAAAATGATGCTTCTTAAATTTAATAATTTATTGTAAACTTGTGGGTTTTTTCATGCATTGAAATTCTGATGATACAATACTGTGTCATATAGCCATACAGTATTGTATTGTAAGCAAGTCATTACGCACACAGATTTCTGCCGAGGCACACTGGACTTCCCAACAATATGCAGCACGCTCACCTGCCAACATTTTAAGACCTGTCGGTCTTAAACTTGCATTTGTGTGTTTATTTGGAAAATAATGTAATCGCTATGACTTTAACTCTGTTATATAACAGATGAACACGTACAAACTGTTTTTCAAAATTTTCTTCTCTTTTCTTCTTATGCTTCCACCAATTGTACCAGAGGCTACTACCACCCCCCCTCCCCAGATCGTTCCAGCACCCCCTGGGGTGTCACCCACTTTGGGAACCTGTGCTGCTACCTCTATTATTATGGTGTCTTTATCTGAAGGTCTACCTATTCTCCCACAATTCCTTCAGGTCACAGGTTCTATGTGAGGATAGGCTGCCCCTTCTTCTGACATGATCGTGACCATGGTCCTCTGGAACGTTGCCACCTTTCTTCCTCTTCTCCCTTCCTGAATCTCTTACCCCACTGAACTATTTCTTCCCAAAGTGAAAGAATTCCTATAGTAGTTAATGCAACATTTTCTTCACAACAATCCTTTGAGGCAGATAGTACAAATATTATTTTCTTCATTTCACAGAACAGGAAACTGAGGTCTGGTCACCATAAGATTTAGTTAGATTCACAGTTTAATCATCAGAACTGGGTCTAGAACTCTTCAGGAAGCAAGGATGGTGCCCTTGCTTTGTTCCACTGCCTTTCAATGGGGAGGGAGTGGGTTATTATAATGATATATTGATGGCTAGATAGAATATTTGTTAATAAAAATGACAGAGGAAATGTTTATTAAGTACTTACTATGTGCAGACACATAGTGAGCATCAAGGAGTACAAAGACAAGCAAGCAAGAGAGTCCCTGCTCTCATGGAACACAACATATAACGGAGATCTGGAATTGGGGCAGGGGGAGGGAGCATGAGGTGGAGATGGCCAGGAAGTGGCATGAAGGTCTGGCTCTGGGAAATAAAAGAGACAGCTCAACTGTCACAGCCCAGTGTCCCAGGGTCCAGGGTCAGAGTTCAACATATAGAAGAGAGTTATAAGGCGAAAGTAGGGATATTAGCTCAGTGGTACAGTGGGGCCTGGTTCCTGAGAAGATGTGGCAAAAACTCACCTCTCAGAGCTAGGTGACCCAGACTCAGTCCAGGGTTTCAACTTGGGGGGTGGGGGAGAGGATGGGAATGAGGGCCACAGTGGAGGCAGCGTGCTTTCAATGATGGCATGGGGTAGAAATAATAACAACACTTTCGTAGTTATTTGTGACTTACAAAGCTCTTTCCCCTTCTTTTGCTTTCGGGATGTTACAGTCCCAAGATTGCTGCCTTTAAACTAAAAATTGGGGTATCAGTAGAAAGCTATTGGGCTATCTTCCTCCCTGCATGGTGAGCCTGGGAAGGGGAAGGGATGGTGATGAGGGAGGGGCCCTTATAGCTCTAAATACAACCAAGCCCATCTGCCTCTGTCCACTCCCCTGAACCCTCTGCCCTGATTCTGGCCAAATGTCAGGACAAGGGTGAAGGCCAGGCAGGAAGAACCAACCCTTCCCTCCAATGGTCAGTAAGGGGAAAATAATAAATTAATTCATTAAGTAGCTCCCTTGGCAAACACAGCTTCTGGGATAATTAAAAATCCTTGGCAGCAAATGGCAGTTTAATGGGGATGTTTGTTCTGAAATGACACCTGCACCATCTGCTCCTGCTGTGGCCTGGGAGGCAAAAGAATAGGGGGAGGGGAGATGCCCATGGGGAAACTTACTATGGAGAAAATCCACAGTGGGGAGGGGGATGAAAGGCTTTCACCTGTGGGGAGGAGGAAGGGGGCTTAAGCTGGCGAAAGTGACAGTCTTTGGGCCGAGGGAAGGGCAAACAGGATGGTGAAGAGCTTCCAGTTCATGCCTTGGGGTGGGGTGGGGGGAGATGAATGAATGCATGAATGAATGAAAACACATTTATTAAGCTCCTACTATGTGCAAAGCACTGTGCTGGGTTGGACTGTCAACATTCCTTCTGACTTCAACTCAGCATCCATGATCTTCCAGGGAGTAGGGTAGGAAGGAGGAGGGGAGGCAGGCTTAGAAGAGGACACCATAGCAAAATAAGACCCTAGGAATGGCAGCCTTAGGCCCAGTGATGTTCAAAGCCAAGCTATGGGGTCTAGAGGCTAGAGTGCTGGACTTAGGGTCAGGAAGACCTAAGTTTAAATCTGCTCCAAGATACTTATTGGCTGTGTGTCCGAGGGCAAGTCACTTAATCTCTTGTAGCTTCAGGGTCTTCTTCTGTGAAGTAGGGATAATAATAGCACATACTTCCCATGACTGTTGTGAGGATTAAAATATAACATATGAAAACCACTTTTCAAATCTTAAAGCACCACACATTACATTTTATTTGTCTAGTGACATCATTGTGTAGCCATCATCTCTATGTTCCCCCTCCACAACCTTGGCCCTTGAGCCTGGGATCCTGGGCTCTGATAAATGGGCTCTTGCTCAGATTCAGATCTCTATGCCAGTTCCATGCATGCCACCTAAGATGGGGTGATGGAAGTATGGATGCTCATCCTGGAGAATAGAAGGTTTGAGAAGTGGAGGAGGGGGAAATATACTAGTTACCTTCCAATCTTTGAAGGGCTATCACATGGAAGCCTTGTTCCATTGGCTCCAGAAGATAGAAGTAGGAACTATGGGTAGAAGATTTGGAGAGGCAGGTTTTGTCTCTACATGCAGAAAAACCTCCTTATGATGAGTGCTCTCCAAAAGTCCACCTTAGGAGGTAATGAACTCAATGGCATGCTGGTAAATATTTAACAACCAACCTATCAGAGCCCATAGGAGCCAGCTCCAGCACACCACTGAGTAGATGGTTTCTCACTAGGAGACTTCAAGCAAAAGAGTCTCCAAAGGCTTGAATTGCCCTAGTCAGGTGTGTAGTAGAGGGAATCCTTGGACTAGCTTGACCTTTGAGGCCCCTTCCAGCTCTGAGATTATGATTCTAGTCTCCTGCCTATGTTCACGGCCTTGCTCTTCCAACGCCAGACAAACAAGCAGTTATCCAGACTCCCAGAGAATGAACTTCCCCAGCTTCCCTTGGGTCTTGTGATATCAAGACAAGAAGCATTTATTAAGCACCTGCTGTGTGCCAGGCACTGTGCTAAGTATAAAAATAAGTAAGAAGAAAGGGTCCCTGCTTCCAAGGATGTTACACTCGAATGGGGGAATTATGAACTTGAAAATTAGCATGGTCTAGGAAAGGCACTGGGCTAGAAATTAAATGCTCTGGGTTCTAGTCTCATTTTGGTCACTGATTTTTCTGTGGATTTGAGCAAGTCATTTAATTTCTCTGGGTCTTAGTTTTCCCAGCTATAAAATGAGGGAATTGACTACATGATTCTCCCTAGGTCTGACATCCTATTATCTAGGATCTCTGATCCTGAAAGGGATTGTAACTTTGCTACCTGAGGGCTTTTAAAATGCCAGATAAATCAGAACCTAAAAGAACCAAAGAAATCACTTATTATCTTTCTTGAGGTGGCAGGTCTACCGCGGTACATTACCTACAGAGTTCCAGCAATGTAGTATTGGTAGAAAGTGCATGAAATTTGGAGTCTGGTCAAATTCTGGCTTTAATACATACCACCTGGGTGACCTTGGGCAAGCTATCTAACTTCTCTGGGCCTTAGTTTTCCCTTCTGTAAGATAAAGGAATCAGACTTTTATTTTTAATCAGACTTACCTGTGAAGGAGCCAACCATTCTGGAAAGTATTTTGGAATTATTACAAAAGATGACTCACATATCCATACTCTTTAATCCAGAGATCCCACTGCTAGGAATGTGTCTCAAGAAGGGAATGACAGAAAGGTTGTATATACATATTGATACAAAGACTTTTTGTAGTAGCAAAGAATTGGAAACCCAGTCGGTTCCTATCAATGACTAAATAAATTGTGATACAAGAATAATAATATTATTGCACATAAGAAAAGAAGAATTCAGAGAATCATGGGAAGACTTATATGAACTGATACAAAGTGAAGCAAGCAGAACCAGGGAAAATTACATACACCTTGACTAATACACTGGAAATGGAAATTTTTAAAAATCCACTTGCACTCTATGTAATTTTAAGGACCTCTTCAACTCAACTGAAACTTCTCTCTTCAAAGTTACCAATGATCACTTAAATGCCAAGTCTGATGATCTTTCAGTCCTAATCTTTCTCAACCTACTGGCTGCATTTGACACCTCCAAAACCAAGACCATGTTCTTCTCCTGGGTACTTTCTCTTCTCTGGGTTTTCATGACACAGATCTCTCCTAACTTTGTCTCCTACCTGTCTGACTCACTTTCCTTTGCTGGATCTTTATCCAAATCACACCCCCTAATTGATGCTACTCCTTAATGTTCTGTCCCAGAGCCTCCTAACTTCTTCCTCTAAGCTACCTCTTTGTAACCTCATCAGCAATCTATAAATCCAGCCCCTGTATCCCCTATGAGCTTCAGTACCACATCACCAATTGCCTATTGAACATTTCAAAACAGATGTATTTGGGACACAACTTAATTTCAACATGTCTAAAACGGAGCTCCATTATCTTCTCCCTACTCCCACATAGATCTTCCCCTCTTCCAAACTTCCCCATTTCTGTTGAAGGTTCCACCATCCTTCTAGGCTCTCAAGATCATAACCTCACCGTGATCCTGTGGCTCCTCTGCACATATCCAATCAGTTGTCAAAGCTTGCTGTTTCTACCTTTCCCAACACCTCTTAAATGTAACTCTTTTCACTCACATAGCATGTGACTTTTTTTGCCTCTTGCCTAGATTATGACTCCTAATTGGCATACCTGTCTCAAGTCTTTCCCTACTCCAGTCCATCCTACACAGTACAGCCAAAGTAATTTTCCTTAGAGAACTGAACTCTACTCAGTCACCTTCAGTGACTTTTTATTGCTTCTAGGATGAAAAGTAAACTCCTCTGTTGAGTTTTTACAGCACTTCACAACCTGGGCCCAACCTGTCTTTCCACATTTATCAGACATTACTTCCTTTTCTGTACTCTCCAATCCAGTCAAATGGCTCTCCTTCTTGTTCTTCATATAAGATATTCCATCCTCTATCTCTAGCCATCCCAGAGGCCTGGAATGAACTTCTTCCTTGCCTCCATCTTCGTAGCTTGGCTCAAGTTCCATCTTCCACAAGAAACCTTCCCTGATTTCTCCCAGTGCTAGTGTGTTTGCATTTAAAAACGTTCTATCGATGCTGCATATACTTTTTTGTAGGCAGCCAAGTGGTAAAGTTGATAGAACAACTGGGCTTGGAGCCAGAAAGACATGAGTTCAAATCCAGTCTCACACAGTTACTAGCTGTGACCCTCAGCGAGTCACTTCACCCTGTTTGCCTCGGTTTCCTCATCTGTAAAATGAGCTGGAGAAGGAAATGGAAAACTACTCCAGTATCTTTGCCAAGAACTCCAAATGGGGTTTTTGTATATACTTGTCTTTCCTACTGGAATATAAGTTACCTTAAAGTAGAGATTGTTTGATGCTTTGTACTAGCTCAGTGCCTTGCACATTGTAACCACTATTGGTTGATTGTCACTGGAGAAAAGATGAGAAAATGTACCTCCCGTCTTTATTTAAATCAGTGGGGAACTACAGCATGGAATACTGCCTATTCCTTTAGACTCAGTTGATGTGTTCAAATTCTTTTTGCCCCCTTCTTTTTTTATTATTTGTTACAAGATACAGCTTGTTGAGTAGGGTAGCAGGGCAGAAATAAAGGTGAAATAAAATAAAAGCTTTTAATGCTTTTTTAAAAAAATAAAGATAAGAAAATTGTACTAAGTAGTCTCCAAAGTATCTTCTCTAAATCTTATGGCTCTCTCCAGTTTAGCAGGTATTATTCTGAGGAGAGACCTACACCATGTGCCCTTCAATACCTCTGGTGCAGAAGACCTCAACTGGAAGAAACAAAAACATTATCCTATCTCTTTAAACTTTTGCTCCACTGGGGAACCAGTCAGAGCTCTCACCCCAACATCTTCTACACTGCCCACTATGCCTAAAGTGGCTGGGTCCCCCAGTCATACTGCTCACTTTCTTCCTCTCAATATTTCAATGAAATATGGCTTAGTCCAAGAACTGTGGGGTGGAACTAAGGCCAGAGCACCCTTTCCTAGGATAGCTCTGCTTGGCTTCCTTCCTTCTGTTCTTCCTTCCTTCCTTTTTCTTTCTTTCTTCAATCTCTCTCTCTCTCTCTCTCTCTCTCTCTCTCTCTCTCTCTCTCTCTCTCTCTCTCTCTCTCTCTCCTCTTCCTTCCTCATCTGCCAAATATGAAAAAAATCTCCTGTTTCTCTTTTCCTGTGCCACTACCCTCATCCTGCACCTCTCCCCCCACCCTGCCCCCGCCCCAACTCTGAGTAGTTCAGAATAGGAAGCTGGAAGTTCAAATTCAGAGGATATGTTTTGCATAACCTGCTCATGATATTTGCCCTGCATGAGGCACTGGCTTGCAAAAGAAATTCTAAATTTGAAGGAGTGGGACATAGAGAAAGATTTGGTTGGGATGTGGGACAGGGGTTGGGGGTGCAGCAGTGCATAGGAAGGGAGACAAGCCGTGAAGAAGTCTTAGAGTCCTGGGGTTCGAGGTGATCTTGGGAAGTCATGGTGTCTGTCTTATATCATTCATTCTGGTCTGTCCATACCATCCCAGATATTACTAGTGTGGTGTAGGAGGAAGATCAACTGAATTTGGAGTTGATAGACCTGAATTCCAATCTTGACTTTGCTGTTTGTTTCCTGTGTCACCGTGGGCAAATCACTTCCCTTATCTAGGTCTCAATTTTCTCATCTATAAAATGATCTCTCGGCTCCCTTTCAAGCTCTAAATTCTGCAGGAAAAAAATCTCACTAGAGCTCCAGAGAAGTAGATTTTCTGGCTTCCCTTGGTCAATGGGAATGACGAGATCAGAGAAGACAGATTGACCCTCATGCCGTGAGGAAGAAAGTCTCTTGACCCTTTAGCGAAGGTTGCTGCTGACTCTAGATCCCATATCCTCATTGGCAGTGGGCTGCTCAGGAAGGAAGGTGCAAGTTAAAGGGCGGGAGACATTCCTTTCCTCTTTTTTTTAAAAGTAGGGAAACTGAAGCCAAAGAGGGCCAGGAGTCTGCTTAGGTTCACACACTGTGATCATACTTTCCATACATAGCTTTCCCTAGCTATTAGAGACAGCTGGGACCTCAGAAGCATATGTTCAGACACAAGTCCAGCCAGGCTAGTCTGGTGCCAACGCTCATCAGCTGCCATGGCCCTGGTGATATGAACAGCTCAGATCAGTGCTCTCAACTCCCTCCTGCCACCCATGGATCTACCCAGACAAATCAGACCCCTGCATGGTATCCACATGTTTCCAGGGACACGAAAAATGTGAAACAATTCCCGACTTAATGTTTGCAAAAGGGCAGTGGGTACAGAACTAGATCTGGAGTCAGGGAGACCTGAGTTCAAATTCTGCTTCACACATTTACTAGTTGTGCATTCCTGAGCAAGTCACTTAACCTCTCCAGGCCTCAGTTTCCATATCTGTAAAATGGGAATAATGATAGCACCAGGGTTATTGTGAGGATTAAATGGGAGACTATAGGCATAGGTAAAGAACTTTGTAAACCTTAAAGTGCAAAATAAATGCTAGTTATTATTCATTATTATGAACCCAGAGGAAAACACACATACTCAAAAGCAGGGGTGGGCTGACTATCAGTCACTGCAGGAATAAAGTTCTTTAGGGTACCAAATCTCTCTGTCTGTCTGTCTACCTTTCTATTAGTCTATCTTTTTGTCTGCCATCTGTCTATCTTTCTAGTCATCTCTCTCTCTCTCTCTCTCTCCCTCTCTCTCTCTCTCTCTCTCTCTCTCTCTATATATATATATATATATATACATATATATATATCAATTAATCTTTCTGTTTATTTACCTATCTTTCTGTCTTTTTTTCTATAATCTTTCTGTTTGTCTCTCTTTCTATTTGTCTGTTTATCTTTCTATCTATCTTTCTCTTTGTCTATCATTTTATTTATCTATCTTTCTATCAATCTATATATTTTTCTGTTTATATTTCTTTTTGTCTGTCTGTCTATCCATCTTTCTATCTTTCTGTTTATCTATCTGCCTATCTTTCTGTCTGTTTTTCTGTTTGTCTATCTATCTATCCATCCAGAGGCACCATTTTGTAGTTACTCCCCAGAAATAGAGTCATTGTCAAGAATCGACCTTTCACAGAACAAGGGGTGGGAAAAGATTATGAAACAGTCATAGGGAAAATCATAGTCCACATATAATCAAATTATCAAATAAAGCTGTCGCATCAAGGAAGAAGGCTGAGAACCAAGTGTACTGACTCCCCGTTTCTGGTGCCACTTAAAAAAAAAACAGCCCTTTTTTCTGAGCAACCCTTTGCTGATCAGGGCATTAAAGCCAGCAGAGAACGTAAATTTGGCTTTGGTAATCTGTTGTTGATCAAGGGCCCTTCTCATCGAAGCCAGGGTGTACTACAGGATAACCACTGTGAGCCTGGCAGGTTTAATGACATTTGCTCTGAGTCGGGAACTGAAGGATTTCTACCCACAGCTCATCCAGTTACTGCCTTCCTACTTATCTGTTTATTAGAGTTATGTGTCTCTTTGGGTCCTGGCATCATTTAGCTAATTTCCAGGGCAAACTGTTCAAACTATTCACATGTTCCTATGAAAGTCAGGCTCTCTGGTAAAGGCCCCAACTGTCTATGTTTATTTATGGGGAAAGGTGGAGGGAAGCTGGGAACCAGTCAGCATTTGGTCAGTCTGCTTCGAATGTGAGGTTATAATGAAACCTGGCCACAGGCTTTTCAAACGAAGACTATGTCCAACAGTTAGGTATCTTAGGCATGTGCCCTCTTCTGCAATTTGGAGAATCTACACATGGGAAGGTGAGTGGCTTAATTTCCAGCAGGGCTTGGTCAGAGTCACCAGAACTAGATATTTCCTACTGCTAGGTTCTGGGGCCTCAGCCTTACTGGGTCCTGGTGAAGGCTGTAGTTCATTCGCGGGCATGGCCATCACACAAAGCAAGGGAGTCCACGCTCCCCTGGGGTGTTCTGCCTGAACTGTGGGACAGAACAGGAGCTGTAGCCAGCAGGTAGTTGTGAAGACTATAACAACCACCACCACACCAATAATAACTAACATTTAGACAGTGCTTGCCATGTGCCAGGCGCTGTGGGAAGCACTTCACAATTAACATCTTATTGATTCTCACTACAACCCTGGGAGGTAGGTGCTAGGATTACCCCCATTTTCACATGAGGAAATTGAAACAAATAGAGGTTAAGTAACTTGTTCTGGGCCACACAGCCTATAAGTGCCAGAGGCCAGATCTGAACTCAGGTTTTCCTGACTCCAGGCTCAGGGTTCTATCTACTGAGCTAACTAATTATATCCCAGACCACTGACTTTTGTCCAGCCATTGGACTTCTATGACTCTGAAGGAAGAGAGTGAGGCTGATGACTTTGCACTGTTCTGCCTCACTTAAATCCAATTCACACATGAGTCAAGACATCTCCCTTGTGATGTCATCAGTCCTCTTCAAGAACAAAGGACCCCACTACCACCTATTCAACAACAACATATGATGGGAACAAAGGACTACCACCATCAACACCACATGATGAGAACAAAAGACCACCACCATCAACAACACATTATGAGAACAAAAGACCACCACCATCAACAACAACACATGAGGAGAACAAAAGACCACCACCATCAACAACACATGAGGAGGACAAAAGACCACCACCATCAACAACACATGAGGAGAACAAAAGACCACCACCATCAACAACAACACATGAGGAGAACAAAAGACCACCACCATCAACAACAACACATGAGGAGAACAAAGGACCACCACCATCAACACCACATGATGAGAACAAAAGACCACCACCATCAACAACACATGATGAGAACAAAAGACCACCACCATCAACAACAACACATGAGGAGAACAAAGGACCACCACCACCATCACCACCTGTTCAGCAGCAACATAATAGAACAAGAAGAGAACAAAAGACCACCATTACCATCACCACCAACAACAATACATGGTGTTTACACAAGAGCCAGGCACAGAGATCAGGAGTTCTGATTCTCAATCTAGTACCCTTTTCTTTTGGTCTCAAAAACAAAACCCTCCTGAGTCCGGTTTACCTGTCTCCATTGGTGCATGGGCACCATAAGTGCAATAGACCTGGTACCTCGGTGTACCAAGGGGATCATATTTTCTCGCCCCACTGTCAGGGTAGGTCTGTCTATGAATCACAGACTTTCAGAGTTGGAAGGTGATCTCAGAGGCCATCTAGTCTTCTTTATAACACCCTCAATAAAGGGCCATCTAGCCTTTGCTTGACCATCTCCCTAGGTAACCCACTCTGCTGCTGGATAGCTCTCATCATTAGGAAGTGTTTGCCTCTGTAACTTCCACCCATTCATCCTAGATTTGTTTACCTTCCATAACGCCCTCTGATCTTTTCCCCCACAAACAGAATGCCATCTAGCCCACATCTTTACCTGTGAAGGTATTTTTTTTATCCAAGTGTAAAATTTTACATTTATCCCTAGTGAGTTTCATCTGGTTAGATGTAACTCATGATTTTAGGCTTTATGGACCCCGATTTTGTCATATGATTTGCTAGCTATCTCTCTAGTTTTGTGTCATAAAGGTGCCATCTATATGAGATGGTACAGGACCAAACATAGATCCCTAGGGTCTTCTACTACAGACCACATTCCAAAGTCTCACTATACCATAAATGACTGACTACTTTACCAGTGGGACACATGCCAGAGTAGGAACTTACACTGTTGGGAATTTTTTCTATGGGAAACTGAACCTCAAAACAAACTTCCTAGCATCCTGATCTCCTCGGGATGAGTGTAACATGCTTTGTGGAAGTCATCTTACCTGTTGAGGTAGTATGATATCATGGCAAAAGCCTTGGACTTAGAGTCAGAAAAGCAGGGTTCTAGTACAGGCTCTGATGTTAAGTAGCTATATGACCTTTGGTATTTCAATTTCCCCCTCTGGGCCTGTTTCCTTATTCTTCAGATCGGTCCAGAAGGTCTCTAAGTTCCCTTCTACTTCTGACACTCTATGATTCTCACTTCCTCAAATAGGGTTTGGATGGTCTGAAGAAGGGAAGGAATCATACCTTCTGACCAGTCCTAAAATATGAATGCCCAGGGGCCCTAATCTTCATCTCTCTAGGACTCTCCCCTTTCAGAGACTGGGCCCACCATCTGCTTCTTAAGCTTCTGTGTCGCCTTCTCTTGGCCTCAATTATGAGCTTAAGCAGCCGGTGAGCCGTTATCGGCAGCAGCAGACAGCTCTCTCTTGCTCATCACCTGTGGGTTTCAATAATGACCCTAAAGAGACACATCAAGGACTCCAGCCACTGCTGACAGAATCAGCCTTCTCTTTGTTAGTAGAGGCAAGCGGGTGCCAGGAACACAGTCCCTGGTGCTGCCACTGTCTGATAAAGGAATAACTTCCTTAAAGAGAAAAAATAAAACCCAGCAAGGTGTCTTCATTCTCTAGGAATCTCTAAGCTGACAGGATCAGGAGAGAGAGAGTTCATGGGACGCAGCTGTCAATGATGGTAAGGGGATAGGGAGAGAGACAGTTGGCAGCTCCTGAAATACCATTTCCCCTAGGCAGGCTTCCCTGACTAAGATGAAAACAGGTGGTGATCTCCCCAGGATCTCATTCTGGCTAAACGTGTAAGAGAGTTGGTTTTTGAATAACGAGGATCTAATCACCAAAAAGTGTCTGATGAGGAAGTGTTAAACTAACCATAAAAATGTCACCATGATGGCGGATCCCTTTATGAGTTAAGAACAACTCCCTCGAGTGAATTACAACAGGAGACTGGATGTTGTAGGGTGCACAATGATTAGCCACTCCCCAGAGTGACCTTTAAAAGACAGCAGAACCATTTGAGTCAGTCCAGAAAGAAGTCATACCTTAGAAGGGATTCAGCTCCCAATGCGGTTCTTAGAAAGTATCCAGAGATAGAGACTCTGGAAGCTGCATGAAGCTGGAAAAGCAGAAGAGGCAGCCACCACATGAAGCAGGGCCAGGACTCTAAGAAAGAGGCTGTGGGGGCCAATCAGGGACCAGAGAGAGTTAGGACAGATGCTATACTGCTGGAACTCAAACCTCTTCCCCATGATGTACAGATCCCAAGGTGGTAATTCTGTATCACTGTTTCTCCCCCTTGAGATCTCTCAAGGGAGCCTGAAACCTTTTCCTCTGGGCATGGGAAAAGTCTATTTACCTTTCTTTGTTTTAAACATTTACTTTGTCTTTAAAAACAGTGTTAACCACAGGCATTTGCTAGTCTGGGTGTACTTATTAGAATTTCGGTTAGGAAGAGGCAGCTGAGGGGGAGCACCCATGGAGAAAAGAAGGAAATAGATTTAGGAGAGAAATAAATTTGACACTGAAGTGTTTTGCCAGAGCTCCTTCTCTGGCTGGGGGTTCAGAGCTAAAAATAGAGAGTTATAGACTGTTCTGCTATAATTTCTCAGAGTTGCTAGAGATTATTTAAACCAGGAAACCCATCTAGACAATGAGTCATTAATAGAGCGTAGAGCTGAATAACTGCTCATCCACCACTGCTATATAGGGAACCCCTCTTAGCGCCACCTATCTGGGGGGTCAGTGGGAAGAGATTTGGCTCCTAGTCAAGGGAGCTGGCTTCAAATTCTACTTCTTATTTCCCATGTGACTTTGGGCAAGTCACAATCACATTGGTCCTCAGTTTCCTCATCTTTAAAATGAATTTAGTTACACTTGAATTGCCCTCCTTATAAGGTTGTTGTAAGAATAAAATTAATATGCTAAACACTATACTATATCTTGGAGCTGGGGAACCAGACAGACCCGAGAGTTCATAAATGCTGGGAACTGTTTCAATGGAATCATACCTACACTCTTATGTAATCTTTAGTCTTAAAGAGTTTTCCGAGACCTAGGGGGTGGAGAGGTTTAAGTGACTTGCCTATGGTCACAGAGTTAGTACCTAATAGAAAATAGGACTTGAACCCCAATTTTCTTGACAATAAGTTTACCTATCTCCCAACCATACAATTTAACCTCAATATGTAAATGAGAATAATTAGTAGTATTATTGGTATTATCAATATTGCTTGTCCTGTTCTTGCAGTATAAGGGTTGTCTTGGGCCACAAGCACCGAGAAGACAGGAACTGGATTGGTTTACCTTGACTGATATAATTGATTTTAATACAGAGAAGGAGGAGGAGGAGGGGAATCAACATTTATTAAATACATACCATGGCTAAGTGCTTTACAAATATTGTCTCATTTGCTCCTCAAAACAACCCTGTGAGGTAGGTGCTATTTTTAACCCCATTTTACAGCCAAGGAAACTGAGGTAGATGGAGGTTAAATGACTTACCCAGAGTCTCATAGCTATTACATAGGAGAGACCACAATTGAATTCAGGTCTTCCTGACTCCAGGCCCAGAACTCATATCCACTGTGCCACCCAGCTAGTCCAGCATAAGGACTTAGCAAATATTCTGAAGAGTCAGAAGCTTCATTCATTCCTTTATTTATTCAACAAATATTTATTGTTACTCTCTTGTTATTTGCCATGCACTGAATTAATTATTGTGGGGTACACAACAGTGAATAAGAAATGGCCTCTAGCTTCAGAGCTCTTATAGTATGGTCTAGTACAAGAGTTTTTTCTCCTTTCCTGTGAAGCATTCCTTTGTTGTTGTTTTTTGGTCATTTAAGTTAATTTGGGGTTTTCTTGGAGAAGATACTGGAATGGTTTGCCATTTCCTTCTCCAACTCACTTTAAAAATGAAGAAATTGAGGAAAACAGGGTTAAATCACTTGCCTATCATCACACAGCTAGTAAGTATCTGAGGCCAGATTTGAACTCAGGAAAATATCTTCCTGACTCTAATCCTGGTGTTCTAACTACTCTACCACCTAACTGCCCAATCAAGGGAGCCCCCGCTTTGAGGTAGCTGCCAAAAGTCTTTCACTGAGTCCCTCTTTTCCAGTCTGGGACTACAGTATTCCCCCAATCAGTCAACCAACAAGCAAGCGAGAACCGGAAAAGGCCTTAGCCTAAAAGGGCCAAGATCTCCCATTGCATCCTGGGTCATCTTTAGTCATCCTGATGAATATCTGGCCACTGGACCCAGATGGCTCTGGAGGAGAAAGTGAGGCTGGTGACCTTGCACAGCCCTCCCTCACTCAAATCAAAATCAACTGCAAGTCATATCATCTCCCTGATGCCATGGTTCTCTATGAGGACGAAGGACAAACACAACAACCAACAAGCATGTATTAAATGCTCACTACATTCCAGGCCCAACGTTTGGTCTTGGGGATGTAAAGACAAAAATATTACAATCTCAGATGTCGCAGAACTTACATTTGATCAAGGGATACAATATGTACATATGTAAGAATATGAAGAATACATACAAAATAAACATAAAGAATTGGAGAGAGGGAAGACATCAGCAGTTTGGGGAAAAGACTTATGTAGAAGACTGAGCTGAGACTTGTGCTAAGCAAGAGGTTTTACTAGGTAGATGTGAGTGGGTAACGCATTCCAGCCATAGGGAAAGCCAGTGCAAAGGCTAGAAACCGAGTGACATAATTAAGGAAGAATGCCAATTTGTCTAGACTGCCGGAAGGGGTGTAATCTATAATGAGGCTTCAAAGGTAGGCTGGGGCCAGGTTGTGAAGGGCTTTAAAAGCCAAACAGAAGAGCTTCTAATTTGATCCTAGGGAGCCATAGGGAGCCACTGGAGTTTACTGAGTAGGGGAGTGATATAATCAAGACTTCATTTAGGGAAAATCAATCTCAATCAAGTGAGAACCCTACCAATTACAAAATTATAATTTTTCAATAACTGATTTATACAGCACTTAATGGCTACAGAGCATGGTATGTAGATTTTGAAATTCAGTCTTCATGACAGTCCTCTTAAGTAGATAAGGTAAGGAGCATTATTCTTATTTTATGGGTGAGGAAACAAGCCCAATGAGCTTACCCAAGGTCAAGGTGATGGTGGTGGAACCTTCAGAACTTGAACCCGGTCTCCTGACTGAAAATCAAGTACTCTTGTTATCTGTTGCTGATCAAAATAACTGTGAAACCTCTGATGTTGGCTTGTATATAACCTGCTATCTAACCCCTTCATTTTATAGATAAGTGACTGAGGTCCGGAGGGGTTAAATAATTTCCCAAAGTTCCATGGGTGGGAAATAAAAGAGCTGGGGTTTGAACCCAGATCCTCTGATCTCCTCTGATTCTAAATCCCCTACCTATATTTCCAGTGGAGCACATATGCTGCACCCTGTACCTCCCTGCCTCCATCCAACCACGGTAAGCAGACTCTTGCTTCTCTTTTTCTGGGATCAAAGGTCCTTGCTGGATCATAGGATAGGTTGCCCCAGCCTGGGAATAGGACTGGTAAAGCTCTGGCTCATTCTACATAGACCTGTCTATGGTCCTGGAGAAAGAAACTGGGAAGATAAAAGGACACGGAGCCACTAACTTGTCCCTAGTGAACTCTGAGCCCACACAACTTCAGGGTTAATGGTGGTTAATTTTCTCTGCTAGGTGTCAGTTCTCCAGGGAGAGAAAAGGGTTCCCCTCCCCCTTCCTCTAACCTCGTGCCCTGGTGAGGAAATAGCTCAATTACGGCAGAATGAAGAACTGACCCTATCTGGATGGCTCATCATAAAAAAAAGATAATTAGAATGAGCTGGACATGACCAAGCTACTTGTCTAAAGGGGCAAGGAGGCACGGAGCTGAGCTAGTTCTGTACCAGGCAGCCCCAGCTGAACAAAAGCAGTGTCCAGCAGAGGGGGAGAATCAGGAAGCTGGACAGAGAAATGTCTGGAGAGAAGGGAAGAGACGGAGAGAGCTACAGCAGTTTGTCTCATGGGAGGGACCCTCAGAATTTAAGTTAGCCAAAGGGAAGGATGTCTTGTGAATAACAGGGGAGGCGATGGAGCACTGGGCAGGGGCCAGAAGACTTTGGTTTTCTAGGTCTGATTCTGACACTGACCCACAGTGTGACTCTGGGCATTTTACTTCACTGGGCCTGTTTCCACAACTGGGAAATAAGAGGACTGGACTAGATGACCCCTAAGGTCTCTGCTTCCTTCTCTGGAAGGTTAATGAAGTGGGTCCTGGCCTGTGACACCATCGCAAAAACCACCCTAGCTCTTGGCTAAGAATCACTCTGCGTTTCCATATTTCCCAACTGCCGGGCATCACTGAGTATCTAATGAGTGGCACTGTATGATATTATATTATTTGTAATTGATATAAGGTTCCCTTGTTGGCAGCTATGGAATACAATGGATAAGGCACTGGCCTTTTGGATTCAGGGAGACCTGAGTTTGAATCCTGCCTCAAATACTAAAAGGTTATATGAGCCCAGGCAAGTCACTTAACCTCTCTCAGCCTCAGTTCCTTCATCTGTAAAAATGGGGCCAATAATAGCACCTACCTCGAAGAGTTGTTGTGAGATAACATGTTACGTATGAGATAACCCATGAAAACCATTTCGTAAACTGCTTTGAAAATGCTAGCTATTATTATCAATTAATAACATCCAGAGAAGTCTTTGGCCTGGAAGATGCATTCAGAGGTCACATCATCTGGTCTGTAGCATAGACTCCAGCTTGTAGAGAGGAAAGGGGAAGAAGACAAGCATTTATTAAGTACCTGCTATGTTTTGAGAACTATGCTAAGTGCTTTATAAGCAGCATCTCATTTGAATGTAGTCTGGACCAAGGAGGTATCTCTCATGACTCCTCTCACCCTATAACAATCCCTAGTGTCTCTCCCCCGAAAAGTCAGTAAATCTTTCAGAATCTCTAATCATGCTCCCTTTCCTCCTGGCTTCATCTTCCATAGTTCACTCTTACTTATGGTTCCTCGTACCAGGCAGTAAGCTTCATGAGGGCAGAAATTGTATTGTGTTGTTACATTTCCCAAGGCAGAGTTTTCAAGAGTTGGTTGATGCCAAGATGCCCTTTCCCCATCATCAAAGCTAGAATGGAGACAGAAATCTAGGCTCTCTTCTCCCACCACTTTCAAATGGAGGATGGGTCAGAAACAAGGGGATGAGGGTGGGAAGGGCACAGGATTCTGAGCCCTTCGATTGGCTGCTACCAGCCTGATGGATGAGCCAAGGAACCAAACTCTGTCGGCCAGCAGGGTGACAGTCAACCAAATGTCAGAGGCAGATGTTGATGCACTTTCCCCCCATTTCCTCCTTCCCCCTGCTCCTCACCCCCTGCCAGCTTTCCCCTCCCACGTCTAGAGCACAGTTTTAAATCTCTCTGATATAAAATATCGTTGGTGAGCTGTGGCACAGAGAGATTAAAAAACAATAAAGAGAAAGCGAAACTCTCGACTATAATTACCAGTCTCTAGCCAGCAGCAGCAAAAACGCACTAAAATTTTAATAGGAACCACAGCATTTAATTTAATGACACATTTTTTCAATTACCAGAATAATTGTTTTATTCATAAAATGAGTTTCAATAAAGAGAGTAATTTTCCTTTGTTTTTATTATTCATTTGTGCAACATATTTGAGATATAATTGCCTGGTGTTAAGGCAGCTTGGAGGAGACCTGGCACATATTTGCAATAGGAGCAGGTAGGGGGATTGGGAAGAGGCACACATACTGGAACATACATGTATTAGGAGACACATGGCAGACTCACAGGCCTTAACTGCTGAGGTAAGTCAGTCACCTGACTCCAGTTAAATACCTGCTAATATGCCCAAATCAAGTCTTGGTCAGGGCAGGGGATCATCCAGCCTCCCATACAGACCAATTCTCTTCATGGCCATGAGGGCGATCAGTCCTGGGGATGTGATACCTATTACCTCTGTTCACTTCAATAATGAAGGGGTTTTTAAGCACAGATAATTCACAGCAGCAGGTAATCCCCAAACCCAAAGCTCTTTCGCTTTGGAATAAAGTCAAAAATCACACCCCCTCAGAGACCCCCCACCCCCGGCCCCCAGCTCTGACTTCTTCCTAGCTGATGGAACCTAGCTGGAACAACACATAAAGTAGGACATAGATAATCCTCAAAGTGGGTAATGATAAGCTAACTGTGCATGAGTATCACTGAATCTCTCTAGTCTGCCCTTCAATCCCATCATCATTCAGGAATGCTCACCACCAGCGCCCTTCCTAAGTTCCATGTCCTTGCTTCATTTACCCTGAACTATAAGAGTGCACTTTCCCCCATCTCCAGCCCCCCAGGAGATCTCTAAATTCAAGAGCCCTCTCTCTCAGCCTTGCAAAGACAAGACAGAAGATAGCCACCTACGGTACAACAACGGGGGTGTGATAAGTGACACTTTTTGATATTACCTCGACATGTCAAGTATCTGTGATTTCAAAGGTGTAAGAATTCCTTCCACAGAGCTGATCTCAATTTGTCTATAATTTAGTAGTTAGATCTTCAGAGAGTTGCCTGGACTTCAGAAGAATTAAGTGACCTGGTTACATGGCTAAGGTGTCAGTAGGAATTTGAACCCAGGCTTTCCTGGATCCAGCCAAAAATCCAGCCTAAATCCAATACTTTATTCTCTCTCTCTCTCTCTCTCTCTCTCTCTCTCTCTCTCACACACACACACACACACACACACATTTAACTAACACTTTATTTAAGAGGACATATTTTTAATGGTAGCAAATCCTACTCCATAGTGCTTATAGATATTTATGTTAAGTCACCTCCTCCTGGAGGCCTTCCTTGATGTCCCTAAGTTACTGGTGCCAACAGCCACACTAAGGTTATCTTTTTTCTTCTCTGTATTTACTTTGTATGTTCTGATTTATATATGTTGTCTCCCCTATTAGAATTTGAACTCCTTAGGGGCATAGACTGTTTTGTTTTTTTCTTTATATCTTCAGTGTACATGTTTATATGTATATCTGTATGAATACATATATACATGTATTATATGTGTGTATATCCATGCACACATATAGTGCTTATAGGGCATAGAACCCAGCCAATAGTGATTAATAAATGGTTGTTGCATGGCTAATATGGAAATGTTTTGCATGAGTTTGCATGTATAGTGGGTAACACACTACTTGCCTTCTCAATGGATGGGGGACAATGTAGAGGCAGGGAGAAAATTTGACGCTCAATTTTTAAAATGAATGCCAAAAAAATAAATGCATGTAATTAAATTTTAAAAATGTTTGTTTCTTGTGACTTGATTGAAGTCATAGAAAGCTCGGTTCCCCTTCCTATTCTCTTATCTAGCTCCTCTACAGTCATCCACACCACAGTATGTCCTAGAGGAACTTCTCCCCTCAGGGCCCCATTGTCCTGAGTGTACCAGCTTCTCCCCTGCCACCACTTCAGCGAAGTCTGGCTGCCATGTTTCATTTCACTCTCCAGCATTAAGTCATCTTCTCCAGAGCCTCTCCAACTTCTTTGCTGACACCAAACTCTTCTCTCCCTGTCACTTCCTCTAATTCTAGAATCGCAATCAAATCTTTTCTGCCAATGTTACTAAACGGTGGTGGGGAATGGTAGGAGGGGGTTCCATCAGTCTATTCCACCTATGGACCCAGAGCCACCATCTACAATACAATCTGGCCCCAGACACCTAGCTGTGTGACTTTGGGTAAGTCACTCAATCCTGCTTGCCTCAATTTTCCTTATCTGCAGAAGGAGCTGAAGAAGGAAATGGCAAACCCCTCCGTTATCTTTGCCAAGAAGATCCCAAATGGGGTCACAAAGAGTTGGACACAACTGAAAATGACTGAACAAAAACAAAAAATGGGGATAATAGTAAAATAGCACCTACTTCCCCAGTGTGGCTGTGAGAATAAAATGAGATATCTGGAAATCACTTTTTATATAAAAGCTAACTATTACGAAAAATGCTTTGTCATTAATTTATTCATTCAAAGCTTCAAGTGGACAAACAAGTATGATTTTCTAAATTTGTCTAGGACACAAAAATGCCTTCTCCTGACTCTGTTACACTTCCAACAAATCACTCCCTATGCCTCCCCTTCCCCCTACACAACAGACCTCTAGCTTTGGTTCTTAATTCCCTGGAATTTGAGCCTGCCTCGAGCATTGGGGAACACATAAAAATGACCTGACTCCTTTATGACTATGTTCCCTTGTCCCTCGCATCTCATTATCACAGTTAAATTGCTCTAACCAAGCTGGAAAGCCTACCTTCTTGTCATTCCCTGTTCCTCCAATGCCCTTCCTCTCCCCTTCCTTCTATCTAGGGATGGCAAGGCCTTTAAGTCCTGGCTCAAAATTCACTCCCCTCCAAGAAGCCTTCCCTAGTTAACCTCACCCAAGTCACCATACATTTGGCACTACTACACGCTGTCTCTGAAGTAAGCATTCTTAGGCCACTCTCAGAGGTACATTCTGGTAGCCCAGATAAACTGAGTGACCAAAGGGCAGGGCTTCTATCATCTCCATTTGTGTATCCCCTCACTCCATCAAGATCTGGAGATCTCTATTTAAGGACTCAATAAATAAGCAGGTCTGGGGAGCAAGAAGGAGATGTGAATTGTGCGCTGGTCTTGCCACTGACAGCCTTATGTTATCCTCAGTCTCAGTCAGTCAGTGAACTATCCTTACATGTCAAGTCTGTGCTCAGGATGCTGGAGAGGCATCCACTTATTCATCCAACAACATTTATTAAACATCTACTATGTGGCAGGTAATTGCTGGGGATATAGATAAAAATGAAATGAACTAGTCCCTGCCTTTAAGGAGCTTACAACCTTTTGGGGGGAGAAGAGGGAGTTTTTCAAAAGAAGAAGTTCAAAATCCCATTCAAAACAATCTAGTTGAGAATACATGATATCGCATTTCATGCTATAAATGTATATACAGGTATACATGACAGAGTAGAAAGTGCTGAATGTGGAACCAGAAGACCTAAGGGTTGACCTGTTAGACAAATCATTTAATATCTCCAGATCTCAGCTTCCTCAAATGTAAAATGAGGAGGTTGGATTCTAAGACTAACCAGCTTTAAATCTATTAACCTATGAACTCATTACATGTTGGAACAATATGTCAAGTGTTAATTTTCATGCAAGTCTACAGGGCTCATAGATATTTCTTTTGTGGTATGTCAACTCCACCTGGAGGCTTCTCCTGGTCCCCTAGCTACTAATACTATCCCAGCTAAGGTTACCTTCCCTCTACTGCATTTATCCTGCATGTTCTGATTTATCTATATTGTCTTCCCCATTAGAATATAAGCTCCTTGGGGGTCAGCTCTAAATCATTATTGATTAGAGAAATGCAAATTAGAACAACCTTAAGATATCATTTTTTATCTGTCATATTGGCCGAAATGATTGAAGGGGAAAGGAAAAATGTTGGAGGGGATGTGGGAAAATTGGGACATTAATTCATTGTTGGTGGAATTGTGAACTGACCCAACTATTCTGGAGAACAATACTGAATTATACCCAAAGAGTTATTAAACTGCCTCTGGTTTTTTTTTTTCTCAGACACAGGAAAGATCATTAGGCGCTGAGCCTAGTCAGGGAAGGCTTCATGAAGAAAGTGAGTCTTGAGTTTGACTTTGAAGGATAATAGGTTTTGGATAGGCAGAATAGGGAGAGAGCATTTCAAGTAGAGAAGCCAAGGCAGAAATGAGCATGGCATGTGCAGGGGGTAACAAGATTGGCTTGGTGGGTCCACATTAAGATAGCATTGAGATAGACTTCGGACATAATCCAGTTGCTCATGCTCCTTAAGTGAATTGCCCAAGGTCACACTTAAGAGTCTTGGCTTTTCTACAAGCTAGTTGTGTGACCATCGGCCCCAGTGCCTCATTGAAAATGAGAGGGTCGGCCTACATCGTCTCTAAAGTACCTTAAATTGTTTTTAGGATTCTAGAATGAGGCTGGCTAGCTGATAGGAATTTGCATAAATGAGCCTCCTTTCTTGTATTCCTCAGTCCCAGAGGACCAGGGCTAGGCTGTGGGGGTGGGGGTGGGGGTGGGACAGGTTGAAGCAGAGCTGCCAGTCACCAAGATGGAATAAGCAGCAGCTGTCGCTGGATTAATGGCGCTACTTCCCAAAGCTGCCTGGGCCACTTAATATTCTGCAGAGGAGATCCCTTCTCTTTAATAAAAAGCAAACACGGCACTGAAATGCTGCAGACTCCAAACATCTGAGGAGATATGGAATATTAAAGCATCAGATCACATAAAGAGGGCCCCTGCAAGGAGGCCAGAGGAAGGCAGAGGATGAGTTCACCCTCTCATTATGGGGCAAGCAAGGGAGACAGCCCTCCTGAGGAGATGGCTCCAGGGAGCATCAGGAAAATCCCAGGGCTTTTGGAAGAGACTGGGTTACTTCCTGTTTGATTCTGATTCTGGCTCTAGGGGCCAGGTGTAAAAGAAAAGCTACCCTGAAGAAGTCATACTTGGAAAATGATAAGTTATGAGACTGGTTAATTTTAATAACACCTGACACATGTGAGAGGCACGCCTTGATTTCTGCTCATAGATAGCCAGGGTCTTGGTAGAAATTCTTAACCAGGGGTCCATGTATAGACTTTAAAGTGTCTGTGAACCTGAACAGGAAAAAAATACATCTTTATTATTTTCATTAACCTTTGATTTCCTTTGCAGTTCTCTGGTTATATTTTATGTATCAACAAACATTCTGAGAAGAGGTCCATAGGCTTTGCCAGAGTGTCAATAACCAAAAAAAAAAAAAAAAAAAGTTTAAGAGGCTTTTTCAAAAAATAAATTAACAGAGCAAACACTTTCTAAAGTATTCACATTCCAAATTTAATAAATTTGATCAAATATGGAAATACTTCAGAGATAACAGCAAGACTTTTCCTACTTAAGCTGTAAAGCTTATTTTTTTGGAGGGGGGAAGGCAGGGCAATTGGCGTTAAGTGACTTGCCCAAAGTCACACGGCAAGTAAGTATGTCAAGTGTCTGAGGATGGATTTGAACTCAGGTCCTCCTGACTCCAGGGCTGGTGCTCTACTCACTGTGCCACCTAGCTGCCCCTGTTTGGGTAAAGATAGGGAATGTGACTTCAATGGTATATGGAAGTCCTCAGCGAGGAAACTCTACCAATGCAGATCACTGGCCCTTTCTCTGCAATTTACAGTCCTAGAGAGTTTCTTGGAGAACTGAGAAGTGTCCAGGGCCACACAGACAGGACTATCAGAGGTGGGCCTTGAACACAGGCAGGTTTTCCTCGTTCCATGGTTGATTCTCTGGTTGGGGTCACCGAGTAACTCTCTTGGTTCTGCTCCTACACTCTGCATCTGTTCTACAAGTCTTCCCAGGGTTTTTTTTTAATAAGATAAAACTTCCTTGGGTTAGAGAGAGAGAGAGAGCCCCTCATGTACCCTCTCTGCTGATTGTATTTAAACAATCAGGCAACTCCACAGGACGATTTCCTTCTCTTGTGGAACAGAGAGGATAAAAGGTTTTTCAGTTCAGTCATTTTTTCAGTTTTGTCTGACTCTTCATGACCCCAGTTGGGGTCTTCTTGGCAAAGACACTGGAGTGGTTTGCCATGGCAAATGGTAAACCATCTGCTTCTCTAGATTATTTTACAGATCAGGAAACTGAGGCAAACAAGGTGAAGTGACTTGCCCAGGGTCACACAGCTATTAAGCACCTGAGGCCAGATTTGAATTCGTGAAGATGAATCCTTCCTGATTCCCAGGCCAGTGCTCCATCCACAGAGCCACCTAGCTGCCTCATATTTATACATGTATATATGCATAAAATAATGTCTATTACAATATATTTTTAATAATGTCATTTATGTTTTGAGAGACAACATGGCTTGATGGGTAGAGATCGGGCCTCACACCCAGAAAGACCCAGCTTTAAGTGCCACACATACATATATACATACTTGCTGTGTGAGCCTAGGCTAGGTACTTAGCTTCTCAAGGCCACAAGCAACTCTAAATCTATAAATTGGAGAGAAGGTGCTGACTTGTTTTAGTAGAGGGAGATCCCTATCCCACTGAAATTAAATATCCAGTCACTGTCTCATACATAAAGCAGCTAGATGGCGCCATAAGGCCTCGAAGTCAGGAAGACTCATGTTCCTGAGTTCAAATCCGGCCTCAGACACTTACTAGCTGTGTGACAAGCTGGGCAAATCACTGTTTGCCTTGATTTCCTCATCTGTAAAGTGAGATGGAGAAGGAAATGGCAAGCTACTCCAAACTACTGCCAAGAAGACTCCAAAGAGAGTCGTGAAGAATTGGACGTGACCAAAAAATTACTAAACAAAAATCTAACTCATATTTAATTGGAAAAATCATCTTTGCTCCTTTTAGCATGTCATTTTAGAGGCACGAATTTTTTAAAAATTATATATGGTGGCCAAATTATTTTCCTACAGGCACACATCTTTAATTTTATAAAGGAACTAAATGAGGAAAATTTGTTAGAAATATGTTTGGTGGATAATTTCCCGTTATTTTCCCTCTCTTGCAAGCTTCAGAAAGGCCAGATCTGGCTAAAGCCTGGATGAGATATCTTACAGCCATTGCTCCCCTGGAAAACTTTCCTCTTTGTTGGAAGAGGACCCACTTCTTTTGACAGAAAGTGCCAGGATTCCTGATTGTCCAGAGGCCCTCCCTACCTTTCTTTCCCCCTTTTCACTCATTGGATAGTAAGTCTCATATAAGCTTTGGAGAAGATTGTAGACTTGGAAACTCTGTAGAGACAGTGATCAATGAATCCTCGATTTTCACCAGGAAGGAACTTTAGAGGTCATTTCAGTCGACCTTATTTGTAGATGAAGAAACTGAAGCCCATAGAAGTGAATTCATTTGCCCCAGGTCACAGAGGTACTAAGTGGATTCCAATCCATCAGGCTGTCTTCTACTTCACACACAGTCTCCCCTAGAGGGAAGAAGGCAGAAAGAGAAGAGGCAGAAAGCTAGACTTGGCCTCCTGTAGTTGGGACAACAAAAGACTGGCCAGCCCTGGCTCCAGAAACACAAAGCCCTTCTTCCTCCTAGGTAGGGAACCCTCGCTTCTCTAACCATCTGTCCTTTCCCAACAACCTAAAAGCAGGGAACCCCAGTATCAGTACAGTCCCCAGTCTGGGAAGGGAGGTCACCCCCTTGCTTTTGAGTTTGACTAAGCAAATGCTGTTGCTGCTACAGCATGAATGACAAAGGTCAGGCATGAGAAAGACCTGCCTGATGGTGAATTCATGACCAGGTTCTCCTGACGAAATTGCTAAAAGAATGTTCCTCATCATTGTTAAGCATATGGTAGAGAAATTAACTCCCTGAGAATGAAATAAGTGCCATTACAGAGCATACCTGATGTGAGCCATGCTGGTGCCCAGACAGAGATGGAGAGGAAGCCCAGGCACCTATTCCAAGGCAAAATCAGTAATGGCAATCAAGTAATCGCTAATAATTTGCATAATGCCTTAAATTTTTAAAAGTATTTCTGCATCTGTTATCTCACTTTAACAGCAAAACAACCTTATAAAGTTAGGTATAGCTGGTTCATCTCTATTCTGCAGATGAGAAAACCAAACCAGAAAGAATACGACTTGCCCTAAGGTTCCACATCTAGTCAGTTAGTGCCTGAGGCAGAACTTCCCTTCTTCTCTCCCTTTTTTCCTTCTCTTCTTTCTCTCTTTCCTTCTACAATTCTTCCTTCCTTCCTTCCCTCTTTTCCTCCTTTCCTTCTTTCTTCTTCCTTCCTTTCCTCTTTTCTTCCTTCCCTCCCTTCTTTCTTTCCTTCCCAGACATAATTCCTGCCTCAAAGAAATGTTATTCTAGGCCACACCTGAAGTTGTTATATGAAATCCTGGGCCTTCACAGCTGGGTTTGTTACCAGTTGGGCAGGGGGAGATGCTGCCTAACTTGGCTTTATTTGACACTTACACCAGAGACTGAAGACAGAGAGAGAGCAAGAACTTTATGGCAGCCTCACTGATGTCCTGGGGCCAAAGTTCCCCACCAAAGTGCCTCACTTCAAAGGAGCAAGCAGAAGAAGGTATATAGAGCACAAGCGGAAAATATCACCAAAAGGATGGGTGGATGGGTGGATGAGAGGGAAGAGAGAGAGGAGTCAGAGGGAGAGAGACAAAGACATAATGAGTCAGAGACATGGAGACAGAATAAACAATAAAAACAACACAAAAGGAGGCTTCTCTCTTTCTCTCTACCTTGGTACTAGAAACCAAAATCTCCCTCAGTTTCCCATACCTACTCTAATCTCCCTGGCTCCTAGCTAACCTCAGAAAACATTTGTGAAAGTGTAAAATGTAGCTTCAGGGGAGTAGTTTGGTACTTAATTTTTATGCTTTTGTTAAATGTCACATAAAAGCAGAGTTTTATGAGGCAGGCTAGGCTAGCTATTGAGAGTTGTGTAGTCCAGGGCAGGCCTGGGCAAGTGGGATCAGTGAGTCAGCCCCTACAGTTTGGGCAAGGCCTTCTGAACAAGCAAGGATTCAGATCTTCTAGGAATCTTGGGGATTATCTACCCCAAGGGCTCTTAACCTTTAAAGATTAACCCTTTCGGAAGTCTGGTAAAGCCTATGGAGTACATTCCAAAATAATGTTTTTAAATGCATAAAACAAAATACATAGGAATTCAAAGGAAATCAAGTATACGAAATAGTTATCAAATTAATATAAAATATATAAAAAAATCCATGGACCCCAGGTTAAGAATCCTTGATCTAATCCAACCCTATCATTTGACAAGAGGGGAAACTGAGTCCCCAGTTTAGGCAACTCGGATAAGTAAATAGCAAAGGCAGAATTTGAATTCAGGTCCATTGGTCTTGTCACTATATCATGGCAGTCTCATATAAAACACCACAGAGAATCCAAACCCACAAGTCACATCACATTTCTACTTTAGTCAGTTGTTTAAATGGTCCCTACACCAAATCTGCTATCTAAAACCTGTATTCAGAATTATTAATAGTTTTTACAAATCGTTTGTGAATAGAAACTCTCCTTGGTTGAAAAATGTATATACACACTCTCTCTGTCCCCATTTCCCTTTCCTGATCTCCTCTAACCTAACGGAGCGCCAAGTGTTCACTTGGAGTGGCTCCAGTCTAGAGGCAGAGTCCCCTGAAAATGAAGACAAGTTAGAAATAGAATAGAAGAGAGGTTGTCTGCTCAATTTCTTTTAAGCCTGCTGTCTGCGTCTCTTTCTTTGTGGCATACTTTTATTTATTTTAAAAATGAACCTGTTTTATTATGGATTGGAATACCACCAACAACAAACGTAAACTTTCCATACACAAAGGCAGCCAGAGAATGAGGATTGTACATGAAACCACAAAACCACTAACAGGTGAGTGCCAACATCGCCCCGCTTGTCTGTGACCCACTCTGAACCTCTCTCTGGTCCCTTCTGTGTGTTTTTTAATGGTTGATGAGCTTTTCTTTCCTCTCGTCCCTTTCTGGCATTGTTATCACTACCCCTCACTCAACTCCTCACCAACTTTACCCATCCCCCTACCATCACATAAAAGCCTTCCCTTGCAACGAAAGGATAGACAAACAAAACAAATTTATAATGATAGTGTCTAGAAATGTATGTCTTATTCGGCCCTTTAAGTCTAGCATCCTTCCACCAATAAGTGGAAAACATGACTCATCATGACTTTTTTGGAATCTGGATTGGTTATTGTGAGCGCTAGGTGGCGATAGAGCGCCAGACCAGAAGTCAGGAAGACTTCTCTTCCTGAGTTCAAATCTAACCTCACTAGCTATGTGACCCTGGATAAGTCACTTTACCCTGTTTGCCTCAGTTTCCTCATCTGTAAAATGAGCTGGAGAAGGAAATGATAAACCACTCCAGTATCTTTGACAAGAAAACACCAAATGAGTTCAGATGCCACTGAAATGACTGAACATCAACAAAACTGGTCACCGCACTGATTAGAGTTCTTTGGTTTTTCAAAGCTGTTTTCCTTTAAAATGCTGTGGCCGCTGGTTTAAATGGTACACCTGGTTCAGTTCACTTGGCAGCATCAGTTCAAATCTTCATAGGTTTCTTGAAAGTTTGTCATTTCTCATGGCTCAATAATATTTCATTACATCTATCTACCAGAACTGATCCATTTCCCAAATGATGCATATCCACTTTGTTCCTATATTTTGTATATTTACTTCAGTCTTTGGAGTACATGTAGTATAGTGGTATTGCTGGGTCAATGGGTACATCTGATTCAGTGCTTTTTGAGGTAGAGCTCCAAATTGCTTTCCAGAATGTTTGGGTTCCTTTACATGTCTAGCAACAATATACAAAAAATTTTTCCATTTTATATAACCAGAATTGTCCATTTTATCCACTGCATCCTATCTCTTGTTTGGTCAAGATATCTTCCGCTATCCATAGTTGTGAAAGATATCTCCTTCATTCTCCTCTAATATGTTAATGATACAGTCTTCCAGATCTAAGTCACATACACCCATATGTTATAAGGTGTGCGATATGGATCTAAGCCTAATTTCTTCTAGATGGCTTTCTAGTTTTCCCAGTATTGTTGGCTGAAGAGTGAGTCCTTGCCTCAGTACTTAAGAGTCCTTGGGTTTATATAACACCAAGTTACTATGTTCCATTGTTTCTGGATCTTGTGTGCCTAATCTATTCCATTGATCAATTCTTCTATTTTTAACCAGTACCAAATTGATTTGATGATTACTGCTTTGTGGAAAAATACAGCTTTATAGATGAGTTCATCCCACTCACATTTACTGTTCTGACTGTGTATTTACCTTCATCAGATCCTCTTATTTTTCCCCTATTTCCCTTCCAGGTCCCTCTTTACAAAAAAGAAAAAAAAGAAGGATAAACACTAATAATTCGTAATTAGTCTATTCCTAGTCCTCTGTCCCTCCATGCTTCACTAAGCCTATACCTCAATCTCTGGTTATTATAATTTCTCTTTTTATTCATATCGTAGAATCAACCCTCCAAATTTAAAATTTATTTTGCTTGTGATTATTCCTCCCCAATTCCACTCTCCCTCTAACATCCCTCCTTTTTACCCAACCCCACCTATATCAATGTGGAGTATAATGTATTGCTACAGCAAATTCGGGGCGTGTGTGTGTGTGTGTGTTCAAGCATCCTTTTTCTGGTTCAGGTAAGAGTGAGGTCATGAGATAACCTGTTTCTCCCACTACCTTCTTCATTGTATATTCTTCTTTTGCTTTTGGGATTTTATATTCTAAGATACCCCCTCCTTAAATGGAGCTGATATCAAGCTTTGCACAACCCTATCTGTGTGTCCTTGATATCTGAATCTTTTCATCTTGGCTGCTTGCAATATTTTTTCTTTAATTTGAAAACTCTGAATTTCGGCTATGATATTCCTGGATGTATTCAGTTTGGGAGTTGATTAGTAGTTTCTTGATATTTCTACTTTGCTCTCTAGTGCTAAGGCAGTTCTCTTTTTTTGGTTTCTTAAAATTTGATGTCCAGGTTTTTGTTTGGTTATGGTTTTCTTAGCTTTCTTCAGTTTTTCAAAGTTGTTTTCCTTTAAAATGCTGTGGTCACTGGTTTAAATAATCTTCATGGTTCTTAAATGATCTCTCAATTTGTTTTCCAAGTTGATTGTTTTTGGTAGTAGACATATTATGCATTCTTTTAAAAAATCTTTTGACTTTATTCTAGTATTTCTTGTTGTCTCACAGAGTTGTTGAGTTCTGTTTGCTCTGTTCTATTTTTCATGGCGTCCACTGTTTGGGGAAAGTTTTCCATTGTCTTTACTAAGCAGTTCTCATTTTGATTTTTAAAAAATTCTTGAACTCTAATGTAATCTCTTATCTCTCTTGCTTGTTTTCTTTTATTAATTCTTGTAGTCCAAGCCACTTTTTTTCCTCTGTGGCTCCACTTAAAGTTTTTGTGAGATTATTCTTTTCTTCTGGGTTTATCTTTTGGGCTTCCCTTAACCCATATATTTCTTCAATGTGTTCTGTTTACTCATATCTTCAGCCTCAAGTTCTTGGTTTGAGATTTTGTGCTCAATATGGTTCACTTGGACTCTTTTGGAGGGGATGTGTTGGCTTTGTTTGGCTCAGTCCACTGTGTAGTAGGGATACTGCCACCATTACTGATCTGAATTGGGACCTTTCTGTCTCAGTCCCTAACATTTAATGTCAGTTTCCTGGTAGCTCACTGTAGGTTCAGGCTTCTACTTATCTTTTCTTCCCTTCATTTTGCATGATCCTCATTCAGGAGTTGAATCCATACTCCAGTGTAGCTTTACAGGGCCAAGCTGGATGCTGGAGACTCCTGTGTAGGCCTCCTGGTGTTGGTGCCTAGGTACTGAATTGGTCTTATAGTCTGTAGTTCTCTGAGAAGCACATGGCCAGGCCAGGCCCTTTCCCCTTGATCTGTGACCTAAGGGGGTTAGTTCTACCTCCAATTTATGCTATTAGAGGCCAGGTTCAAGATCTGGCTTCAGGTACCCAGTTACTAGAGCTGGCACTGGCTTGTAATGGCCCTGTTCAAAATACTTCTTAGCTTCATATCAATATTATTTTAGCTCCCCTACTTTTCCTAGTTTTTGGCCTAGTTACCAGAGTTCATATTGGTTTTCCTAGAGAGACTGATTTGCCTACTTCTGTACTATCTTTGTTTTGCTTATAATGGCTTCCTTACTTTGACTTCCTCTACCTACTTCCAGGTCCTTCTGGCCATCTTTTTGTATAGTTTGGTACTGGATGAAGGAGTTTTTGTTCTTTTTCAAAAAGAAACTTTCTTCTTTCTTTCTTTTGTTTCTTTTCAGATTTCTTCCTCATTGGTCTTTTTGGGACTATTTTTAGCGATGTGTCAGAGAAACCCAGAGAGCTGGGCTTCTTCCACTTATGATGCCATCTTAACTGGAAGCCTGCTGCCTGATTTTCATCAGGTAAATAAATTCTGTGATTTCTACTATGTCACAAGCATTTGCTTGTTTTCACTAGCTACTGACAAACCCTATCAATGATTCTTTTGATTCCTCCTCCCTGTACTGCTCCACCCTCTGCATGATCCCTATTCTGACTTATTTACCCCAGAAAATAGAGAATCTAGATTGACAAGGCTCTGGGATATTGGACATAAAGAGCTTGTTGAACAACTGAATTATTGGACCCCATGACAAACTCCTTCAATTCTTCACCTCTACTCCAGCCATTACTTAAGTGACGGACTCTCAGAAGACATGGACTGAGCAAAAGTTCCCTCTCAACACACCTTCTGCACAGCACTAATGTAGGAGTCCCCAAAAAGCCTTTTCACTAGACCAAAGGACCTCAAGTTCCTATCTGAAGAGTGTGTCCTGGCTCCAGTTAGGTTAGCTTAAGAAGGGGAGGTGGGTATCAGGGAGGTATAAAAGCCTATAGACACCAATTATATCCTGGAGGAGCAATTGAGAAAAGTATATCCTTGGGTAAACTAAGTTACTCAACACATTCCATATTTGCCCTGCCTTTGTACATGGGTACAGTAGGGCAGTGTGTTGCGTATATACCTCCAGAACCCACATCCTCCCCTACCCTCAGCTTTCTGCTTGACATAGCACCTCCTCTTCCGAGAGCTTGGGGCACATTATTCCACAGCAACAAACCCACCCAGCAAAGCCACAGCAGGGGCTTTGAAAGTTATTTTTGACCTGGAAAATTCACTGTGGTTGGCAGCCATGAAAGTGAGACAATAACAGGGCTGGTTTAAGATGGGAAGGAATGAAGGTCCTGCCCTTCCTGCCCCACTGCCATGCTTTTCAGTTTAGCCTGAGCATAGGTCACAGAGAAACAAAAGAGAGAGTAGAGAAAGAGACCAAAACAGGGAGTTTGGAGAGATGGAAAAAGGGGAAGAGAAGTTTTCTGAAGTTGTAATTGGCCACTTTGGCCAAACAGAAGGGCACTCTTATGTAAGAGGTTCTTAACCTGGGGTCCATAGGCTCCCAAGGGAACCATGGATAGCTACCTGGGGGGCTGTCAACTTTGATTGGAAAAAATTACATCTTTATTGTCACTGACCTCTAATAGAAAATTAGCATATCCTTTTAATTATGAATGTAGGCAAAAGTTATTATTCTGAGAAGGGGTCCATAGTTTTAAACAGAATGCTAAAGGAGTTCTTGACACAAAAAGGTTAAGAATGTCTCTTCTATGTGCTAACGTGAGATAGGAACAGAATGACCAGAGGAAGAAGACCCTATAGTCATGGAAAAGAGTACAGATTTGGAGTCATAGTGCCAAGGGTTTGAATCCTGTATTTGTTCATTATTACTTATGTGACCATAAGCAAATCACCTGACTTTTCTGTGCCCCTTTCCTCATCTGTAAAATGAGAAGATTAAAATAGAAGACCTCTAACACCCCTTCTAGTTTTAAATCTATGATCCAATGAACTTACTTATATTATGTGTCTGTTGCCTTGGTCGCTTGAGGCGAAGGTCATGGAGCCATTGACCTGACTTTCCATCTTATAGTATGTGAACTGGGCCTAGAGGCTCAACTTCCAAACTCCATTGGGTCAACCCATGAATGGCACTGCTAGTTTTCTCAAGAGAGTTCACACAGGGCAACCCTCAGCTCTACCTCCTGAAGCCAGGGGGAGCATGCTGGGGAATCCCAGGAGCTGAGGAAGAAGATCCATGCTCAGAGATATCTAACATTACCTTTTCCCAAAGCTGACTCCCCTAATCTAGACCCTTCCCCTGCCCCTCTGTTCTCACTGCCTATCCCTCTGTATTGTTATTCAGGAGACTCCCAAACTGATGAAATAAATAATAATATATAAATAATAAAAATGAATAATAAGAAATAATAATAAGAAACCAGGCGTATTGATAAGAGAACAACAGCTATTGGAAAGAGAAAATGAGAACACATGGAAAGATGTTCCGCAGAGTGAGAAACAGAATGCTGCTTGATAAGTTGAGGGGACAAGTTTCTCAGGAGTAGGCATGGGAGGGAGGAAGAGCCACAGGGAAATCTGGAAAGACACAGGGTTGGAGTTGGATACAGTGTTGGAGTTTCTTTTGGTTTCTTGAAATTAAATGTCCAGGTTTTTGTTTGGTCATAGTTTTCTTAGAGTCTGATGATTCTAATATGATCTCTCAATTTGTTTTCCAAGTCGATTGTTTTTGATGGTAGATATATTTTCTTCTTTTTTAAATCTTTTGACTTCATTCTAATATTTCTTGTTGTCTCATGGACAACACCACTCCCCAGGGACAATAGACAGTCTCAGAGAATGACTGCTTCCTTGAGATCTTGCTTTGGGGCTTGAGGCCCCAGGCAGAGAGAAAAGGGAGAATGGAGCCTTCAGGCACACATTGATATGAGGGAGAGAAGGAGGAGGAAGAAAAGAAGGGAGGCTCTATTCTATTCTAGCTTGCAAGGAACTCCCAGCCCCAGTGCCAGAGAAAATCCTGGCAAGAAGGCCTGGACATTGGCCCACTCTCAGGGAGAAACATGGCTACCAGCAAGCTGGGTTGATATTTAGCCAGGGACACTTCAATTTATGTAACAGATGTGTTCCTACAAAGGTATAGCCAAATCCATTTTTTGTCAACTGATTCTTACTTTAAAGGAGTCCTGCAGTCTGTCCTGTTGTAAAATGAACAGGAATGTAACATGGCCTGGTGGAAAGGCAGATTTTGGACACAGAGGACCTGGGTTGAAATCCCACTTTCACCACTTAATACTCATGTGACCTTGGACAAGTCATTTAACTTCTCTGGGTCTCAGTTTCCTCATCTGTCAAACAAATCAATGATCGTCAGTTGTCTTGACCTATGTCTTGGCACTGGACTTTGATGACTCTGGAGGAAAGAGTAAGGCTGATGACTTTGCACAGCTCTGCTTCATTTAAATCCAATTCACTTGCAACTCAAGATATCACCTTCATGATGTCATTGGTCTTCTTCTAGAACAAAGGACAAACAACAACAAGGGACTCGATCATCTCGAAAGCTCCTTCTAGATCTAAATCTATAAGCCTTTAGGACTATGAATAAATTGTAGCCTGATTTTTCAACTATCCAGAAATCTTGGTGATTCTAATGCATATGATGGACATTCTGGCTTCACTTTCCTCCCTTAACCCAATAGTTAGCCATTTCAACTCTACACTGCCCTCTGCTATTAAATTCCTTGCCCCTGTTCTTACCATTGTTTCCTCTAGCTTAACCTCAGCCTTGCATTATTCCCACTATCTGTCTCCTCTGCTCCTACTCACTAGGCACTGAACAAAGCTAGAGGAAGTATCAACATGCTGACTGAGTATATTACAAATTCATATTGCCCAGCATTGACTGGGCTCTTACTGTCCTTTGGTTCTCCCTACCTCACTTCTCACATAAGATATTTCAAACCTTCTCTTTTCTCCTCAAGACCTCCTCCTCCTATCTCTCAACTGAAGACCTTGCCTCTTGTTTTACTGAAAAAAACTGAGGCCATTCAATGTGAGCTCGTCCCATTTTTCCCATCTCAAAACCTTTTGATATCATCTCCTATGCTCTCTTCTTTCCCTTCATTCTTTGACAAAGAGGTGGCCCCTCTTTTTGCCAAGGCCATCGCTCTACATGTTGTGGTACGTGGGCAATCTAGCAGATTGTCCCCTCAATCATCAGCTCCTCTCTTCAATCTTCAGTCTCTCCCTATCCCTTGGCTCCCTCTCTCCTATAGTAACACTGCTCACTTCTGGCTCACCTCCCACCCGTATGACCACTCATAAGTCTTTCTCACTGGCTCTCTCAACACACTCTCTAACTGTGGGTGTGCCCCAAGTTTTTGTTCGTAGGCCCCCTTCTTCTTCTCTTCTTTTTCTCTTGGTACCTCATCAGCTCCCAACTATTATTTCCTTGTAGATGGTTCCCAAATGCAGCTCAATCTTCCTTGAGCATCGGTCACCCATCACTAATTGAAAGTTCCTTGTAAAGAGGGACTGTTTAATTCTTTGTATTTGAATCCCAAGGGTCTAGCAAAGTGCCTGGCACATAGCAAGCTATTATTAGCTACTACTAAATAATAACTAATGGCTAGCATCTACATACCGCTTTAAGGTTTACAAAATGCTTCACAAACGTGAACATCATTTGATCCTCACAACTACAGTATGAAGTAGGTGTTATGATGCCCATTATAGAGATGAGGAAACAGAGGCTGAGAAATGTTAGATGACTTTACTCAGGGTCATGCAGTTAGTTAGTGTCTGAGGTAGGATTTGAGTCTTCCTGACTCCAGATTCAGTCCTATATTTACCTAGCTGCCAATGTTGACTGATTAATTGCCTTCAGATGTAATGCTTCCTTTCAGACTTAACCTTTGAAAACACTGAGGTCATTTGATGGAAGGTTCCTCAATTTCCCTCCTCTACTCCTTAAAGCTTTTTTTTTTAACATCATCACCAACTCTATTTCCCATCCCTCCTATCAGAGAAAGAGGTAGTCCTTCTTCTAAATATGGCTAATTCCTGTGTTCTTGGTCACTTCCCTCAATTTTTTATTATAGGTCCTGCACCAGTAATCATTCTCTCTCTCATCTTTAATCTCTGGTTCTCCACCTTTGCGTCTTTCCATCCATCAATCAATATATTAAGTGGTGGCTGCTACTACTACTACCATCACACCACCACCACCACCACCACTTTTATTACTACTACCGTCACCTAATATTTATATAGTGCTTCAAAGCATTTTACACATATTATCGCATCTGTTCCTCACAACAACTCTGGGAGGTTGATGCTAATTCTTATTCTCATTTTATAGATGTGGAAATCGAGGCAAGATGTGAACACATCTTTTATCTACCAAATTGTTTCTGTTATCTCCACAACAGAATGCAAGCTCCTTGAGGGCAAGGACTGTTTTTATCCTTCTTTGCTGTACTGGGAATCAAGATGGACTCTTAGCACTTATTCAACCAAGTACCCTTGAAGAGTTTGGCTTTTGTTTTCTTGATTAAATTAGGAGTCTTTGATGACCTCCTTGCCTCAAGGGAAAGCCTAGTTTACATGTAGAGTTTGAGTGACATGTTTGTGACATCAGAGGCTTTTAGACCATGTGGGTTTAAGTTGCATTTTTGTGATGATTTTAGGTCATGTGGGTGAGTCACATGTGTGACTCACCTTTGACCCTGAACAAGATATATAAAACCAGGGGTTGGCTTTCTTTTTTTGGAGTTCTTAGCCACAACAGGAGTGGCACGTGACTCTGAGCCAGCCTTGTCGAGCTCCCGGCTGAACTCAGATGTTGATGGTTCCTTGGTAACTATTAATTGTATTTGGTCTGTTCATAAATGTATGTTTGTAATTTGTTTGTATTTGCTCTGAAGTTCAGGGTGCTGGCTTTCCCCCCGAGCTGACTGAATGATATTTGTATGTTGGATTAAAGTAAGATTGTTAACCCCTTAACCCCTTTCCTTAGTAAAGCAGATCAAAAGAACCTGGCCTTCCAGCGTTCTGTGTGCTGGTTGTTGTTGGTTTTACACAGCCACAGTAGCTGCTAGCTGAATTGTTGAAACATTTGCTTAGTTTCTGGCATGTAGTGAGCGCTTAACAAAAGCTTGCTAACTTGTAACCTGGATCTCATCCTGTCTCATCTCCTCTGGAGGGGTCCCTACACAATCATCCCCTTTTTGATCTTCAGCCTCTCCCTAACTGTTGGTTCCTTACCAGCTGCCTACAAACATGCTGAAGTCTTTCACATTCTTAAAATAAAATAAAAACAACTGTCATCACTTAGCCTACAGTCCCCTCGAGCTATGGTCCTATACATCTCTCCTCATTTTCACAGCCAAACTCCTAGAAAAAGTTATTTATATTCCTTGCCTCTCATTCATTTCTCTCCCCTTTGCAATCTGACTTCTGACTTCTCTCCAAAGCCACCAATGATCTCTTATAATCCAATGATCTTTTCTCAGTCTCCATCTTTATTCATTACCCTCTCTTCCTAGATACCCTTTCCTCTAGGCTTAAGTCTCTCTGACTGACTTTCAGTCTCTTTTGCTACTCCTAACTCCCAACTCCTAACATAGGATGTATCTTGAGGCCTTCTCTCTCTACACTCTCTGATTTGGTGACTTCATCAGCTCCCATGGTTTTACTTATCACATTTATTCAAATGACTCCCTCTGGAGCTCCCATTCTGAATTACCAACTGCCCAGTGGACATTTCAAACTGGACAAACTATAGCCTAGCCACCTCAAATTTGACATATGCAAAACAGAACTCATTATCTTTCCCCACAAACCCACCACTCTTCTTCATTTAATTCTTTTGAGGGCACCATTATACTTCTAATGAACCAGATTTTTGATCTCACAGTCATCCCTGACTTTTGACTCTGCATCATCCCATATCCATTCAGTTGTCAAGTTTTGTTGATTGCGTCCCTATCACACATCTTGCACTTCCAACCTTTTCTCCACCCATATAACCATTACCCTAGTTCAGGCTGTGTGAAAACTAGCTCACCTTTTATCTGGATTATTGCTGGATTATTATTAATTGCCCTGCCTACCTTAAGTCTCTCTCCTTTGTGAGCCTTCCTGAACACAACTGCCAAATTGATATTCATTCCTAAAGCACAGGTCTCTCCCTTGTTGAAGAAACTGTGGTGGCTCCCTATCCCTCTAGGCTCAAATACAAATTCCTCTGTTTGGCCATCCGCAACCTGGATCCAGCTTATCTTTCTAGGTTGGTTACATATCATTCTCCTTTATGCACTCTATGGTCTAGCCCTACTTGCCTTCTCGCTCTTCCTCACATACAGCATTCCATTTCCTACCTCCCTGTCTTTGCCTAGATTTTCCCCCATTCTCCATTCCCACCTCAAATTGTGCCTGGAATGTACTCTTTCTTCACCTCTTCCTTTTAGCATCACTAGCTTCCTTCAAAGTTCAGCTCAAGTACACACTCCTACTCAAATTAACCTTAAGTATTTTATATATACTTGGCATACATTCAGATGGATACATGTTGCCTCCCCCAGTAGAATGCAATGAGGCCAGGGACTGTTTCATTTTTTGCCTTTGTATCACAGTAGCTAGTATAAAGACTGCCACAATTGTTCAGTTGTGTCTTATTCTTCATGGCCCATTGGGGGTTTTCTTGACAGAGATACTGGAGTGGTTTTGCCATGTTAACTGACTTCACACAGCTAAGTCTCTGAGGCCAGATCTGAACCCAGGAAGATGAGTTTTCTTGATGCCAGGCCCAGCATTCTGTGCACTATGGTGCCCCCTAGCTGCCCCATAACTGGCACAAGGTAGAGTGGGACGGTAGCTGTGGAGAGTGAGGCCAAGTGACAGGAAACACTTGAGGGGGAATCATCTTCAACAGTCAAGGAAGGTAGCGTCTGAGTTGGGGCTTTAAGGAGGAGAAGGTTCTTCAACAGCTGGACAAGAAGATGAAGAGTCTATTTCCAAGCAAGGAGAACCAGCGTGACCATGCTGAAGGGAAGTGCACCTCTGGTTCATCATTTATAAAACCAGCAGAATAACACTTACACTCCTACCCAATTAAAAGCCTTGTTGCACTTGTAAAGGAAATATATTACTATAAAATCCTACATAAACCAGCTTTTTTGTAAACCAAATGCTATTTTAAATGCTTGTTATTAAAAAGGCAAATTAGAGTGAATCTATTTTTTTTCATAAAGTAAAACATCAATTCACTGTTTATCTTCTGTGAGGGGAAAAACCCAACAAAAAACAAAAACCCAGATTTTCATATTTGACATTTACTTAGAGTGAAGTTTGCCTAGAAAATGTTTGCTTAAAATAATGGCCATCTCTCTCCTGGGCCCTGAGCTCCCTTATATGAGTCCCTGTTGACCACACGGGGAGAATGAAATGTCCAAGTAATGCTACCAGGAGAATTTCCCCAACAATGGTCTTGGAACCACTGGTGGCCTTTTCCTTCCAACTCCCTCTATGTGTCTCCATGCACAAGCTTGTTGCAGGCGGTGGAGAAACAACAAAGAACAAAATTTTAAGGTAACGGTCTATCATCAAATTTTATCTTGAAAACTGCTGGGGAATAGATTCTATCTCTGTGCTATGCATATGCAAAGCCTATGCCAATGCATTATAGCCTTTCTAAGTACCAACTCCTGCTGGCTGGTTGGTAGCAGAGGGAAGGTCTGAATTTACTTCAATGTCATTTGGAATAAACCTGGAGGGGCAGGCAGATACAAGACCACTTCTCTTGGCTCCACTTCGTGGCCTGGGCAGGTGAGCATCGGTTCCTTTCCATTTTTTCCTCTTCTCTGCAGGTCATCCCAGAGACAGTAGAGTTAGATCCCAGATGAACTACAGAAGATATGGGATCCAATAAAAGTGTCAGAACAGAATCTCTGAGGAATGGGATGAGTTACTGGAGGCCTAGGCTAGGGCCAGGAAAGACCACTTAATCTGGGTGAGGGATGAGCTGAGAGGCTTCAGAGCTCTAACTCCAAGCCTTTAGCTTGGGGAGAGGAAGAGGACTTAGACATTTCTCATTTGTTTTCTCACAGCACCATGGTATGTCTGGCCAGGGGCCAGGACACTGGTGCCCTTTTCATAGAACTCAGAAAGGAGAGGGTCTGTGTTAGCTTGTATTTCCTCTGCCTTAATTGGGTCAATCTCCTACCTCATGTTCCCTGGCCTGTCTAGTGAGGTGTCTGCCTGGTGGAAGGAATACATAGTGAGAGCAGAAACTAGGCCCTCCCTCCATGAATAGCAAGGTCACCTGGTCCTCATTACCACTACCCACTTACTCTTCCTTGGCCTGTCTAGTGAGGGTGCTACTTATTGGGAGGGAGGAGTCCATACCAAGAGCAGATACACAGGGCTCTCCCTCCATGGACAGCAAAGTCACCCAGGCCTTACTACCACTGCCAATTTCCTTTGATTCCCACACCCACCCACCTCATATCCATGAGGGCAGAACAATTTTAAGTGCAGCAGGTCAGCCATGTCTTCTGGAGGACAGGCACCCCTCCAGCCACCAAGATGCCTGGCCTGAAATCCCTCCTTCCCCTACCCCTAGCTCCTTTGTGTTTTGAAAGAGCAAATGCAGGTTGCTGATGACCTTGCCACAAGACTCAGAAAGGTAGAGAGCCATAAAGACTGGTATTTCCCTTATCCTATTTAAGACACACTCAGTCCAGTCTTCTTCAGCTTCCTTTTCCCATTACATTTTTCTAAAATAACCATTCTGTCTTGTTTTCTTGTTAAACTCCCCTTTATCCTGGGCTTTTTTCTCCTTTTATTCTCCCTACATTCTTGTGCTCATGGAAACCTGGCTCACTCTGCCAGATGGGACACCTGGCCACCATTTTGCAGCATAGGTAGTTATTTCTCTCATACCTTCCTCCTCTCGCCTTCTCCACCCCCACAATCCTCTGTCTCTCAACAGTGGGCGCTGTTTCCTATTCTACTAAGAAAAGAGAGGTCACCCATACTCAATACCTTCAAACTCCCTACAGCTTTACCCATCCTTGCCTTTGCTCCAGTTACTGATGAATAGGTGGCCCTTCTTGGCAAGACTGATCCCTCTGCTTCCTCACTGCCCCAGGACAGAAGAAAGAATCCTCTCCACTGTCACTTACAAACACCTCCATCATTCTACCTCTTTTCCTCTTTGTAGACAGCAAAGCTGATAGAGAGCTGAGCCTGAAGTCAAGAAGGCTCAACTTTGTGAGTTCAAATCTTGCCTAACACACTTAATTAGCTGTGGGACCCTGGGCAGGTCATTTTACCCTGCTTGCCTCAGTTTCCTCATCCGTCAAAGGCACTGGAGAAGGAAAGGGCAAACCACTCCAGTGTCTTTGCCACGAAAACTCCAAATGGAGTCACGGAGTTGAACACACCTGAAACAACCAAACAACAACAACACCGGCTTCCAGATCATGATCTCTCTTTCCTCAATATCTGACTCAGTATCTCTCTCCACCCTCAATCTCTGCCCTTACTCTTGGGGACTTCAATAAACACACAGATGCTGTCTCCAAGAGTCCTGGCAGCGGGAGCGCTTCCCAGATCACCAGTCCTGCTTCCATCCAGGGAAGCAAATCCTGTGGAGAAGGGGTCAGCCATCTGCACCAATTACCAACCAATTGCCACTCACAGGATAGGCAAGAATGCCAAGCAAGGTGTCCTGAGGGCAAGACAGGAAGAAGGCAAATCAGATTACCACCATTACCTCAACCACCATCTCCCCTTAGACTGATGGAGACTGCTCAGGACCCTGAACCTAGGAGCACTGGCAATGGTTCCAGTCCAGTGCCCTCAGCCACCATTCTGGCAAGCAGCCCCTGTGGAGATATAGCCTGGCAATTGCTCCTGCAGACATTATAGCCACAGCTACTTAAGACGCAGGAAAGGAAGTTCTCGCCACCAAAGTCCTTAGCACTTTTCAAATGCTTCAGCATCAGAAACCAAGATGATTTTATCAGTCGAAATGACATTAAATATGAGGCATTACCATATGCTTTGCTAAAGCACCCAAAGGACCATGGGACCTTTCCCTTTGATTTACAGCTGAAATCCTCCATATGTGTTTTCTCCCCCGTTACAATGCTGTGAGCTCTTCAAGAGTAGGGACTGTCTTACTTTTCTATTTGTATACACAGGGCTTAACATGGTGCTTCGCACACAGTACATCTTTAAAATATGTTCATTCATTCATTCATGACTCTTCATTTCAATGATCCATAGGGATGGTCATAGATAGCTTAGATCTTATCACCCACAGTTATGATCCAGACCTCTGAAATTCCTCCCTCTGATCATAACCTACTCTTACATCTTGGCGGCAGCTTCCTCACTCTTCCTAAACCCACTCCTTGTCCTCACCATGACATCCTCTCTCCATCCCATCACCCCTGCTCTAGCTTCACTTCCTACCCCCCAGTTAAACCCATTAAACTAGCCACAATCCCCTGTTCTTGAATCACTTGCCCTTTCTCCCTACCACTGATGGCCTGCCAATCCTCAACCCAGGCTGTCTACATCTGCCTTCTTCCCTCTTACACTCATGGCTACTCAGTGCAGGAGGAATTCACACAGCCCTGCTGACTGTGTCCCCTACAAGTCATTCTGATTGTGTGGCTGTCCAAACAAAAATTCATGTTAACTTATTTGTCTCAGCTGGGACCTCACTACTGCGCATCAAAACTTCTATTTGTCTTTGACCGATTCTTTATTATGCTTCCTGCATCAGTCTCCAAACTTTCTCCTCCAGACTCCCAGGGCTAGCCTGCCCCTCAACAAAGGATTCGACCTTCTACCTTACTGAGAAAGCACAGGTCATTCATATCATTCCATATCATCAAACCTCTCTGCATCATCAGCTAGACTTCCTTTGCTCCAGGCACTGGGGAAAAGGTAACCCTTCTTGCCAAGACTAACCCCTTCACTTGGGCACTTGATTCCCCTCTTTCCCAACTTCCCTGGGAGCTTTTCTCCTGATAATTTATTCTTTCTGTCTCAGACTATGTCTCTTTCCCTCCCTCCTTCCCTCCACACATACATACAGTGCAACCACACTTTCATTTTCTCTCCCTCTCTCTCCCTCTCCCAGCTCCTTCCTCATTCTCTACAAACATTCCCAGATTTCCCCATCCTTAAAAAAAACCACCTCCAATCCCTTCATTCGACCCTGCACTCTCCACAAGCCATTACAGCCTTCTATCTTTCTACCTTTTTCATGACCAATTCTTAGAATCTTCTACAACTCACTACCTCTACTCCCTTACCACTGATTCATGTCTCAAACCCTTGCAATCTGGCTTCCGAATCCCTCACATCACTGAAACTGCTCTCTCCAAGCTTGCCTCTCTTAGATGTTACATCGAATGTCCTTTGTGCTGACCTCATTCTTCTTTTCCTCCTTGTAGCTTTTGACACTACCGATTATCCACTCCTCCTGGATACACATCTTTCCCTCGGCTCCTCTGACACTGGCCTCTCCTGTTTCGCTCATCTGAAAGCTCAATATGAATCAGCTGTGTAATATGGAAGCCAGAAAAACTAATATGAACTTAGGTTGTCTGAGAGGCATAGTGTCCAGGATGAGGGAGGTGATGGTCCTGTTGTAACTCCACCCCCCCCCCCCGCTCCCCATCCCCCATCTTAGGATCATTGATTTAGAGCTGGAAGGGGCTTCAGAGGTCAACATACCACATCAATCTCCCTCATTTACAGATGTGGAAACTGAGGCCAACAGACCAGACCTATCCTCTTCATTTTGTAGACAGGGAAACTGAGGCCCAGAGATATTGAGTGACTTTGTCCAAGATCACACAGGTAGTAAGAGTCTGAGACAGGATTTGAATCCAGGTCTTCCCAACCAAGTTCAATGCTCTAGCCACCATCACAGTGTTGATTCTCACTTTATCAGAACACATCTAAAATACTTGGTTCAGTTGCAGGTGCCACTGAAAGGACACTGATAAGCTGGGGAACATCCCTAGGAGAGTGACCAGGATGGTGAATGGTCTCCAGATAATGTCATATTGAGGATCAGTTGAATTAACTAGTGATGTTTAATGTAGAGAAATAGAAACAAAGGGGACACAGGGTATCTGTCTTCAAGTATTTGAATGACTCACATGTCAAATGAGTCTGCCTAGGAGGAGTCAAGACTTCCTCTCCCTCTCCTCGTGAATTCCCTAGACCATTACTGCCCAAAATACAGCCCAAAGGCTGCATGGGGCCCACAGTGCGATTTTATGAAGCTCACGTGTGGGTTTTAATTTTCATGAGTGAAAAAAAATAATTTGCATGGAATGTGTATTACATTTTTTAATTCCATCACTAATAAATAATCTCATTGCCGTTAATTTTCTTTGGTGTTTTTAAGCAGTATTACGGATGTAACATATCGCATGGAATTTTCAATCGATCTGTGGGATGTGTTCCATCTGTACAATGCAGACTAGTCAGTATGCACCTATCTTTATACTGTTGTGTTGGCGTTTTGTTGTTTTCTGTTTGCTTTCTCGCTTTGTGCCTTCACCTGTTGTATTGATGATGTGTGTTCCCCCACTTTCTATTAGTACACTATATTTTTTATTCTGGGTACAGCCCTCAAATAATTATTTTATTTTAATGGGTCCCTAAGATAACCTAAGGCCGGAGAGCCCTGCCCTAGACAATGGGTAAACTCCTTGCCCCAGGAATGAGATACTTGTTCTAGCTGTGGTTCAAATACAAAACTAATTCACAATCTGAGCTACAACAGGGACTGCCCTTTAAAAAAGGACTATGCAGAAAATAGAACTTGAGAGGGTTGGAGAGACAGAAGATTGCATAAAAGAGAAGGGAGGGAGGAGAGAGAGGAGAAGAAGGGGGGGGGAGAGAGATGCAGAGACAGAGAGAGAGAGAGAGAGAGAGAGAGAGAGAGAGAGAGAGAGATTGAGATATACTCAGAGAAATGGACTTGGTCCCCTAAAGAAAGGTTTGACAAACCATTCAACTGTACAAGATACCAAGTGTGGTATCACATCCATTTCTTAACCTGGGGTCTGAGAACTTTAAAAAAAAATGTTGATAACTGAATTTCAATATAATTGGTTTCCTTTCTAATTCTATGTATTTTATTTTATGCATTAAAAATTCTATGTAGAGCCAAGATGGTAGCTGGAAAGCAGGGACTTGTGTGAGCTCCCCCCACCCCAAATCCCTCCAAAAACCCTGTAAAAATGTCTCTGAATGAATTCTAGAGCTGCAGAACCCGCAGAATAGCAGAGGATAGCCCAGGACAGCCTGGATGGTCACTGGGCAAGGTCTATCCCACGGAGCTGGGAATGGAGCAGAACAGAGCCCAGCATGGGCTGCGCCTGGATCAACCAGACAGAGACCCAGGCGGAACAGGCCCTAGTGCCCTGAATCAGTGAGCTGTGGCAGTTACCAGACTTCTCAACCCACAAACACCAAAGACAACAGAGAAGGTTAGTGGGAAAAGCTGAGCGGACAGAGTGAAAGGAGTTCGTGGTTGGGCCAATGCCCTGGAGGCAGTGGAGGTGGTGCAGCTCTGAGGACAGAACTACAGCTGCAGTTGCTTGCGGCTCCAGGCCCAACTGGTGGGAGGAATTAAGTGGCGGATCAGAGCAGGAGTGCAGAGCCTGCTTAAAATCTGAGTAGCAGTCCGGGTTGGTGGTTCTTGAGGGAGGAGTAGCGCTGGTGTGGCAGAGCTGGCTGTGTAGAAATAGCTCAGAAAACAACAGTGCAACCCCTCAGGCTTGGGACAAAGTACTCTCTACTCTACAAGCAGTCATACCCTGACAAAAAACTCAAGGGTCAAGTAGTTGGCTGGGAACATGGTCAGGCAGTGAAAAAGGACTCAGATTCAGAATCAGTCTTTGTAATCTTTCTCTGGTGACAAAGAAGACCAAAACATACAGCCAGAAGAAGTCAACAAAGTCAAAGAGCCTACATCAAAAGCCTCCAAGAAAAACATGAACTGGTCTCAGGCCATGGAAGAGCTCAAAAAGGATTTGGAAAAGCAAGTTAGAGAAGTAGAGGAAAAATTGGGAAGAGAAATGAGAAGGATGCAAGAAAACCATGAAAAACAAGTCAATGACTTGCTAAAGGAGGCCCAAAAAATACTGAAGAAAACAATACCTTAAAAAATAGACTAAGTAAAATGGCAAAAGAGCTCCAAAAAGTCAAAGAAGAGAAGAATGCCTTGAAAGGTAGAATTAGCCAAATGGAAAAGGAGGTCCAAAAGACCACTGAAGAAAATACTACTTTAAAAATTAGACTGGAGCAAGTGGAAGCTAGTGACTTGATGAGAAATCAAGATATTATAAAACATAACCAAAGGAATGAAAAAATGGAAGACAATGTCAAATATCTCACTGGAAAAACCACCGACCTGGAAAATAGATCCAGGAGACACAATTTAAAAAATTACTGGACTACCTGAAAGTCATGATCAAAAAAAGAGCCTAGATACCATCTTTCAAGAAATTATCAAGGAGAACTGCCCTGATATTCTAGAGCCAGAGGGTAAAATAGAAATTGAAAGAATCCACTGATCGCCTCCTGAAAAAGATCCCAAAAAGAAAACTCCTAGGAATATTGTCGCCAAATTCCAGAGCTCCCAGATCAAGGAGAAAATACTGCAAGCAGCCAGAAAGAAACAATTTGAGTATTGTGGAAACACAATCAGGATAAAACAAGATCTAGCAGCTTCTACATTAAGGGATACAAGATCTAGCAGCTTCTACATTAAGGGATCAAAGAGCTTGGAATATGATATTCTAGAGGTCAATGGAGCTAGGATTAAAACCAAGAATCACCTACCCAGCAAAACTGAGTATCATGCTCCAAGGCAAAATATGGAATTTCAATAAAATAGAGGACTTTCAAGCTTTCTCAGTGAAAAGACCAGAGCTGAATAGAAACTTTGACTTTCAAACACAAGAATCAAAAGAAGCATGAAAAGGGCTGAAATGAGACTGGAGACAACTAGAATTTTGACACACAGGCACCACAATGCACACGTACACATATACACATACATATATATACACATACACACACAAACTTTATACAGGCACTCCTTTTGAAAGATAGCAGTTTATACAGTAACTAAAATCCCCACTCCCACTTTTCTGCTGTTTGTTTTTATTATTTTTCTATTTTTACATCATAAATTACAAAATTTAATGAATAAAGTTTTATGTTTGTTTATTTAAAAAAAATTCTATGTAGTCATCCATAGGTTTTATCCGACTGTCCAAGGGGGTCTCAAGAATCTATCTCATATAGAAGAAGTAGCAGCTGATAGGTGGATGCAAGGGTGCTGTGAGTGTAGAAATGGCAAGATCTGGTGACTAATTGGGTATGTGAGGTGAGAACATGGAGTTGAGGATGGCACTTTTAAAAAAACAAATATTACTCTCCATTCACTCTTCATTACAGAGAAGCTGGATTCATGGGTATTTCTTAAATTTGACTTTTCATCTTTCACCTCTGTGTGTCTGTACAAACTATCCTTCATACTTAGAATTAACTCTATATTCAACTCATCCTTTTTGATTCTTCCTTCAAAACTCAGTTCAGGTGTCACCTCTCCAGTGAAGACTTCTTTCATCCCTTCACTAATTAGTGCTTTCCCTCTCCTCGAACAATTTTGAATTTATTTGTCTGGATCAGTGGACAGAGTATTGAATTGTTTTCTATACCCCCAAATTCTTTGAAAGGGCAGAGATCCTTTCATTGTTGTTTTTTGTACATGGTGCCTTACACATAGTAGGTATTCAATAAATGTTTGCTGAATTGTATTGAACAGGTATAAGTGGTATAACTTCCCTTCTAAGACCCCTGGGGACAGATCCCACTTTCCTTGCTCTACAATGGAGCCCAGCTCTCCCAATTCTCTTCATTCCCTTCCCTACCCCACATCCTCCAACTCTTTACTGAGGGACCCTGAGGCAGAGTGGAAGCCAGGGAGAAAAACAAGAACTCAACACAGGCACCTTTCCCACAATTCATATTGATTCATATCGAATTGGATTTAGAAACCCAAGTATTACATCTCTGAGGACAAGTAATGTATGCAGATTCCTTGCCCCCTCTCCCAACCCTCCCACTAGAGGCCTTCAAGCAATGTATAGTAGAGGGGCTTCTTGCCTGGTAATGGGTTAGACTAGATGACCTCAGAGGCCTCTTCCAATTTTGCTATTCTGGGAATCCCCCAATTTCCCAAATTCAGACCTCTTGTGATGCCTACTTCTTCAAGAGCTCCTCATATCCTTGAAAGATGCCTAAGAGGTAAAACAGTTCTTTCCCCTCCCTCACTCCCTTCCTGCTCTCACCAGGTTCAGGACTCTGAACTTTTAGGATGGAGTCTTCCTCTGACGGCAGAACCTGAGGGTGGTCGGTGATTGCTTTTCTCCAATAGGCAAACCTGCCCTCCCAGGCCTCATTCTCCTTGGGTTATTGATCATCCTATGTTCCCTTGAAACTTGTGGGGAGGCCCAGCCTCAGCTCCCAGCCTCCATGCTGGCTCTGTTTAATGACCACTGAAATCCATTATGGTTCACTTAACTGTAAGCAGCCTTCCCCAGCAGCAGCCGCCTGCACTCATTATGTTCTACTGAGGAGCTTAAAGGGCTTTTTTTCTTCCCCTGCAAAAAGGGGTGGGTGGGGTGAGTGGGAGCTGCCTCCTACTTACTGGAAGTGGTGCTTCCCTGCCGGCAGGCTCTTCCCAGAAAGGTTAACCCAGCTGGGGCTCCGCCAGCACCCTTCCCTCCCCCTAACTTGAGTGTCCTCAGACCAAGGTCTTGCTTCTGTTTGTGGGGATCTCCAAGGCAAAGACACTGCCAACCCATTGGACCTTCTGCTTTTCCCACTGGTTATCCAGATGGCATTGTCTATAAAGGGTCTAACGTAAGAAAGAGGTACCCAGGAGGAGAGCTCTGAGGAACAACCAAAGCTGGCATTTTTCCAGCTTGGTCTGGGACAACCTTAACCCAGCAAGTAGGGTGGAATTATCTTCCTAAAGCTGGTGGGGAATCTCCTCAAGAAGAGGGGTCACTGAGAAGAGTCTAGGGACTGCCTACTGCCATTTCTTCAGTGCTGGAAAAGGGCCATTTGGGAAGGATGCCCCAGAGTGGAATAAATTTCTTGTGCAGTTTTGATGCTCAATGGAGGGTATCTACATGATGGAATTCTTGGAGGCAAGGGCTTAGGCCCTGAGGGGGCAGCATCCTGAGGCTGCAAAGTGCCCAACAGTCTCCCCCCACAGTGAATGAATCTGTTCCTCTCTCCCAAGGCTCTTGCTAATCTTGGTGGGGACCCAATAGCTGCAATTGTCACTCAGTGCTTCCCCTCCCTTTCCCATTCGTGCTCAGCTATCAGACAGTAAACAAATGGTCCCCATAAATGTGGCCTCCCTCCTCCATCCTCCTGCCTCTGCTCTTGGATCAATAGACATGCTAAGTGTCTCACTGGGCTTCCTTAATAAGCATTTCTTGGCTGCCAGTTGGCTGTGAGCTTCTCCAAGACATAGAAGCTGGGCTTCAGAGGAAGGGAAGGGATGTTAGGAAGGGGAGCTGCTAGCCTAACATGAAGAGAAATTTGTTATAGAGAACAGCCACTAGCGCAGCACCTTAAGATACACTCATCCTCAGGTGTATTTGCCTTCTCAGGACAACTCTGTAAATCAACTCTGGATTATCTAGGGATGGATTTCTATTATCTAATCTCTTCTGACCCCTTACTGCAGCAAGACAGTCCTACTCCTCTAATCAATTCTCTAACACGCTCGCCACAGCAACTGTTCCAGACCTTCTCTTCTCTCTTCAAGCCTCTTGCAGCACCCTCTCTCCTCACTATCTCAGCTGAAAGCCTCACATACTTCACCGAAAAAAAGCATTCATCCTCTTCTCTTTTGGCTGTTCAGTTGTTTTCCGGGCAGGTGACCCTATTTGGGATTTCCTTGACATGGGTACTGGAGTGGTTTGCCATTTCCTTCTTCAGTTCATCTTACAGATGGGGAAATTGAGGCAAAGAGGGTTAAGTGACTTGCCCATAGCTAGTAAGTATTTGAGGCCAAATTTGAACTCATGAAAATGAGTCTTCCCAACTCCAGGTCTGGCCTTCTATTCACTGCCCCTTCTCTTTACTCTCTTCTAACTTCTCAGCAATTTGGCTTCCAACTTGATGATTCAAATGAAACCCCACCTCTCCAAAGTTAACAACCATCTCTTAATTAATTGCCAAGCCTAAAGACCTCTTCTCAGTTCTCATCCTTCCTGATCTCTCTGTAGTATCTGATATTGTTGACCATCTTCTCCTGGGTACTCCCTCATTTTTGGTCCTTCCCTCCTGTCTGTCTCATTGCTCCTTCTCAAGGCTCCATCGATGGCCCTTCAGCCTCATTAGGCTTGCTAACTACGGGATTTCCCCATATCAGCCCATAACTACCCTGGGCCATCTTCTCTCTTCTCCTGATACCCTCTAGGTGACCTCGTCAGCATCTACTGGTTCAATTATCATCTTTCTGCAGATGACTCCTAGTTCTAAATATCCTGCCTTAGCTTCTCTCCTGAGAATCCCTTGTCACCAGCTGTCTATGAGACGTTTCAATCTATATGTCCCATAGGATCCTCAAACACCACATGTCCAGAACAGCAATCAACTTCACCCTCCCCTTCCAAATGCCAGTATTACTACTGAGGGAACCACCATCCACCCAGTTACTCAGGGATTCAACCTTGGTATCATCCTACACTTCTTGCTGTCATATTTAATCAATTGCCAAATCTTGTTTCCAACTCCCCAACACCCCTCAAATACATTGTCTTTCTTCCACTAACATAACCACAATCCTAGTTCAGGCAGGTTCCTGGTACCTGGATATCTGCAACAGCCTCCTAAGAGATGTCCCTGCCTCCAGTCATTACCTTCTCCAACCTGTCCTCCACAAAGCTTCCAAAGTGATTTTCCCAAAGCACAGGTATAACCATGTCACCCTCTTACTCAATAAAGCTCACTAACTCCCTGTTACCTCCATAGATTTCTCTGGCACCTGAAGCTCTTCACAACCTGTCCCCTTCTTATCTTTCCAGGCTTCTTACAAATAAACTCACCACATCCACCAGTCATTGCCTTAACTGCCACCAATGGGCAAGCAAGCCCAAGAGCCTGGAAACAGCAGTGCCCCTTACACCACTGGTCCTGTTTCCAGTCTAAACCATTCCATCATTGTGGAAGCAACCCCTTCCAAGATGCAACAGGGAAATCGCTTTGGCATCTGCTGTAGCCCCTGCCTCCTCAACAACCTTGATTATAGAAGCCCCAGAAAAGAAAGATCTTGATACCAAAGTTCTTGGTACTTGTCAAATGGTTCAACATCAGAAATGCATGTGGTTCTTGTACCTTAAGCACCATGGGACCTTTCCATCTGACTTGCAGCTGAAACTACTCATGCAGGGTATCCCATAAGCCTTAATGCCATTGTAGGTTTTTAAACTGAACTAAGATTTTGAGGACACCCTGTATATGTTGTCTCCCCTATTGGAATGTGAACTCCTTGATGGCAGAGGACATTCCTGCTTTTTCATTACGTACCGTCGAACTTAGCATAATACTTAATAAATTGCCAATTCATTCATCATTCATTCGCTCTACAGTTGGGCTGCTCCTCCCACAGAACACTTCACAGATGCTATCTCAGAGCCTTTCCACAGATGGCCCCCCCAAGCTTGTGATGTTCCCCATTTTCACCTCCATCTCATAGAATCCCTGGCTTCCTTCAAGATCCAGCTTCACAGGAAGTCTTTCCTATTCCTCCCAGCTGCTAGGTCCCTTCCCTGAAGGTGACTTCTCTTCTACTCTGTATATATCTTACATAAACACACACACATACATATACACACGGACATACACACACACGTGCCTCTATCAATATCTAGCTATCTATCTACAAGTAGATTTACTGTCATTCAGTCATTTTTCAATTGTGTTTGACTCTGTGTGAGCCCATTTGGGGTTTTAGAGATACTGGAATAGTTTGCATTTCCTTCTCCAGCTCATTTTACAGACGAGGAAACTGAGGCAAACAGGGTTAAATGACCGTAAGTGGATAGATACACACATATAAGTTCATTAAGTTCCTTGGGGGAAGGGGCTAGTTTTTTGTTTTATTTTTTTGAGGGGAGAGAGTTCTTTTTTTTCCTCTGCATTTCCAGTGCTTAGCACTGTGCTTGGTACATATTAAACAGTTGATACTTGACTGATTGAAGTTTCTACTTGGGGTACTGGGAGCAAAATGCGCATCACAGCTCACCTCTCAGCCAGTTAGACTGTACCTGGGCCACCTCCTGCCAAGTTTGTCTTTCACAATGTAAACCTGTGTTATAACTGGCCTAAGCAAAACTTAGAAATTAGAAAGGCCAGTCAGTCCAAAATCGCTGCATGGCACAGAAAGGCCACATCTGCCTTCCAGTAACTACTCCAGTAGTAGGTTACAATCCCACCTTTTACCCCAGACTGGTCCAAAATTTCCACCACTAGAATCACTGCTTTGGATCCAGGGGTGGGGAATATGCGGCCTCGAGGCACATGTGGCCTTCTAGGTCCTTCGGTGCAGCCTTTTCACTGAGTCCAAGTTTTGCAGAACAAATCCTTTTATTAAGGGGATTTGTTCTATGAAGTTGGGATTCAGTCAAAGGGCTGCACTTGAGGACCTAGAGGGCCACATGTGGCCTTGAGGCCAAAGATTCCCACCTGATTAGACAACTGTGGGTGTGGAGAATGAGGTCGACTTCCTTCAGAAGACCACTGTCAATAGTAATTTACCTATAAGGCAGAAGGAAGACACAGAGAAACTCTTCCAATTTTCTCCTATTAATTAATATGTTACTGTAGCTAAGCTTACCAGATTAGTAATTACTACAACAGAAGGTGAGGAGAACAAGCCCTCAGGGCACAGGTTGCTAGATACAAGTGCCAGCATCTTCTTCATCACAGTATGGTACAGTGAAGAATGCTTCATTTGGAGACATCGGACCTCAACTGGAACCTATCACTTGCTTCCTATGTGACTTACCTCTCTGAGCCTTAGCCCTAAAAAATCAGGGGGTTAAAACTACATGACCGCTACAGCCTCTTTTAGTTCAGAATCCCTAAACCTATCATTTGCATTACAGTAGTCGTCACAACTAAGTGCCTTCCATGTATAGGTCAAGGTCATAGTTGTGGTTTGTCCTTATGTCCTTCTCATTCTTGAAGAGGGCCATGACTTCAGGGAGGTGATGCCATGACACAAAAGTGAATTGGATTTAAGTGAGGGAGGGCTGTGCAGAGTCAACAGCCTCACTGTCTCCTCTGTAGCCATCTGGGTCTGGTGACAAGATACACATCAGGACAACTGGAGATGGCCCTGGATGCAGTGCGGGACCTTGGCCTTTTTAAGGTAAGCTCTTTCCCATGTGTCAGTTTGACTGAGGCAAAGCCCATTCAAGGTAGGACCACACCATATCCAAGACTGCAAGATTTAAGAAGTAAGGGAAGTATAGCATGGGACATTGACTAGGAAGTCAGAAGACCACAAAAGAGTTACCAGCCAGAGGAAGGTGGACTAATGACAATGAAGTACCATGGTGAAAGTGGAGGTGGGAAGTGGAGGCAGAGATCAAGAGAAGGTGTTCCACTCGAGCCAGAATGGAAACCATCTAATAACTGTATTTGAGTCCAATGTCCTCATTTTACAGGTTAGGAGAAGTGACTTGTCCAAGGTCATACAGGTAGTAAGGAACAGAGGTGAGCTTTGAACCTGTGTTTTCTTACTCCAAATCCAGTAAGCTTTCAAACTTTTTCTATGTTATAATTTATCTATCCTTTTCTGTGTTGACTGAATCAAATTAGGGACTGTGTTTTCTAAGGGTGGAGGATGCGCCTCCCCTAACACACTAAGAGCTTCTTCCCATCAGAATGAAGATCACATCTCCCTCATTAGACCTTCTCTCCTTATTTCTTATTACCCATGAGCAGTACTTAATGCAAAAGCCTGCATAAGAAACACTGGTGGACCACACTTGTAGGTCACCCCTCAGTCTGCTACTTAACTTGCTACCATATTCATTCTCATTATCCTGAGTTCTAGGGTAATCCAAAAGTACATTGGACTATTTCCTCATTAATCACACTAAATTGTAATTTCTCTCATTAATCAATTAAGCTCTGAGTTGCCACCCCAATTTATTATAAAATTATTTAATAAAATGGAGAAACCTCTTTCCCCATAAGCAATTGATCATATCTCTCTATATCAAAACCCCTAATCTCCTAGAATAAAAAGAGCATTAAAGCTACTGGACACGTAACTTATTAACAATGTATTTAGTAATAACACAAAGAAAGATAATTATTTACAATGCTTTAGCTTTAGAAAGAGCATAGCCAGAGTCACCTCAAACCACTGTTATAATTGCGGATATCTTCTGACAAGACAGTCCTAACATTCAATCAACTTGGGATATTAATTAAAGCCACTTCTCCAGAATTCTCTTCATCTTGTTCAAAAGATAAAGGTTGAAATAGCTTTATAAGGAAAGAAGGTCTCTTCATCTTGTTTTCTCTCTCTTCTCAAGGTCTCAAAACTGCCTGCTCAACTGCCCTATCTTCAACATTTCATCTGTCTCTTAAAGCTAGAGTAACCATAGTTTCTGAGAGAGCCTTTTGAAATATGTTTACCCCTGCAAACTGGTCTACTTCATGTGTTCCAGCTTGGACCTTGACCATACTTTGATTTCCTCTGGGTTCTCCAAGAAGAAGCTACTCAAGACTAGGCCCCCCACCCCATATTTCTTGTTCTGACCTTTGTTCTACGGACTACTCAGGGGTACCAAGAAATGAAGACAGAGCCAATGGAGGAGGATTCGGTCCCTCTTCTGATGGGAGGAAGCTCTTAGTATGACACGAGAGGCTGACCTTAGGGAACTCTGATGGAGGAGATGTGCTCCCCAGTTTGATTCAATATATATTTGTTAATAATAATGATGATCACAATAATTCACGTTTAAGTAAGACTTTAATATTTTACAAAGCAGTACCTTCACAACAAGCCTGTGAGGCAAGCAGTGCAAATATTACGCCTGTTCTCCAAATGAGGTCCAATTGCAATCAACAACCATGTATTAAGTACCTACTGAGTACACAAGACTGTATTAAATACTAGGGGAGCTGCAAGATTTAGATAAGATGAGATTCCTGCCTTCATAGAGTGTAGTCTAACAGAAATATAAGTCACACACAGAGATAGCTAAACAACAACAAAAGAAAAAACATGCTAAATTTCAGAGATCTCCCAGTCTTAGAGGGAAGACTCAGTTCCTGTGCTTTGAGAGCTGCCAATCTGAAGGGGGGTGGGGGGCAGAATATACACAAGTGGGGAAAGATCAACCAATCAACAAACATGCTGGGCAAATTTTAGTGGCAGACATATTAAAAAAAGGCAGTCTCTGACCTCAAGACTATGGCAAAACAAGACATACATACGTGATCAAACAACCAGTAGTCTATGTTGAAGCCAGATGAGTAGTATGGGGAATAAGTGCAGAGGAAGGAGTGCTGAGGAAGTCATGAAAGTGGTGGGATTTGATCTAGGTCCTAAGGATGACAAGTAAAATGTGAATAGATGGAAAGGCTTTCAGGATGGGAAGATATGGCCTCTTCCAATAATAGTGGGCAAATTCATCTGCCTGGAGTTTGTTAGGAAACACTGGGAGAGAAGATCTGAAAGGTGGGTCATGACTAGACTACGAGAAGCCCTGAATACTAATGCTAAAAAAAACCAAGCAAAAATGAAATAAATTACAAACTGAAGACAGACCTAAGTGCTGATGATATAGGACGTCTAAGTTGACTATCTCCTCTAATTCTTCCTCAAACTGGCTTGTATTTACTTAGAGGTGCACTGGTTGTGTTCCCCAGCAGAATGTAGATTTCTTGAGGGCAGGAACTCTTCCACTGTTCTCTCTGTATTACCAGTGCTTAGCATGTAATAGAAACTGCTCATTAAGTTGACGCTTGTTGAATTATTCTTGAATCTTAAAAAGATGTTCCAAGGTGGAGCCCCTCGCCCCTATCCCTCCAAGAACCACAGGGTAAGAAGCACTGTTTTCAAACTTTCCTCTTCCTTTCAAACTCTTCATCCTCTACAGCAGTGGCGTCAAACTCAAATGGAAATGGGTGCCACTAAGCCATAGAAAAGGATTCTTGTGGGCTGTACATTGACTTAGAAGACCACATATTAACATTGCTGTTGTTGGTCAGTCATTTCAGTCCTGTATGACTCTTTGTGTCCCTGTTTGGGGTTTTCTTGGCAAAGATAATGGAGTGGTTTGCCATTTCCTTCTCCAGGTCATTTTACAGATAAGGAAACTGAGGCAAACAGGATTAAGTGACTTGTCCAGGGCAAACAGCCAGTAAGTGACTGAGGCTGGATTTGAACTCAGGTCTTTCTGACTCCAGGGCCAGTGCTCTATCCATTGTACCACCTACTCCCCTTCCCCCACCCCCAATTGTTTTTGCCTATTAGTAGCATCCGACTCTCCATGACCCCATTTGGGGTTTTCTTGGCAAAGATACTCTGGTAGCTTGCCATTCCTTGCTTACTTTACAGATGAGGAAACCGAGGCAAACAAGATTAAGCAACTTGCCCAAGGTCACACAGCTAGGCAGTGTCTGAGGCTGCATGTGAACTCAGGTCTTCCTGAATTCAGGCCCAGTGCTCTATCCACTACACCATCTTGCCTATGTTCCATTGTAATTTTATTTATTTTGCTAAATACTGCCCAATTTACATTTTCACCTGGTTCAGTCAGCACTCAGAAGTGTTGCAGGCTAGGTGTCCGTCCAACACCTCTGCTCTAGAAGACAACGGAGAGGGCAGGTCTGAGGAGCAAAGCTCATATCCAGGCTTCAATTTTCTATACAGTCTACCCAGGCTGGGCCTCCAAGGCACAGGGAGGAATTAGAGTCAGACCTGGACTGGTCACCCACCAAAAGCCAATGGGACATGAACCTGTATCTGAACCCTCGGATCCCACCTCATGGCCTAGTTTTCTGGAAATTGGTCTGACACAATTTGAGAAGTCGACCTAATGGAGAACTCTCTCTCCATTAGGTAATGTGACCAGTACAACCCTGTCTGAAAGTGGGGGATAATGCGGTGTAGCACAATGGTTTGGGGGTCGGCAGATCTGGGTTTTATTTCCAGCTCTGCCACTTACTAGCTGTGTGATCTCAGTAAATCACTTCTCTTGGGGTCTCAGTTTGCTTTTCTATAAAATGGCATGGTTACACTAAGTGATCTTTAAGGTTTCCTTCAGGTTCTAAGACTGTATCTGAACTGGGATCGGCTCCTTTGCTTTATACAGATGAGGAAATTGAGACCCAAAGGACAGGAAGAATTTCAAGTTCACACAATTAAGTATTAAGGTAGGATTTGAAGCAGGTCCTCTGACCCCAGAGGCACTGTACCACTCTTCTAACATTCTACATCTCTGCTTGCTCCAGAGCTCCCACGAGGAGTTTCCCCTACTCTAAAGACCCTTCCTTGGTGCCTTGGGTGCCTTCTCTCTGGCCTTCCTTTGCTGGCCCTGTCACCACTACCCGTAGGATCTCCCTGCTCCCCAGATGAGACAGTGCAGCCAGTTTTATCTTCCAGTGAATATTTATAGTCACGGTGTAAACCCTTCAACCCTAACTCTCTCCCTGCAAATGGAGACATTGATATTACTGGTGCCTCCAGGACCCCAATAATGCTGCCCTATGAGCTCCTCAAGCCTCCTAGACAGTGCCATTGAGCTAAGTTTAATGAACAAAACCCTTGCCTGATTGGGAGAGGAGCCACCTGAGATCTATCATGATCTCTGGGATAATGGGCAGCACAAGATTCCTGTGTATTGCTTCTACCAGTTCTGAGTAAAGGGGGAGGAGGAAGTAGAATAAGGCATCGGTGTTTACATAGCTACCTTCAAAACCATTAAGGGGCCAGAACATCAGTCCACTCCCTCCAGTCCTGGGTATTGACCAGGTCAGGAGCAATGAGTCTTCTCTGCCTCCTCCTGTCCCACTGGGTGCTACAACCCTGGAAGTACCAGCCTAGTTATAACTCTGAGGGCTGGCCACCTTCCCATGGATGTACTAGAAGGGGCACTAGAAAAGAATAATGACCTCCCATGAGCCATGGTTAGGTACATTTATACAACCCTAAGGCTAGAGGAGAATCTGTTTTCATAATATTTCAAGCCCTGCAGAAGAGAGTGGTAAAGGTGATTCTATTTTGCTCTTGAAGTTTTACAGAAACCAATACCTAAGTTTGGGACAGGGAGGGTCAGGGGCTGTTCTTGCCATTGGAGGTTGGATCTGTTGTCCAGTAAAACCTTTCGACATGTTCCCACCACCTTCAAACTTCAGTGAATGGAAAGAGTGGCCCACTGGCAGCGGTGTGCTGGGGAGCAAACCTCCTGGAGACTGGTATGAAGATGGGTGCCAGTTCTCAGCCCCCACCAATGTTTGGGAGGAGCAACACTAGTCCAGCAGACCCTGTTGCTGTCTGCTCCTTATCCTGAGGACCTACTCTATGGGGCCTTGGAGTCTCTCTCTTCATTCCTCAACCTGGGTGGAAGAACTTCCTGGGTGGAGAGGGAGAATCTGCCACATGTTAATGCCCTGAATTCAATTCCCCCCCCCCCACCCTGTTACAGCTGTGGCAAGGAGCACCTCCTAAGTATTTGTTTAATTGAGTGTTTCTGAACTGTACAGGCATGTACTGCTCCCCCTCTCCCTCTCACGGATTAAAGTCCACAGGGAGAGAGACGGATAAAAGGTGGAGTCATAGGCATCTGTGTGCATGAGTGTACGTATGTGTTTCTCCTTTACCAACAGCTGGTGCTGAATCTTAAAGTCTGTAACTGTTGCAATTATCAAAATGTTTTCTATGTGTTGCTGTTAATAATGGACATGGATTTAGAAAGATAAAGTGTGCCAACATAAGGACTGGGAGCAAAAAACCTCCTTTCCCTAAAGAATGCTTGGCAGGGCATCAACTCTCCTGCCCTCAGGCTCCACCTTTGGGCTACTTTGTCACAGAGGATGGGACTGTGCCTGATGGAAATGCGAGGTTTGGGTCTGGAAAGGGCTTTCTAGGTCTTCTAATTTAACTCCCTTATTTTATGGAGGAAGAAACTGAAGCCCACTGAGGTTGTACAACTTGGCCAAGGTCACACAAGAAATAATAACACCTTTAAATCATGATCTCCTCAAGGGCAGGGATTATCTTTTGACTTCTGTTATATTCCCAAAGCTCAGGAAAAATAGACATTCTTCATCCACTTGTTTTTTTCTGTTTGAATAGTTGGGACTGAACTCTTTCAAGGGATTATAGTTCTCATTTAGGAGGTTCTGCAACGTCCTAGGGCTTGAGGCAATCACATGGAGGACCTCACTGACTCTAGGGAATTTCTTTGTGTTTTAGACTCTTCCCTGGCCATCCTCCACATTTACACAGCACCTTCAAGTTTACCATGCACTTTCTTCACAGCCATATAGAATGTAGTAGGTGATAAGCAGCAAGGTAGAGGTTCAAACCCTTCTGAATTTGATCCAGAATTCCTTCCACTCTAATTGTGAAAGGTTCAAACAGACACCAGCTCCTCTCCACTACTGGACTGAAGCCTCTACCTAGCATGGGGAAAGGAACCTCCCCTAACAATTCTAAAGCTTAGGGTGCTGTGTTCACTCCAAGTCCTGAACGTCACCCTCCAGGCCCTCATCCTGTGACCAGCTATGACTACAATAAGCATTCAAGTTGGAGAAACTGCCACAAGGGAATTATTTTGCTCTTTAAACCATATATGCTCCTCCTGTCCCCTCTCCCCTACATCCCTGGCTGTTCTTCAGGATACTGTTCCCATCCCCCTCCCTTGTCCCTCCAGCCTTGTTAACAAAGGTGAAGGAAAGGCTGGTGAGACAAGATGAAGATTAAAGGGGCCTGTTTATTTCCTCTGAGTGATGAATCTTAGAGGATCCATCATCTTCATGGTCTTTCCTGATTATAAATAAGTCTCCCTATACAGAGATGAAATAATGAGTGAGGTCAAACATAAGTCTTCGTTTCTTGGGGATTTTTTACTTAAAGGTTTAGCACTTATGGCTGGAAAAGACTTTCAAGATCAACTGTTTCAACTCCTTTCTTTTACCAGAGGTCCAGAAAAGCTGGGTGGTTTCCTTTGGTCACAACAACTCACATCTATATTTCCACACTTACATGGATCTGTGATCATGTGAGGACTCCCTCCAATGGTGTTAAACCCCCGAAATTAAACTGGAGAAGAAGAGAATATAGTAGTTTGGGAAACCTTTGAAATGGGAACAGATTTACTGTTGCTGTTTTTTTTAAGGAGTTCAATTGTAAGAAGTTTTTTCTAGTCCTCCTGTATCTTAGTGCCTTCCCTCTGAGATTGTCCCCAATTTATCCTGTACATACCTCATTTATACATAGCTGTTTGTTTATCATCTTTCCCATTGGGGAGATCCTTGAGGGCAGGGACTGGTTTTTGCCTTTCTTTGTATCCCCAGAATTAAGTACAGTGCCAGGCACATAGTAGGAGCTTAATAAATGCTAGTTGATTGTTCTTTTTTCTTTTAAGCATTATAACCTTGGCCAAGTCACTTAACCTCTGTAGTTCGTCATCTACAAAATAAGTGTTTGTGTCCTGACTGTTCCTCAAATAGTGAAGTACAGAATGTGACTCTTCTATGGAGGCTTTTCCAAATTTTTCCATCCCTCCTCAAATTTTCCATGATTCTCTCAGCCCCCACTCTCTTAGCTGAGAACCTTGCCTTATCTTTTACTGGAAAAAAATTGAAGCCATTGTCTAAGGCCATTCTCTTTCTTCCCCCATTCACCTTATCTCACATCCCCCAGATGCCTTCTGCCACTATCTGCTCCTTCACCTCTGTCTCACATAATGAGGTGGCTCTTTTCTTTGCCAAGGCAAACCTTCTACCTGTACAAGGAGGCGCATTCCATTTTGTCTTGTCCAGCAGATTGATCCTTCTATCATCCCTACTCTTCTGCTAATCTTCAATCTTCCCCTGGCTGCTTCTCTACTGCCTTCAGACATGCCCATGTCTCCTACTTCCTTAAAAGACCCTTTTTTGATCTCTCCATCCCCATTAGTTATCATCCTATATATCTCCTCCCTTTTGCAGCTAAATTCCTTGAGAAGGCCATTTACAATAGGTACCTCTACTTTCTTTCCTCTCACTCTCTTCTTAATTCTCTATAGTCTGACTTCTGACCTCATCATTCAACTGAAACTGCTCTCTTCAGAGTTACCAATGATCTCTTAACTGCCAAATCTAATGGCCTTTTTCCTCAATCCTCATCCTTCTCGATCTCTCTGCAGCCTTCGACACTGTCGATCGCTCTCTTCTCGAGACTCTTCTCTCTCTAGGTTTCCATTACAGTACCCTACCCTGGTTTTCTTCCTAACTGTCTGACTGTTCCTTCTCAGTCTCCTTTGGTGAGTCTTCACCTAGGTCACGCTCACTAACAGGTGTGTGAGCTCCATGGCTCTGGCAGGGGAAGTCACTTCTTCTTGCTCTGTACTATTTTGCCTGGTGATCTCTTTAGCTCTCATGGACTCAATTATCATATCTATGCTGACGATTCTCAATTCCAATCCTAATCTCTCTGCTGACCTTCAGTTTTGAATCTCCTACTGCCTAATGGATATCTTGAACTAGATGTCCTATGGACATCTTAAACTCATTATCTTGCCCCCACCCTTAAGCCTTCCCACCTTCCTAACCTCCTTATTACTAGAGAGTACCACCATCCTCCCCGTTCCTCAGGCTCATAACCTAAATGTCCTCTTCACCTCCTCGCTCCCCATATGATCTGTTGCTAAGTCCTATTGGTTCTATCTTCATGACACTTTTTTGATATACACCACCTCCTCTTCTCTCTTCTAAATACTGTCTGGACCCTGGTGCAGGTCCTCATCACCTCCATCCTGGATAGTTGTGATAGTCAACTGGTTGGTCTCCTTGTCTAAAGTCTCTCCCCACTCCAGTCCTTCCTCCACTCAAATTAATCTTCCTAAAGTGAAGGACTGACCATATCAACCCCCTGGCCAATAAGCTCCAGTATCTATTCATCACCTCTAGAATGAAATACAAAATTCTCTGTTTAGGAAAGACTGTCACAATCTGCTCCCCTCCTACCTTTCCAGTCTTCTTATACTTAGCACCCAACCACATACTCTGTGATCAAATGAATGACACCAGCCCCCTTACTGTTCCTTGGACACGACTATCTCCCAACACTAGGCGTTTTACTTGGCTGTCCTCCAGCCTTGGGATGCTTCCCCCGCCCCTATTTCTGCTTTCTTGGTTTCTTTTGAGCCTCAGTTAAAATCTCACCTTTTTGCTTTTCTCGATGCCCTTTAACGCTAGTGCCTTCCTTCTTTTGGTTATCTACAATTCATCCTGTACACATCTTGTTCCAACATGTTTGTTGGCATGTTGTCTCTTCCATGAGATGGTGAGCTCCTTCATGGTAAGCAATGTCTTTTGCCTTTCTCCTGGCACATAGTAAATGTTTACTAAATGTGTGTTGAGTGACTATAAAGCAAAGTGAAAAAAAATGATGTAAGAAGAGCAAATTACTGATTTCTTAGGAATAAAGAATCTGAGTATTTAAAGACAGAAGGAACTCTCATTTTACAGACAAGGAGACTAGGGCAAAAGAAATGAAGCCACTTACCTGGGGTCACACAGGGGAGCAGCCTAGGTCGGATTTGAACCTGGGTCTTTCTGTGACAAATCTAGTGTTCTTTTCAACCTACACAGTTGCCTCTGATTAAGAACATGAGGGATTAGTCCCCAAATCCACCATAACACACTGCTTCTTCAAGGGCTTCAGGGTCTTGGGGGAATGTCAGTGTCTTTGTGGAGTCAGGGAGTGGCTTACCTTCCAGCCCAAACTTGTCAGTGACAAGAGCTGTGTGAGCGATGTCTTCTTTGCCTGCCTCTCATCAGAAGTATGTTTAGGTGCTATTCGGCCTGCAGACAGACTGGATTCCCTACAGCCCTATCTTCTAGGCTAGGTGGTCTTTGATATTGTCCTAGTCATTAACACTCAGCAGTCCCTAGGACACCCATCTCAAGGTGGTATATACAACTATCACAAACTCAGCCTAGCCTTGGGACCACCTTCCTATTACCCTGGGGCAGGGGTAGTTCATACATGATACAGTCCTTTACCCTGCATCCACCTGCTCTCCCCTCCCTCCTCCCTCTCCTTTTATTGACTATTGATAATCAAAAGGAAACTGAATAGATATCTTTTTCTTTCTCCCTCATTTTGTTCCATTTCTCTTCCTCTTGCTCTCCTCCTTCCAATGGCTTCCAATTGAGACCAAGAGTATAAATTCCTTTTGGCTATTAATTAAAAGAAACCTCTCCTTGAGCTGAGTGCACTTGCCATAAATTAATAGCGGCCTTCTTAATCAAATCTTATCTCCTCCTCCGAGCCACACATATGGAGCAGGAGTTAGTATCTCCACTCCATGAAATTTAATTTCTAACATTTCAGTGGAAAAGATATATATGTGTATGTGTGTGTGTGTTTATCCTCCAAGCCCAGAAAAACATTGAAAGGAAGTCTGTTGGTAGTGCAGAAGCATATATACTTAAGCACATATATGGACATACATATACATATACATATATATATATACATACATATGCATACATATAGGGTTAGACAGACAGGAGATGGTATACACTTGTGTGTGTGTGTGTGTGTGTGTGTGTGTGTGTGAGAGAGAGAGAGAGAGAGAGAGAGAGAGAGGGATAAGGCCTATAATAGGGAATGGATCTGTGATTTCATTGGTATAGAAAACTCCCAAGCGAAGAATCTACTTCTACCAACTCAGGTTATCAGTCTCCCTAAAACTCATAGTCTTAGAGAGTTGCCTAAACACTGAGAGTTTAAAGGACTTACTCAGGGTCACACAGACATTCTGTAGCAAAGATAGAACTTGAACCCATTTGTTCTTGCTTTGAGACCAGTTTCTTATCCACTAAGTGACACTGCCTGTCCCTCTCTCCTTCTCCCTCCCTCCCTTCTGGTTCTCAAATCCTTAAGGAAGCTGGAATGGCTTACACCTTTTTCTCGGCCTTTCCAAGGGGTCTACTATTTGGGAATCAGAAAACTCTGATGCAAAGTGATGGAATATCTGCCACTATCCAACTGTAGTCACTGCTTCTAATTGATACTACACCCTCATGCCTCCCTGTGCCCTGGTCACTTACTATAAAGACTGTGGAATGTGGATAAAAATCCAAGACTTGTCTATGGCCAAATGTAGGCATAAAGCCTCTGGGCCAATTTCACCATTGCTAGTATTATCTTCAGTTGTGGCTGCTACATAATGGATCAAGGGCCTCACCTCCAAAGACTATTTTCCCTATTTGTAATACCATTTAAAAATTGCCTAATTTGGAACCAGAAGATGTGGGTTCAAATCCTGAATTTACTGTTGATTGCCTGTATGTCTTTAGGAAATTCACTCAGACCCTTTTTTCATTTTCAAAAGGAAGGTAACTAGGGTAAGTGATGTCTAAAGTCTCTTTCAGCTCTCTCTCTTATGATCCTATGAACTACGGTTTTCATGAAATCGTCCTCTGGCTAAGGGGAAGGAACTGCTCTCAGATGCATACTACCTAACAAAGCCTGTGGCTGAATAGTCTCACAGGTAAATTCCCACCAGCTGGCTATATGAGTTCCCAGATGATTCTGATGCAAAAGAACTCACACAGACAAATGAAGTCTGGAGGGGTCCTTATTCTACAAGAGAAACCACTTAAGGTTAAATAAAACCAACACACAAGGTGAATGATTACATTCTAATACCACCAAGAGAGTAGAAATGATAGCAGCATGTTGACATCATCTCCAAATGCCATCCATGAAACAACAAACCCCAATGATGGTATGATTGTTTGTCTCGGTGCTCCAGAAACGCTATAATTTTGACAATGGCTAGGACCAGTGGATTTTTGATGCTACTTTTTATCAGTTCCTTTAATTACTCCCTGGGGGTACAATTACTGGCAGTTTACCCCATAATGAGTTTGCTTGAGCCTATCTATTTGCTGCCCAGACTGACAGTTCTGGTAGTGATGCAGGAGGTGTGACTACCTTGGGATCCACGTGGCTCTGTTTAGCTATGCTTGCTGACCTAAGAAATATCAGTAAGGTACGTCATGGAATACTGACCTATCGCGGTCTTCCTCACTGTCCTCTGGAGCACCCTAGTAAATAGTGATCTCTTTAAAATCCAACTGCCATAGAGTTCAAGGGACTCTGAATTTGGGGCAATACACTGTATGCTGGTTAGGGGTAACAGTAACCTGTATCTTCACATCAGGTGGGCAGATATCCTACCCGAAGACAAATTATTCAAAATGATTTCCAACTTTGGGAGTTCTTCTGGCTATGATTTCAAGAAAAGTCCTTTCTGCCTGGATCCCAGTTGCTTTTGCTTTTTGTTTTTTTTTTTTTTTATAAACAATAAATTGGCTCCTTTGCAACTCGCACCCCATTGTTCCTTAGTTCTCCTCTCCAGGGATAAGAAGAATAATTTCTCTTTCATATTGATAGTCATTCAAATTCTTGTGAACAGCTAGATACCCCTAAGCCTCCTCTTCTCCTGGCTAAACATTCCAAGTTTCTTCAAACCATTCTCATCTGGATAAAGTACAATAGGACCAGCAGGACCATCAGTCCTGAACACCGTGCCTTTACTAATGCAGCTTAAGATTATATTCGCTTTCTTGGTCACCCTATCAAATGGTTAACTTATATTGAACTTGGCAATCCTCATCTTTTTTCAGACAAATGGATCTTTAGGGTCCAATTAACTGACCTGTAAAATGAGGAGGAGGTAGTTTGGTTCAGTTAAAACGGCAGCTAGATGGCACAATAGATAAGACCACCCAGCCTGGAGTCAGGAGGACTCATCTTCCTGAATTCAAATCTGGCCTCAGACAATAGCTTTACGACCCTGGGCAAGTCACTTCACCCTCTTTGCCTCAGTTTCCTCGTTTGTAAAATGAGCTGGAGAAGGAGATGGCAAACCCACTTCAGTATCTTTGCCAAGAAAACCCCAAACAGGGTCACAAAGAGTTGGACACAACTGAAAAATGACAGAACAACAAAAACAAAAAGAGGCCTAGATTTAGGAGCCTGAGGACCAGGGATCGAGTTCTGGCTCTGCTACTTACGATAGTGTGATTGTGGGTAGTACAATTGACCTCTGTGCATCCCCATTCCCTTTCCCACATCTTGTTGATTCTCCCTCCATAATATAGTTTGCACCTACCTTCCCTAGTCACATAATCAGTGCCCTAATTCAGGCTCTAATCACCTCCCACCTGGGCTAATTGCAATAGTTTCCCACGAAAGCCTCTGCCCTTACCAATATATACACCCCACAGCTGCTAAAGTAGTATTTCTAAAGCAAGGTCTGGCCATATCATTCCCCTACTCAAGAAATCCCAGTGGCTCCTATTGACTTGAGCATCAAAAAGAGATTTCTCTATTTGATATCTGAAGCCCAGGCAGGCCAACCTTTATTCCCTTCCCAGCTCTGTTCCTGGTCTGCTAAGCTTCAAAACCATGCCCCAGGTTTTGTCTCATCCTGGAACTTTCTTCAGCACCTGGGACCTCCTCATCCTAGAACATCCAGTCACTCCTTTGACCTTCTCACTCTGGTATATCCTTCTACCTTCTTGTATTGGTGACTTCCTCTGATGGAGGGGCCCAGGCTAGTCTTCCTCCATTCCCCTCCTAGCTCTTCTGTATTTCTTTTTGCTTGTATCTGTATCCCCAGCACACAGATGTTGTTAACTAAATGCTGGTTGTCTTGTTGCCTTGCCTTCATAATCTGAATCCAACCCACCCTTTCAGATTTATCATACATAATTCACTTCCCCACACTGAGCGGTTCAGCCAGACTCTTCTAGTTACTGCCCTTCACACACAGCATTCTATCCTCCACAATATGTGTTTGCACCTGCTGCCCAATGTGAGGAAAGTCCTTCTTCTTTACTTCCACCTCTTAGAAGGCCTAGCTTCCTTCAAAGTTTAGTTTAAGTACTTCCTACTACATAAGGCCTTTCCCGACCCCCTCAACTGCTACAATCTGCCCTCTGAAATGACCACGTACATATTAAGCATTTAATAAATGTTTTTTAATTATATTTACTTTGCATACATTTGGATCTACATGGATGTGTTCATTTTCATTTCCCTGGATAGAATGGAAACTCCTTTAGGACAGGGATTGTTTCATGATGCATAGTAGGCGCTTAAGAAATGCTTGTGGAATGATTGATGAATTTGGACTAGATGACCTTTAATGTTCCTTCCAGATTAAAATCTATGATCCTATCCCTTGGTGCTGGTTCAGAATTATTCTCCTTGACTCCATAATTTTAGAACATAGAATTTCCCTAGACTACTCAGCTTTTACTGAGCCCTGGGACCAGGTCCCTAGAGGTTTCCCTGCTTCTCATTTTCTCTGAAACTGGTTTTTCTAAAATCTTTAACTCTACCCACCTGACCTCAAGCAAAACACCACCAGGGATTCACCTCTCCTAGTCACTTATTTCATAACCTGTTTTCTCTTTTCAGTGACAACATTAGCATCTCTAAAATCAATTTAAATTTCCCTTACTCTTTTTCCGTCTAGAAATTACTTTGAATCCACATATAATTTTGGAAGAGAGGAAGACTGCCACACAGTCACCTGAGACATCCCTAAAGCCAGTCTGAAATACCCTCTTGGGGGGCCAAACAGTAGGGCAATGGGCCTAAGAGCCCAGGCCACCATTGTTTCCTTCGCCTGAAAAACAGGGCAACCCCTCTACCCAGAAGGGTAGGTTCCATGACCCCCAGGGACAGGCCCATTTTGCCCTTATGCCTTTTTATAGCTGTATTCTCAGTAATACTTAGAGAGGAGGAATTCTCACACATATTATTAAAACATCTTAGGGATAAGGAATCTACTTTAATCTTATCAATTTCCAGCAGCACTGACATGTCTCAGTGACAGTAACAACACACTGGCAAAGAGCAGGAAAGCATTATTATTCACAGAAGGAGTCCTGGAGTCCCTCGAAAGCTAATTAAACCCTCTAGAGAAGCAGGATAGATTGTTGCTCCCATTTCCCAGATGGGAAAATTGAAATATGATGGTGATTAATACCCTTACTCCAATACTAGATAATAAGTTCCAATAGGGCACTGGATATCCACTGGGCTATCCACTGGATAGAGTGCCAGCCTGGAGTCAGAAAGACTTATCTTCCTGAGTTCAAATCTGGCCTCAGACACTTCCTAGCTGGCTAACCCTGGACAAGCTACTTAGCCCTCTTTGCCTCAGTTCTCCATCTGTAAAATGAGAAAAAAATTAGCAAACCACTGCAGTATCTTTGCCAAGAAAACCCTAAATGGGGTCAGAAAGAGTTGGACAGGACTGAAATGACTCAACAACCACAACAATTTCCTAACTTTAGGTCCAGGGCTCTATCCACTGTGCCAAAAGGTGGCTCTAGGAAGGAGAGTCTATGAAAACACAGTCTCATTGTGAGTAGAAATTATTTCTTTCTCCCCAGTACCTATATTCCAAGTATATGCCTGGCATATACTTAGGTGCTTAACAAATCCTTGTAGACTGGAGGGTGGAGTGGGACGTCCATATCAGCATACATTTTGCTTATGCTCGCACCCTACCTTGCCTTAATAGAGCCTAATTTAGCTAGAAAGTCCTGAGGGACCTTAGAAGAAAAGCAGTAGAGAAATGCTACCGCTTTTACTCCTCCTCAGACACTACGGGGTGAGGCAAAGGGTCTTTGGGCTTCTGCTCATAGTTCCCCCTCTCCCCATCCCGCCCCAACAACAACACAAATGAATGGGAAGAACGGCAGCACTCTGGCTAAGATGCCAACAAGGTGATCTGTTTTTATTAACTGCCCGATCCGTTTGTTAATAAAAAAATTAAATATCAAAAGTAAAGTATCAAACCATATGAAATATTGTGCCAAATCACTAGTAATAAAAGAAAAGAAAATCAGAGTAACTTTGAGGTTTCACCTGACAAGCAGCAAATTGGTAAAGATGACAAAAGATGGAAACCAACAATGTTGATAGGGCTGCTGAGAAATAGGTACACTAATACACTGCTGGTGTAATTATGAATTGGTTAAATCATTCTGGAAAACAACCGGAAATAATGCTTAAAAAGTCATCAAAATATTCATACCCTCTGAAATTGAGATCCCGACGCTAGGCATCTATCCCAAGGAAGTTAGAGATAAAAAGCCAAGTTTCATACACAGCAAAATGTTCATACCGTCTTTTGTGGTAGTAGCAAGGAATTCAAATAAGTAGGTGCCCACTGCTTGGGGAATGGTTAAATGATTGTACAGAAATACAATGAGAATAAATTGCCAGACAAAGAAATGACAAATATGAAGAATTTAGGGACGTGTATGAAGATTGATAAGCTAATACAAAGTGAAACAAATAATACCACAAGAAACATAAAATGGAATGCTATACAATTACAATGACCTAACTTAGTCCCAGAAAAGAATCAAGAAATTCAGCTCCTTCTCTTTGAAGAGATGGGGGGCTATGGGTGTGGAATACCGGATATACTTTTAATTAAGGTTGTTGCATTGGTTGGTTTTTCTGAATGGTTTTTTTCTTGTTTCTTTAAATCTTTATCACAAGTGATAACTCTCTGGGGTGAGGGAGGGAGGAGGGGAGGGATATATTCATAAATAGAGGTGATATAAGAGCAAAATATATTAATAATAATAAGATAAGGTGCATTATTGAGTCATGTTAGACAAGCAAAGCAGCCATCAATTAATCACTAAGAAGCACCTTTTGTGTGTTCAACACAATTGCCAGGTACTGTGAGAGACAGAGATGTATAAGGCATGGTCCTGAGCTCCAAGAGATTAGGATGCACCTGGGAAGACAAGACTAACATCATTAAAACAAGAGCAAATCATGCAAGACAGTATGGAAATAAGTTGCAAATTGCATGGTACAGCCTAAATGCTGTAGGAATTCAGAAGAGAGGGAAGAGTCAGAGAAGGCCTCATGGAGGAAGTGGGACTTGACCCAGGCAGTGAAAAATTGGGAATATCAACCTGGGCTTGAAGCCTAGCTTTCCTACTTATCATTCATTAGACCTTGAGTGACTCAGTTGGTGAACCAATGAATAATTATTGTTTACTACACAGTGCTAAGTGCTCGGGTTAGAAAAGGGAAAACATGGTTCCTTGTCCTCCAAGAGCTCACATTCTAATGAAGGAAGCAACATGCAAATAACAATGTACACAGAAGATATATATATATATATATGTATGTATATATATGTATATGCATATATACACATATATATGTATGTGCATGTACACACACACATAGATAGATATAGATATAGATATACATATAGATATATAGTGTAAATGGGAGATAATTTTACAGGGAAGGCATTAGCATTGAGGGGTTGAAAGACCAGGAGAAGCCACCTGAGCTGAGTCTGGTGGGAAGTTAGGGAAGGTAGACAGAGGCAGAGATGGAGAGCTTTGAAGCCAGTGCAAAGGCATAGTTGGGAGCTGGAGCTTTGCAAGTAAGGTACAGCAAATGGCATGGGGAGAGGAGAAGGGGAATAAGCATTTGTACAGGACCTACTATGTGCCAGCCATGGTGCTAAGTGCTTTACAAATAGCTCAATTCATCTTGACAACAACCCTGTGAAGTACGTGGTGTCATCCAATCATGTCCATACTGTCCATGGTTTGCTTGTTTTGTTTTGGGTGTTTTTGGCAAAGATACTGGATGGTTTGCCATTTCCTTCCCAAGTGGATTAAGACAAACAGAGTTTAAGTGACTTGCCCAGGGTCACATAGTAAGTGTCTGAGGCCAGATTTGAACTCAGGTTTTCCTGATTCCAGGCCCAGCACTCTATCCACTGAACCACCTAATTGCCTAGGCCTTCCCACGTGCTGTTATTATCCCCACTTTACATTTGGAGAAACTGAGGCAAACGGAGTCAAAGTGACTTGCCCAGGGATACACAGTTAAGTGTCTGAGGTGGATTTGAACTCGGTCTTCCTGATTGTAGGTCCAGTGCTCTGTGCACTATGGCACCACCTAATTGTCAATAGTAGAATTCATAGAGGGGAGTAAAGTAAAATGCCTGGAAAGGCTGGAAGGAGCCAGGCTATAAAAGGTTTTAAATGCCAAAGAGAAATTTTATATTTGATCCTGGAGCCACTGGAATTTAATGGATAGGTGAGTGACATGGTCAGATTGGGGCTTTAGAAAATCACTGTGGCAGCTGAGTGGAGGATGTGTTATGGTGGGAAGACAGTTAAAGCAGGGAAACCAATTAGGAGGCTATTGGAACAGTCAATGACAGAAGTGGTAAAGGCCTGTACTAAGGTGGTGACTGCGTCAGTGGAGAGAAGAGGACATATGAGAGATGAGGAGGAGGCAGAGATCACAATATTTGACAACAGACTGGATATGTGGGGTGACTGCAAATGAACAGTGAAGGATGATGTAGACGTTATGAGCCTGGATGACATTGGAGTCTTCAAGAGCAATAAAGAAATTCCAAAGAAGTCAGGGCTTGGTGAGGGTTGGGGGGCTCAGGTGTAGAATTCTGTTTTAGACATATTGAATTTGAGATGCTGTAATATTAATTAAGTTGGGACTTTTTTTTTTACTGTTTTAGAATGATAAATTAATTGTCTTTGATTGAGCCTTACTAGGTGCAAAACCCCAGGTCCAAACCCTTATCTACTAGGTGCTAAGCCTATGTGGGCATGAAGCCCTCAGGGTCCTAAGAGGAGTTGCTAAGACCAGAGCCAATAGTAGGAGCCTAAGTTCTGGTTGCTCAGATGATGCCTGACGATGGCTAAAGAGTGTAAAAGAGACAACAGAGCTATTTTGTGTGTGGGGGGGGGAGGGGAGCGGCTCTCACTCACTGGAAGAGTGGCATGTGACTGGAAGAGACTCTGGACAGCTATTAAGAGCCTCCCCGCCCCCCCGTCCCCTGCAGCTTGTAAACCTGGGTGTTGGGACTTTGTTAAACCCTGGTAACTATGCATTGAGATTTGAATCAGACAAGGTCTGTCTGTTGATGTTTGTAATTTGTTTGTATTTGCTCTGAAGTTCAGGATGCTGGCTTTTTCCTCTGAACTAAGTGAACGATATCTGTATGTTGGATTGAAATAAAATTGTTAACCCCCTAACATCACTTTCCTTAGTAAAGCAGATCAAAAGAACCTGTGCTGGCAGCATTCTTGTTGTTGGGCTTGTCTTGGTCTTTCACCCCCACAGCAGCTGCTAGCCGAATTGTTGCCACAGATGCCTACGGGATTGCCAATTCAAAAAAAAAATCCAAAAAGCATTTGCTGACAAGGTTGAGAGATTAGGGCTAGATATAGAGTTCTGACAATAATCTGTATGGAGATGTTAACTGATGACCATGGCAGCTTGGTGACTCAGTGGATAGACTGTCCAGCCTGGAGTCAGGAAGACCCCAGTTCAAATCTAGCCTCAGCCACTCACCAGCTGTGTGACCCTGGGCAAGTCACTTAACCCTGTTTGCCTCAGTTTCCTGATCTATAAAATGAATTGGAGGAGTAAATGTCAGACCCCTCCAGTATCTTTGCCAAGAAAACCTCAAAAGGGCTCACAAAGAATCAAATAAGTCTGAAAAATGTCACTGGATCAGGGAACAGATGTCAGGGAGTAAAGTGTAAAAAGACAGAAAAGTAGGAGGAAGCTAAGTTATGAAGGGCTCTGAATGTCAAATGGAGCATTTTTGTATTTGTTCCTGGAAGCAATAGGAAGCAGCTGGAGTTTATTGAGAGATGGCGAGAGAGAGAGAGAGAGAGAGAGAGAGAGAGAGAGAGAGTATGTGTCATGATCAGCCCTGCACTTTAAATCACTTCAGGTTGTTGTTCAGTCTTGTCCAACTCTTTGTGATCCCTATTTGAGGTTTTCTTGGCAAAGATACTGAAGTGGTTTGCCATTTCTTTTTCCAGCTCATTTTCCAGATGAGGAAACTGAGGCAAACAGGGTTAAGTGACTTGCCCAGGACCACACAGCTAGTAAGTGTCTAGGGCCAGATTTGAACTCAGCAAGATGAGTCTTTCTGGACTCCAGGCCTGACAATCTATCCCCTGCGCCACCTAGAGCTCCCCCCCACCCCCGACCCCAATGAATAGGGTATGATACCTATGTCGTTCTTCCTCATTTCATGGGAGTGGGGAGGAAATCTAATGAAGTTAATGGCTTTCAAAATGCTTTGAGACAAAAACAAAGGATTAAACAAAGGTATAACTGTGATGAGAAATGAGTCACATCTTCCTCATCCATTCTGTGTATTTTTCAGAATTTTTTTTCCATTGCCAATTACCAACCAGTATTCATCTGGGTGCTCTTGTTCTGCCTTCAAGGGTGAAGCCTGAAATGCCAACTTGCCCTGATATTAACCAAAGCAGAGAAATCAGGAAAGAAAATCTCTAACAAACTCTCCTCTCCCTCCATCCTCCACTGTCCTCCCCTGAAAGCTTCCTTGCCTTCCACTGTGTATCCCAAAGCCAAGTAGAAATGACTCTGCCATCATTTGCTACTTGGGACCATCATGTGCATCACTGCTCTCTTCCATTAAAGCACGGAATTGAGGGGGGCTTGGCTTTAGGCTCTTCTGATGGGCCTGGTTAATAGTGCCCTCATAGTTTTATTGTGTTAAGTTCAGATTTCCTCTGGGCAATAAAAATAAAAATAACCAGAGAGGAATCAATAACAGGGCCAGTGAAGATTGGTGGGGAGGGTCTAAGGCAGTCTTTTGGCAGAGCCATCCCTCATGAGGCCCCATGATAGCACCTCTATCCCAGGCTAACCCCCTCCACTCCACCCCACGTCCTCCATCCATCTGTCCCTGCCAGCTCATGCCTACCTTGCTTACTGAAATGGAGCTGCCCAGAACCTAACGGGCACTTGCTGAGAACCATCAAACAGACACTGAGCACAGTGTGGGAGGGGAAAGCCAAACCAAGGGTAACAGAGTGGACACGTTAAAGAGGCCTTTGGAAAAAGGAATGGGGGTGCCTTTTTGTCCCTCCCCACCCCCGCCATCGTTCCTTGACTCTCATGTCACAGTTTTACGTCCCAAGCCCTCTCCATCCTCACCCCACCCCCACCCAAACAATTTTCCCAGCTGCCATTCACCCACTCACTGGCTTCGTCATCTCTTGTGCACAGAGAGTGAAACAGCTCAGTTTGAGATGACACAGAACAACAAAGTCCAAAATCGGAGGTCCTGATGGGTAACCCCACGCTCACCTCATCAACTAACATATCCAAGCTGGGGGGCAGCTAGGTGGTGCAGTAGACGGGGCTGAGTCCAGAAAACCTGAGTTCGATTCTGTTCACAGACACCAGCTGTGTGATGCTGGCAAAGTTACTTAACCTCTGTCCACCTCAGTTTACTCCACTGCAGAATGACATAATAGCACTTACCTCTCAGGGTTGTTGTGGGGATCAAATGAGGTAGTATTTGTAAAGCGCACGCAGCTCCTGGCATACAGTAAGTGCTTAATAAATGTTTGTTCCCTTTCCCTAGCACCAGCCACAGTTGGGGGGTGGGAGGGTGGAGCAGGGTAGGCATGGTGGATAGGGCAGGATGGAAGGGGAGAGCTGCATCAGCATGAGCTCTACTCCAGAAACAGCCAGCCAGTCTTCACTGCCACTCCCAGGAACAACATCCATTTAGGGTCTGGTGTTTCACCACTGTTCAATGTAGAACATGTCTATGAGTCTAGAGAATAACCTCAATCATCATTTTTCAGTAGCCCAAACTCCTGGCAAGTCTGCCTGGTGGCCTGGTCTCCTGGATACATTCTTGGCTCTTTCTTGGGAGAGGTCAATGAGCTGGGATGGGGCCAGGGCTCTTCCTAGGAACATTTGGCATCTAAAAAAGTGGAATTCCTTTTCTGCAATGCCTCTGCCCCATCCATTTCTATGCTTCCCACTGATCAGATTTGGGGTTTCTTACATAGAGTAATTGGATTGCAGGAAGTGTTAACCAGATTAGAAAGAATGCTTCCAAGAGGCAGAGGCTGAAAGTGGTTATTAAGCAACACATGGTCTGGGCATGTGATGCAGACCAGATTTCCAGAACCAGCATTCACACACACACACACACACACACACACACACGCATGCACGCACACGCACACACGTGCACACACACGCGCGCGCGCGCACACGCACACACGCGCACACGCACACACACATATCCGTCCCCTCAGGGCCAGTTGAAGAGAAGTAGAGACAGCAGAGGCCCTGTGGTGGAGACTTCTGGGAATAGCAAGGCTCTGTCTAGGTATTCTTGAGACTGTTCCAAAGTTGAATTTTCTTTATTCCTCTGCCCACTCAATGCCTCCAGTCACTTAACACTGCTTAAGCCTCTAATACCCAATCTCCTGCATCCCCAGAGCATAGCCAGTAAGTCCATACCCACCACACCCTCTATACTCAAGGCTAGGTGACCCTGAAAGGCTAAATCTTAGCCTCAAGGGAAATGTGTGATCTGGAGGATTCTCCAAGGCTGTAGTAACAAGGAAACACAGGTCTGTATAATGATCACCTTACTTTGATTCCTGTACCTCAGTTTCCCAGGCTGTCACTGACTATGGAAAAAACAATGGCATAGTTTTGTGTATGACCATAAGAAACCCTCCACAAATGAAAAGATTGCTAGTGCATTATTAAAAAGAGGCCAGGACACAGAGGACAATCAAGAAAAGATGTGAGCGAAGATGAAGTAGCCTGAGGTCAGCATCAACTTCATGGCTGAGCTTGATCCGCTATCACTAATGAGTCGGCTCGACAACCCATGATGATGTCAAGACCTCAGTACCAGAAGATTTAAGGCTATGTATAATTCAAAGGGAATATTGTTCATAAGTGAATTAATCTGAAGAAGGTGATTAATCTGGGTGACCATCAAGCTCAATATGGGTCAACGTATAATAGGTCAGCCAAGAAAGCTAATGAAATCTTAGGCTTCAATAAAAGTCATGGCGTCCAGGCTAAGGAGGTGGTATTAGTACTCCATACTGCTGGAGTATTGTTTCAATTCTGTGCACTGAATTGGAAAGGGCATTGAAAACTGGAGGATGTCCAAACCCAGGACTAGCAAGATGGTGAACACTGAAGCAATGCTCTTATTAATGTTATAAGAGGCTTCTAAGGTCTCTTTGAGCTCTAAATCTTGTGACCCTACTTTGGCCTAGACATATGAAGAATGGATAGGTCAGGACTGGGGGTGCTGTACTACGCTATCATCACACAGTGTCAATGTGTTGGAATGGTTTCATGCCAAATGTGAACTAGTGGAAGGAGATACAAGTGTTTAGTCTGGAGATGAGAAGATGGGAATGTTGGGGGAGGACACAAGATGTATTTTCAAGTATTTGAAAAGCTGTTCTATGAAAGAGGGAACGGACTAAAGCTAGGAGCATTGGGTGAAAGTCACAAAGAAACACATTTAGGCCACAGATAAGGAAAATCTTCCTAATAATCAGAACCAAGACAAAGTGGAACAGAAGATCCAGAGAGTGGTGAGTTTCTCCTCTCTGGCAGTCTTCAAGCAAGAGATGGATGGCCATTTATTGGGTCAGCTCTAGGGGAATTTTTGTACAGGTATGGGCTAGATTAGAAGGCCTGGGACTCTGTGACTGGTATATGGGCCCAGGAAAGGGAGAGATGGGGATGATAAATCTCTCTCCGTGAGTCAGCTGCCAAACAGCCCAAATATGTGCAAAGATATGTTTCAACCCAGAGTGATATGAGAGCTTTTTTGGGACATAAGATCACAGGATTAAAGCCGAAAAGGACCTCAGAGGATCATATATTTAGAGCTGGAAGGGACCTTAGAAACCACTGAGTCCACAACCTCATTTTTACAAATGAGGAAACTGAGATACTAAAAGGTTAAATGACTTGCCCACAGTCATGCAGCTAGTAAGTATCCAAGGCAGGATTTGAACTCAAGTCCTCTTGATTCCAAGTCCGGCTTTCTATCCATTGTGATATCTAGGTCCTTTATTTTCCAGATAAAGAAACCAAGACTTATAAAGTATCCAGTACACACAGAGAGTAAGTAGCAAGGGCAGGATTGGAACCCTTATCATCTGGCTCCCAATCTGGCTGCCTTTCTACTGCATCATGCAAAGCCAGGGGAAATCAGGACCATCAGGTTGGCACACAAGCCACACCTAAGAGCTCCACATAGTCTTTGATGCTCCTTCCCTTTAAATCCCAATTCTTTAACCCAACTGTTCTCTGGGACCTCCTACAATGGTCAAGAGATCAATCTTTGTGCCCCCGGGAACGTGTGTGCATGGGTTAATACACATGTATGTATTCATCCTTCCTGAGGAGGAATCAGAGATTCAGAGCTGGAAGAGACCCGAAAGCTCATCCAACCTAAGCCCATCACTTTAGGGAGGAATAAATGGAGTAGATGAGGGAGAAAGTGATTTGGCCAAGGTCAGTCTGTAATTAGTAGAGCTGAGACTCAGATCTTCAGACCTCAGATGCAATGCTCTCTCCCCTACCCCACAATATCTTTCTCCTACCTCACTAACAGACAGTTTGCCAATCCTGGACAAAATAACTCATGGTTTAGAGGTTTGGTATGTGGTAATTGAGGGAAGAAGGATCGAAAGAGGTCTCTGGCAGCTTCTGATGGACAGCTCAATCCCAGCAACGGCCATGAGGTGTTATGAGTGTGGATGTGTGGGGCTCCTACCTGTACTGGCCCTCCTGGGGACCCCACCCTTGGGGAATCCCACCTCAGTTCACACAGACTCTTCCTCCATTGTCCCCTGAAAGTGTGTGGGGGCCATCCCAGTGATGGGGTAGAACCTCCTCTCCCCCATCCATGCCCTTAGAATTCTGGGAGGTCTGGTTGCCTGTTCCCAGACCTCTCTCCCCTTCAGCAGGCATTCCCACCTTCTCATCTTCCCTCCACCATGACTGTGTGACAGCTTCTCCCAGTGACAGCTCAATGCCTGACAGCACCCAAGTAGTGAGAGAGAGTGAGAGAGAGAGAGAGAGAGAGAGAGAGAGAGAGAGGTTGGATTGACTTGAAAAGAGAGTGACCTGACCTTGTCATCGAAGACAATGACAAAACGTGGGCTGGGTGGCTTCTCCTCGCTCCCTCGAATCTCTCCCAGCCCAGGAAACACACTGACAGGTCCCTGAACAACTTTCTTCCTGGGGACCTTGGCGGGCGATGATGGGGATCTGCTGATGCATGTCTTCATTCTGTCCCTCCACCGCAGCGACTTTGTTTTCAGTCCCCCTCTCCCCACCCCCGCCAAGACAAACTCCAGCCATCTTTTACCAGTTGGTTCTCTCTGCCAACCCACAAGTCTAGTAGCTTCAGCTTTTGTCTTGTGTATATTTGCCTGAGTCTCAGTGCCTTAGCACTCTTTCTTTTGGCTTTTTTCCTGAGAGAGTATTGTCCACACATCCAAGGTCACTCCTTGGATCAAGAAGCCCCAGTGGCTCCTTCTGGAGGCTAAGAGAAAATGGAAATTCCTCTATTTGGCTTTTAAAACCTTTCACAAGCTAAATCTGGTTTATTACATGACTCCCCGTCATATGTTCTAGAATCCAGTCGAACTGGCCTTTGACTGGGCCTTGGTGTCCCTCACATGGGACATTCTATCTCCAGTCTCCATGCTTTTGCCTGGGCCACGCCTCATGCCTGGTATGCATTCCAACCTCATCTCTGCTTTGTAGAATCCCTTGTTCTCTATAGAGCTCAGATGAAGTATCAGCTCCAAGAGTAATACACACACAAACACACACTCTCACATGTAGATATACATATCTATATATATATATATATATATCTACATATATCTATATAATATACAGTATGTGTGTATGTATACATAGATATATAGAGATATAAAGCCTACAATAAACTTTTCTCTCCCAATCCCATCCTGGATAGTTGTTAGTACAACTTTGTATATACACACACACACACACACACATACACACACATACACAGAGCAAGGTGACTCCATACATAGAGTGCTAGACCTGAGTTCAGATTTGACCTCAGATACTTACTAGCTATGTGACCCTGGGCAAGACACTTAACCCTGTTTGCCTCAGTTTCCTCGTCTATAAAATGAGCTGGAAAAGGAAATGGCAAACAACTCCAGTATCTTTGCCAAGAAAACCCCAATTGGACATGAGTGAAATGACTGAACAACATATATACATACACAGTATAGGTATGTAATGATCTGTTCCATATATTCATAGCATATATATGTATTTATGCATATATGTATGCATTAAGTGATTTGTATAGACCATATCTATGTAGATATATATAAATATAAACTTGTACTTCATTTTTTATGTTGTTGCCCCTCCACTTAAGGGGAACATAATTGCTGTGAAGGCAACTTTTGTTTATGTCTCTGAAGCCCCAGAATCTGGCAGCATGTGGCATACAGCAGGTGCTTAATAAAGGCTTAGAGAACTGCTGAATTGTATCTTGTCTGCCCTGGGAGTTCCCTCAGGGCAGGCCTCTGAACCCAAACAACACTCAGAACGGGCTCTATACAGAGTGGGGGCTCTGTCTACACCGTTGGCTGCTGGGTCACTCATAGGATCATGGATTTCAACCTAGAAGGAACCTCAGAGGCATCTCATCCAAACCTCTCGTTTTACAGATGAAGAAACAGGGGTCTTGGAAGGTTAAATAACCTGTCTGAGATCATACAGGGAGTGAGTAGAAGAACCACGATTTTAACCCACGGACTCCTAACTAGCATTTTTCTGTCATGAAATGCAGCTCCAAACTCGGACTCCCAGTCTACCAGGGATCCAGGTCTTTCCTTTGCATTACACCCTGATCAGGGTTTTCCTTAATGATAGTGGGGAAGCTGATGCATGAAGAATGCGGGCCTAGAATTATACAAGGGTTGCTGGAAACTAGAACCTAGAACTATGGGTTTGTCTTGTGAGAAATTTTCCATCCCTAACCATGTCAGCAACAGCATCCTTCCCTTCCCCGCCTCTTCTCCCAATTTCCATTCATTCCTCCCTCCCCAAAGCCATGGAATGGTCCCAGTAAATGCAGTTTTCTTGTGGGCCAGTTTCAGACATGAGGCCCACAAAGAGAGGATAATTTTGAGAAGCCAGTTCCCCCTATTTCTTCCCCACATTCTCCCTGATGGTAACCCTCATGGTTTGGGGCTCTCAGGGAAGCACTCAAAAGCAGCGGCTCCCAGGGCCACACTCTCGGCTCAGGCAGTGCACATCACGCTGACAGCCAGCTGGTCACTGAAGCCAATTTTAATTGTTTATCCTCCAGCCTCATTTATGACCCAATAAAATCCATAGCACAGGCAGGGATAAAACAGGAGCCTTTCCCCATTGGCCTTTCCTTACTATCCCCCAGGGGATGCTGCTCTGCTCTTTGTAAAAATCACTTGCCAAGCTGGATGCACACCTAACCCACTGGGTCTTGTTAAGTGACCATCCTGGAGAGGAGACTACAGATAAAAGAGTTTGAAAACTGGGACTTAAAAACAAATGGATGAGAATGAGGTAGATACCCTCCTGTTTGCCTGAGGGAAACCCAAAACTATTCCCTTAACTTTTATCTAACTTACCTCAAAAGGACTTGTGTGGGGTAGTGGAAACAACCAGGCTTCATTTCTGACTGGGAGTCAGGAAATACCTGGATTCTAGTCCCAGCTCGACTACAGACCACCATGTAGCCTTGGGCAGGTCACTTCACTTTTTGGAGACTAAAGCAGGGTGGAAGCAGATTAATATCAAGGAAGTTCCCCTTTAGCTTTAGAAGTCTATGATTACCCCTGTTAATGACCAATCCAAATTCCTTATTTCTCTAAACGAATCAGCACATAGAGAAGAAGTCCTTTCCTCTCCTTCTTTCTCCATCTTCCACCAGCTACAACCTTCCCTCTAAGGCAACCTCCCATCCCCTCCATGCATTCTGCTTATGCATCTATTACTCCACACGATGAATTTCTGTTTCTATTTATTCACATATTGTCTCCCCTGTGAGAATGGAAGCTCCTCAAGGGTAGGGACCATGTTTTTGTATCCCCATTGCTTAATAGTGCCTCGCATTAGTAAAAGCCTCTTGATCGATTAAGTTCTCATTTCAAGGACATCTCAAAGTCTGCTTACCTTTCTCTCCATCATGACTGCTCAGTCCCTTCCCCTATGAGGACATTCTTACTCAGGCCCACACCTTACCCTGCATACTAACAATAAATAAGAATAAAGCATTTACATAAAACTTCAAGGTTTGTAAAAAAAAAACCCAAACTTTACATATGTCAACTGATTTGTTCTCTCTCTAGTCTCAGTCCAATTCTATAGATCTCCTGAATGAATTAATTCAGTACCCACTGGGCCATTATCACAACACCAGAATGCTTTGTAATGGCTGACTAAGCTCATACCCACCCCTCAGATCTAAGTTGGCGTGGACAGTGTGTAACTAACCCTTGGTAGAGAGGTTAGGCCTTGTGCCCTGCTACAAATTACCCTCTCTTTTTTACCTCATCTCACTACTCACTACTCAGTCCCAAACCCCACACAAATAACGAGGCTCTCTTGCTCAAGAGACTAAGGCAAAAAGCTGCCTGCTGGGTACCGCTGGGCCTGCTTAGATTTTATTCCTCTTCTTAAATTAGCAGCTCTTTTCCAAGGCTCTGGCACCCAGGTCTCCAGCAGCCCCTGGGGTGGCACTACTAACAAGGACTGTAATTTGTTAATTAAAAGTGGGATACTTTCCTAAAAAGCATTTAATGCCTGCCCTCTAGGCAATGGCGAGAGGATCTGATGGAGGAGGGGTGTAAGTTGAGAGAGGCAAAGCCATCTCCTCCTGACCCCTTTCCTTTATCTTCTGGGGTCCAGAGTTCCAAGAGGGCTCTAACTTCCCCAGGGCAAGTCAAAGGGCCCCCAGGCCAGGGAGAAGATCAGACAGACAGCTGCTCACTCTGCTCTGCTCCAGTGACAGGTCCTCGTAGCTGCCCAATCAATGTGGAACAACTTGATCTGGCACTAAGTTGCCATGCAAACCACAGCCCATGAAGAGGCATTTATTTTCCTGAAAACAAACAGTCCTCCCCACCTCCCATCCTCCCTCTCTCCCCAATCTCCTTCGTCTGCCCTTGCAGCAGCTCAGAGCCACTAATCCAGGGACACCATCGTTCTGCATCCCAATCAACACCTCTGGCCCTGAGTAGCCCTTCCTCCCCCGCCCCACCAGTCTAGTCTATCTCCTACCTACAGGGACTTCTCAGGGGAACCTGGGAGAGGAAGGTGCCATGCCCACCTCAGAGCCCCACCTCAGAACCTGTTGGATGGAGATTCTTGTTGCCCCGGGCCAGAGGGCAAGCCAAGCTATCTTTCTGAAAAATGTAACAGGCCACAGCTCTCCTTCTCCAGAGAGACTGAGGACCTCTCTTTCCCTGCACTTTTGAGATAGGTTTCTAGACAAAGAGCACAACTGTAATAACATGGCTCGAGCATGTTTCCAGCCACAGTCTGGGTCAGCCTTTGTCTAATTTTATCCTCAGCAATTTCATCTAGTAAAGTAGGCTGGGCAGATACAGAAAGGGAAATTACAGATGAGGAAACTGAGGCTCAAAGGCAGCATGATACAGTGTGTATTGAAATCAGAAGACCTGGGTTCAAACCCTGACCCTGTTAGCAATTAACAATGTAGCCCTGGGTAAGTCATTTCATCTATAAAATGATGGTGTTTGACTAATGATGTCCAAGGTCCCTTCCATTTTAAAAATTATTTATAAATTTATACCAATTATTTATATTATTTATATCACATTTATATAGACCTTTAAGGTTTACAGTTTGCTTTCTTCCCAACAACCCTGTGAACTAGATACATATTCCCAAGCGTTCCAATCTAGGTTCCACAGGCTAAGAAAGACATCAAGAAACTAGAGTCTAGCTAAAGGAGAGAATTCCTGCAACGTAGGTCTGCTACCTCCCACCTCACACCCTGCTCTAATGTTCCAGAGAGAGTATGTCATAGACACCAGTTGACGGAACTGAGTATATTTAGCCTCAAGAAGAGAAAACTTGGAGGCAGGCGGGGTGGAGATGAGTTCCGTCTCCAAGTATCTGAAGAGCTGTTATGAAGAAGTGATAGACTCACTCCAAAGGGGAGATCTGGGGCCAATGTGCGTAAGTTACAGAAAGGCAGATATAGGGTAACACTTTCTAACAATTAGAGTTTTCTGAAAATGGAATTGGCTGACTATCAAAGGAGTGAGCTCTCTATCATTGAAAATGTTCCATTAGGGGCTGAATGACTGTATACCGGGCATATGATAGGGAAGATGACTTCATTAGATTTGGAGGCCAGGTTAGACGATGTCTAAAATCCTTTCCAACTCTGAGATTCTATGATTCAGAGACACTACCAAGCTATTAGATTTGAAATGGGATCAGGGAATCACGGGATATTAGAGTCAGAAGAGATCTTGGGCCGTCTACTGCCCAACCCTAAGGGAAGGAGGAGGCAGGATAAAGTGTACAAATTAGGCCAAAACTGTTAATACCTACAAGCTCACCTGGGAGGGTCAAAGGGCACAATGATCTCTTTGGGTAGATCTCACAATACCGAACCCCCAAAGCAGAATTCATTTTCCATCTCTGTAAAATCAGGAGACTGGTCTCTAGGGTCTCTTCTGGAGCTGACATTCCATGTGTCTAAATCCGGAGGCAAAGGCCCCTGATACTCCCCCTCCCTGTCTCTAGGAAAAGTTCAATTAGGACAGGTTTCCTCCCTGGCCCCCATAATGATTCCTACTCCCTCCGTGGAATTTGGACTTTTACCGCATTGCATTGTACCATCTAACGATGGTACAGTGGCTAGAGAAGTAGGCCTTCAGTCAAGAAGGCCTGGGTTCAAATCCTGTTTCAGATACTAGCCGTGTAAGCCCAGCTCACAAACTCTAACAGCCTCAAGTCTCCTCACCTGTAAAATGGAGAAATATCAATGCCCTCCTCCCAGGATTGTTAGGAGGATCAAATGAGGTAGAATGTGTGAAGCGCCCTGTAAATCTTAGAGCAATCTGTAATTGCTGTTTGTTGTGATCATCATCATTGGGAAGCCACCTTGGACTTGGGATCTGGCAAGAACTGTTGAAAACCAGGGAGTACAAAAGATTCTCTTAAAAACAGTGTTGGAGAGAAGCAAATGAAAGAAAGGAAGAGAAGAGGGAGGAGGAAAGAGGGTAGAAGAAAGGTCCAGAACCTTTTAATAACCCTTCAAAGCTGCCTGGCATTGCCTGACGTGGCAGAAGCAGCACTGCCTGTCTCAATGCCCAGGACCAAATGGGCAGCAGGGCCTCTGGAGCCTGCCATGTCTGCCTCTCTCCCTTCCAAAGCCAAGAAGTAAGTGCCAACAAAGTGTTTTTTTCCCCCAGGGTGAGGTCGGAGGAGAGATTTCCAGGTGGGGGTCTGTGGAAAAACATACATGCTCTCTCTCTCTTCCTTAAGAACAGGAGTTCCATTCAGTCAGGCCGCCCCGTTGATCTAAGATCCTGTTGGGGCTGGGGGTGGGAGGAGCATGGAAAAGTCCATTCATGAATGGAAAATCTGTGTGAGTCAGACCCATCATCCTTCCTTCAATGCCCCACTTTCCCCCTACTGAAAGCCCCCAAGAGGATCATAGGAAGCAAATGATGAATACGGACACAGAAAAGACCAGAATTTCATGATCCCAGGATGGGGCATGTGGGAGGCGGAGGGGATAGTGCTCACCACACCACTTTCATCCACCTTCAGAGAACTGGCCAACAGAGACTTTATGGAACCACCCCACCTCTAAATTTTCCTACCCACCTTCTTCCTGACTTAAGGAGTAGTCATTACTGGGAACCAACTCCCTCCTTCCCTGCTCTACCAAGGCATCTGGGAGAGGAAGACCAAACATGGGGTACCCCTGTTCCAATATGCCAACCCTGGCTTTGGCTCTGGGCCCAGTTACTATAACAACTGCCTCCAGGAGGAAGGCAATGAGTAAATTCAAAGAAGCCTTGGAGAGGTCAGCGTACTTCTCTGGCCGTATTTTCTTGATGGAGTTGTGAACTCCACAATGAAAGGAGACCTAATGATAATACCAGCTGCCATGTTTACAGCTCTTATCTCATTTAATCCTTAGAATACTCCCGTGAGGACGCTACTACCATCAATATTTCACAGATAAGGAAAATAAGTAGGTTATTTGTCTGGGGTCACACAAATACCTAATACAGAATCTGAAGTACAGTCTTCCTGGCTAAAAGTCCATGGCTCCATCCTCTAGGCCAGCTGGATTCTCATACTGGCTCCTTCTCTAAGGTCCTGCCTAGCTCTCAATTTTATGAGACCCTTTTAACTGCCTTTTAAAAGGCAACTCAGAGATTTTGGGCCTTGACTATTCTTTCTTGGAGTTCTGCCTTGGGTAGCTCCTTCCATCCTGGTTCTAGGGTTCTTTCTCCTTTGTTTTATCCTGTCCTGTTCAGGGCTCCAGCTCTTTGGTTCGGGCATGGGGTGGGGGCTGGAGAGGAAAGGGCTTTGTTTCCTTAGGAGTCCCCTGGGCTGTGGCTTAGAAAGTAAAATGCGTACACCAGCATGAGTGGACTGAAGAAGGAGACTAGAGCTCCAAGCCTCTATAGATTATACTCCAATGAAGCTTATTGCCCCAACCCCACAATCATTGTCTCCTGGGATTTTTTTAGGATTCTTCTTATGCAGCCTTCATTCAGAAGTCCGACTTCCTGGACTTGCAATTTATGGGCACAAGGGAAGGGGACTACAACACAAGTCAGCAAGGAAGGATGCTGGTAATGATAGGCAATCAATATGTTCACCTCTCCTCTTGGAGACTTCTCTTTCTTCTAGTGCCCTTGTAGTCCCCCTTCTTCCGCCCATTCATTATCTCCTTCCACTCAGTCTCGTTCTGCTCTAACTACTTATACAGGATCTGATGATTGACTCATTTTAACCAATATTTATAAAGCACCCAACGTATATGAAGCATTGTGCCCTGGATATACACAAGAATCAAAAAAACCCCTGTAATAGTCCCAGTCCACAAGGAGCTTATTCTGTTGAGGAGATATAAAATGTACACAGATTAGTAAGTACAAAGTAATCTGAAGAGGGAGAGGGCATGAATAACTAGGAAAACCAGGGGAGGCTTCAGAGAAAAGGTGCTACCTAAACTAAGACTCAGTGGAAGGCAAGAATGAGGATTCAGAGAGGCAAAAAGAAGAGGGAATACATGAGCTGTGCCCTCAAATCAGTGTTCATCTTCCCCTTCCACGCATGAACAACACCTCGTGCAATCATACGGAAGTAGGATTTGAGAGTATAATTAGTAATCTAGCAAAGTGGAGGAGCATGAAATATGGCACAAAAGGGACATTGGATCTAAAGTCTGGAAGGGGTTGAGGATCTTGCACTTTATCCTAGAGCCAGTGAAGTATTTTGAGCAGGGACATCATAGGCTCAAAGCGGTATCTTAGGAATATTACCTTTGGTAGCTGTGTTGAAGGATGGATTGGTGAAAGGAGAAGGTGGAAGGAAAGTGATTGATTGGGAGGCTATGATAATAGTTCAAACAAGAGAAGATGAAGCCATGATTTAAGGAGGTTATCATGTAAGGAGAAGATGTTAAGAGATATTGTGGAGGCAGAACTGACAAGACTTGGAAACTGACTGGATGTGGGGAAAGGGAGTATGGAAAAGAAGAGTCAAGATTGACTGGGGTTTTGAATAGGAAAGACAGGGATGACAGTACAATTATCCCTTCCACTTAGCAACTTTCCCCCATCACCATTTCAATATATCATGGGTCAGCATAAGAAATTAAATGGGAATTCTGGGGGAGTTTTGCAAAAGCCAGAGACAATACATGAAGGCCAGCAGATGACATAAAAAAGTTTAGAAATTCAGAAATGCATAAAATATATGTACAGTGTAGTATATTATCAAATAGTTTATCTTTTAGTACCAGACTTCTCTGGTATGAAGGGAGGGGCAAAAAATTTTAGGCAACTTTTCCAGATTGTAGGGGTGCTATGCCCCTAACCCTGAGATGTAGAAGGGATAACCGTAGTATCCTTGACAGAAATTGGTATTTGGGAGAAGAAAGAGGTTTAGGTGGAAAGATAAATTTTATTTTGATAAGTTCTACTCTGATCATGTTGAGTCTGAAATGCAAATGAGACATCCTGATGGAAATGTCCAGCAGTCAGTTAAAGAGATAGAATGAGAGTTCAGGGATTATGGCTGTATATATAGATTTGAAAGTCATCTGCATAGAAATGATAATTGAACTCATACAAGCTGATGAGATCACCAAGATAAAGAACAAAAGGAAGAAGATCTAAGTTAGAAACTTGATAGGTACCCATGATTAGGGGGCTTGAGAGAAGGATGATGAATCCCCAAAGGTAATGGGAGATTCAGTGCTACAGAAGCCTAAGGAGAAGGCGGGTTAATAATAACAGCTGGCATTTATACAGCACCAATTACGCACCAGGTACTGTGTGCTAAGCATTTTACAAATATCTCATTTGATCTCCACAACAACCCTGGCAGGTTTTTAGAAATAAGGATGTAGAGGCAGGGGTTTGAGGTTGCATTTGAATTCGGAGCTCTATCTACTGCACCACCTAGCTGCTCCTAAACAGTAGAAAGGCCACAGTGATCAGTGACTGAGAAAAGGCCAGTGGATTTAGCAGTTTAGAGACTATCAGTAATACCAGGGAGAACAGTTTCAGTAGAGAAGTGGGATTGGAAACCAGATTGTAAGGGGATGAGAAGTGACCAAGTAATGAGGTAGTAAGAACAGATAATCGTTTCTATGTGCTTGGCTGAAGAGATAAAAGCAACAGCTTGAGACGTTGGTAGGGTCGGGTGAAAGTTACAAATCTATTTTTTTATTTTTAGTTTACACACTCAGTTCCACATGTTTTTGACTTCCAATTTTTCTCCCCCTCTCTCTCCTCCCCCTCCCCGCTCAAGAAGGCATGTAATCTAATACAGGGTCTACATATACCTTTGCATTAAACTTATTTACACAATAGTCCAGTTATAACCATTGAAATGAATCACGAGAAAGAAGAAAGAAAACCAAAAAAGAAAAGAAAAAAGAGCAAACAGTTTGCCTCAATCTGCATTCAGACTCCACAATTCTTCTCTGGATGTGCATAGCTTTTTCCATCATGAGTCTTTTGGAGCTGTCTTTGAACCTTGCATTGATGAGAAGGGCAAAGTCTATCAAAGTTAGTCATCACAAATACTGTGTGTCTGTAATCATGTATAATTTGTTTGTTTTTTAAAGGATACAGGGAGGTTTGGAAATGTTTAGAGGAAATGGGAAAGGAGTGAGTCTGAAGAAAAGAGAGAGGGAATGACTGATGCGGGAAGCTCCCATAAAAGAAGGGAGACCGTGGGACGAAGGTTCAAGGTTGGAAGGGTACCCTTTCCTCAGTGACTGGGCCAAGGAGAAAAGGATTAGTGAAGACAGAGAAGGGTTTGGGAGTGTGGAATATGGGAGATGAAGGAGCTCATGATAAATGGCCTTGATTTTCTCAAAATCATAGGAGTCAAGCATCATAGGATAACAGAGCTAGAACTCTAGGGTCCCCAAGTACAACTTTCCTCATTTTACAGATAAGGACCTTAGAGTCCTCTGAGATTAGTGGATTTGCCCAAGGTCACACAGGCAGAAAGTATCAGAGTTAGGATTTGACCTTGAGTCCTCAGACTCCAAGTTCATCATTTTTCTTTTTTGGGGGGAGGGGGTGGCAATCAGGGTTACGTGACTTGCCCAGGGTCACACAGCATCTGATGGAGGATTTGAACTCGAGTCCTCCTGACTGAATCCAGGGCTGGTGCTCTATTGACTGCACCACCTAGCTGCCCCATTTAACACTCCTTCCATTGCAATATGATACCCTATCTTTTCCTGAGAGAAGGGGCTAGAATGGCAGACAGGAGCTGGAGAAGGTTTGTTATAGAGAATCAACCCATTAAGAATAAAAGGATTAGTGTTGAAACAAGCTGAGATTAGAGAACACAAGACCTAGTTAGCATGTGCAGCTTTCTTGGTTTTGAGATATCCTTTACCAGCCACGAGAAGAGGTGAATGGTCGGGATGATCCAGGGATGAGGACTGGCAAGGTGCAGATGGAGAAAAGGAGTGACTTGCTATCTTTGAACTGGTCAGTGGTAGGGCCATGACTAATGTGAGGAGAGGGGACTCAGAACACCTGGTTGTGGATTCTGAAAAGAGAGACAGATGAAAGGACTGTGTCCGAGTCATGGTGAAGAGAAAGAGCAGGTCCAGAAGTATAGCTACCCCTTCCACAGCATAACTTTCCCTATTGTGGTTTTGATATATCACAGGCCAGCTAAGAAATTAAATGGAAATTTGGGGGGAGTTTTGCAGAAGCTGCAGATGACACACGAAGGCCAGAAGATGACACAGAAAAAGTTTAGAAACTCAGAAATGCATAAAAGATATGTGCAGTATTGTATAATAGCAACACATTTTATCTTTTAATGCTATAAATATACACAATTTCTTTTTTAAGGTTAAAATGAGTAAAAAGTCAAAGTTTGCAAAAAGAATGTGAAAGCCAGCAGACAACATACAAAAGCTAGAAATGTAGGGATATCTTAAAAAGTTTTGTAACTCATGAATGCAGAAAATGTATGTACTGTTATATATATGTATATTACCTGTACAGTATATTTTTTGCTCTTTAATAGCATAAAATGAACAGTCACACAAATATTTTTTCTTAAAATTAAATTTATATAAAAGAACTATGGTTCTATGCACTGATTTGGGGGTGCCACGCTTGTTCACGGCAATATTTCACATGACATCTTGCGGTGATCTCTGCATCTTGAGTTTCTTGTATCTTGTGCCATTTATCTTGCAAAGGGAGGGCGAAAAATTTTTATGCAGATTTTCCAGATCGCAGGGGTGATCAGCCCTTAATCTCCGTGATGTGGAAGGGAAAACTGTAGCGAGGGAGAGACGTAAGGGCAGGACATTAAACGGAGGGGAATTTCAGAGGTTGAAATTATGGAATCAAATCTTATAGCCCTTAGTTTCTCTTAAGGCTTGGCCTTCAAGAAGATATTCCTGATTCTCCCAGGTGTTAATGGCCCATTAATGCATTAATTTTGCAAATACACCATTCACTTACCTGTGAACCTGTACTTTTGTATTTGTATTCCAAGGGCCTGATACATAGTAGGTGATTAATTAATAAGTATTTGTTGGTTGATTGATTATGGATGATGGTGAGACCTACTGAAGGACCACCTCTCCATAGGGTGACTGAGATGGAGTGAATATGTCATCTATGGATGTTGAGGAAGTTGATAAACTGAGAGGTGAGGGTACTCAAGGGGATATTAACATGTATTCCCTAAGTACACCTAGCAGAATGCAGGCACATATTAAGAACTTTTAAAATGTTAGTTGACTGACTGACCAAGCATAAGGACAAGATTAGGAGGAGAAAGGCTTTGAGATAATTACTAAACTCTACAGAAAAGAGGAGGAATGACCTGGAAGCTAGAAGATGCAATAAAGGACTGAGCAGGGAGATATAGTTAGACTGATGAAGTAAACCTGAAGGGAGGGCAGACTGTAGCAGACGACTAAGGGTCTGGAAAGGGTAGTGGGGAGTGAGGGCCCTGGAGAGGATGGGTAGGGACGTGGTTACCTCCCCAAAGGTGTTAATGACTTATCAAGGGGCTAACTCCTTCTGGGGACATTTGCATTTTAATAGACTCTCCAAGAACAAAACGCATTCAAGACTAAAACTGAATTCCTAGTGGTAGAATTTCAAGCATCATAACAGATGGTAGGGGGTGTAATGGAAATTTCCCCCCAAGCCTAGAATGTTTCCCCTCCTCACCTCTGCTTTCTAGTTTCCTTGGCTTTATTCATGACTCAGCTCAAATCTCACCTTCTGATGAAGGCCTTAGCTGCTTGTTCCTTCCCCTCTCAGATTACCTACCATCTACTTTGTATAGATCTTGTATGTATCTAGCAATTTATATGTTCCTCTCCTCCACAAGAATATGAGCTCCTTGAGGATAAGGATGTTCTTTTGCCTTTCTTTGTATCTCTAGCATTTACTATAGTGCCTAGCACATAGTAAGTCCTTAATAAATGCTTGTTGGCTGACACAGGACATGGGCTCAGAACTGGATTCTAATCTTGGCTCTCCCACTAAGAAGTTGTGTGACCCTGGGTATGTCACCTTATCTCCTATGAGCCTCGTTTACTTATCTATAAAATGAAGAGGAAAGGCTTTTAAGGGGGAAAGAACTCAAGACTTTCCTAGCAATCACTGTGACTCTATGGGATGTTTGGAGGCTGGTACCTACCACATATCACATCATGGCATCAGGGTGATTGCCCATGGAGAAAGAGCTGATGGGGCCATGAGATGTGCTTAATTAAGAATGGTCCCCTCTCCTTTCCCAGTATTTAAGGTCCCAGGGGACCCCTTGATGTGGAAAGTATCTTATGAGAAGAAAGAATAGAACCCTTAGCAAAGTGAACAAGTGGTTGATGGGTAGGGACAATGAGCTGGGACTCATCAGGGTGGCCCTCTTCTTAACAGAAATGAGAAAAAGAGAAATCAGATGGGAAAAAGTAAGAACCTTGAGGCTGTAGCAGGGCCAGGGGAGAAAGGAAGAAGATCAGATGAAGGCCTTGGAATGATCAATTCTGTGGCTTCTTTTTGTAATTTACTCCCTTGAGTTTGTGCCCCATTTTGTCTTCTGTTACTTTTCCCTTTCATTAACTTAGCAAACTCATCTTCTAAACTCCGAGCTGTCTCCAAAAGTATTCAGAGGACAGAAGAGTCCCTTTACTGGGCCCAAGGAAGTAAGGGTACCAAGACCTTCAGAGGGACAGAAAGGGGCTGCTGGTGATTGCTAGATCTCTAGTCACAAGAGTCTGAGGGTTCAGTTCACAAATGAAGAAAAGTTCTTGAGAGCCAGTATGAGAAACAGGGATTGGTGTCTTTTCCTCAAGGCCCAGGTTTTTCCTAACACAGTATACTCCATCTGTGTATAAGACTAGCCTTGTCAGGAACCCAGGGAAATTTGAAAAGGTACTCCCCCTTCCCCCAACACACACACACACACACACACCCCACCACCACCACCACTACCACCACTACCAAGAAGACCACAAAAAGCTGCAGAGTTTGCTTTTTTTCTTTCCATTTTAAGAAGAAAATGGAAAAAGAAAAGAAAAAAATCCACCCCACATCACAAATGAACAAAATGAGGTGGCTGTGTTTAAATGCTGATGAGATCTAATTAGCAGAGATGGGGCTGTGTTGGTTTTCTTTTGCAAACATCCCATTTATTTGTGGGGAGTTGGGGGGGGCACCTTGGGCTTGTTTCTTCTTATTACTTTTCTTCACGCCTCAGCTAACACGAATGGACTTGAGATGAAAGTCTGTGGTTCTCAGAGACTGAAGGAAGAGGTGGGAGGGAGGAGAGAAATCTCCCTCCTACCCTCCCCCCGACATGGGATTCTGGGCCTAATAAGAGGAAAGGGGAGGGAGGAAGGCCGTGAGCTGAGAGTTCCGTTTATGGTGTTGGGTAGTTAGCAGTAGTTGGACAGCTGTGGAGAAGCTTCCAAAGGTACTCGTTTTGAAGGGTCCAACAGAAAGAGTGAAAAGAAATATGAACAAAAGGCTAGAAAACAGGTCCTGGGAAGTGAGGAATTAGAAGTATTTAGGGGTTAGAGAACTGGGGATGGGGGATATTTCTCTAGAAAAAAATCAGGATGAGCAGTGGCTCCATAATTTTATGAGAAGGGTGTTGAGCAGGTTCCCCCCACATCTGTTGAAGGCTGAAGAAGAGTTTAGTATTAGACAAAAGAAAGAATTTTTTGATTGTCAGGGTGAGAAAAAAAATTAGAATGGCTTTAAATCAATGAATCAAACATTTGCTGAGCATGTACAATGGGAAGGGCTCTGTGCTAGGCACCTTGAAGGAGACTAAGATGAATATGGCAAAGTCTCTGTCCTTGGGGAGAGGAGGTTTAGAAACAAGACACATTGCTGCCTTGTATCATTAGTTGTTAAATGTGAAATGTATAGTCTTTAAGTAACCTAGAAGGTGTCACAGAGACTCCATTCCCGGATATCTTCAAGAAGAGAACAGATAAAGCTTCAATAAATTTGTTTTGGCTCTTGGAGCTAGCCCTCAAGTTGGAGAACAAGACATTTTTTATGAAAGAAAGAAAGGAAAGAAAGGAAAGAAAGAAAGGGAGGGAGGGAGGGAGGGAGGGAGGAAGGAAGGAAGGGAGAAAGAGAAAGGAAAGAAGAGAGGGAGGAGGAGAGAGAGAAAGGAAGGAAGGAAGGAAGGAAGGAAGGAAGGAAGGAAGAAGGGAGGGAAGGGTGGAAAGAAAGGAAGAAGAGAAGGAAAGGGGAAAGAAGGGAGGGGAAGGGAGGAGGAAAGAAAGAAGAAAGGAAGAAGGGAGGGCAGAAGAGAAGAAAAGATTCGAGAAGAGTAGGCAAGTCATCTATACCAATAAAATGTCAAGACAACACAAGAAAGGACTTCAACTAGTTCCAGCCACAATTCAGGGTGGGAGGAGACTCTTATCTTTTGGTCCTTAACGTAGCAGAGAAGATTCTGAGAGAAGCTCTCCCCGATCCTTGAGAGGAAAGAAGATCCTGCTTTTCCCTCTTCAGTTCCTAATGGGAATTAATTTGGTTGCCAGAGGTAAGGGAAAGCCAAGCAACTTAATCAGTTCTTTCAGAAGCCCCCAGCCCCTCCCTCTAACATCAGCAGAGATGTTTAGAAGACTCTGGAGTGCTCTGTGCAGTCCTGACAGTCCCTCCCCCACCTCTACTTTCTAAAGTTTCCAACCACCATCCCAGGTATTAGGGAAGACAAAGAGAAAAGAAATAAGTCGATGAGAAGCTTCTGTTGTGGGCCCCACATTCCTTCCCATCAAACTTCTTAAGAGGCTACAGATCCTGGGGAAGGCAGAATCCTCCCTATCTGGGTCACTCCTTCTGTCTCTCTGACTCACAGGATTGCTTCCATGCAATTAGAGCTCTGACAATGATAACTGTCCCAGGAGTGACTGCAAAGAATAAAAGGATGGGACACCATGGCATGGGCAGGGTGTGGTGGGTTGGGATACAGAGAGATGGGATGGGGTAGGAAGGGGGAGGGGAAGAGAGGAGAAGGGAGACAAAGTACAGAAGATGACCGAGGGCCATGGAGACAAAGAAGATGGAGTAGCCAGGGGGAAGAGGTGAGATGGAGGGGGCAAAGAGAGGGAAGGGTAACAGGGAAGTGGAGCAGACCAGAAAGACACACACACACACACACACCCCAACATCATGAAAATCTTTCCCAGTCAGGTTGAAAGCAAAAACACACACATATACATATACACAACTGAACATATCCAGATTTTAGAACTGGGAGAGATCTTAGCAGTCCTAAAGCTTCAGAGAGGATACGGTATTTGAGTAGGATGCCAAGAGGCATTCATTTTATAAAATGTGACTAATTCATTCACTCAGCAAATACCTGTTGAGCCTCTAAGTGCTGGACTAAAATAAGATAAAGATAAATAACGATACCAAGTGTCATAATGTGTAATTCAAACAAAAAGAATATCTGGGAAGGCATAGTTCTTTGCACAAACTTGAAGATCTGTGAGGAAGTCTGGGTGGAAAGGAAGCCAGAAGGCACATTGGATAGAGGGTTAGGCCAGTAACCAGAAAGACCTGAGTTCAACTCCAGTTCAGACTCGTACAAGCTGTATGACCCTGGGCGAGTCACCTGCGCCTCAACCTCCTTAACTGTACAGTGAGAAGCTTAGACTCCATGGTCTCTAAGTTTCCTTCTGAGTCTATGTCTCTGATGCTAAGTGACTTGGTAAGTGCCAGAAGCAGCATTTTTTTCCTGCTGGACCCTACTCATAACCGTCACTCTGCATGCTTTACATACAGAAGGCCCTTAATAAAATGGTTTTTGAATGAGTGAATGGGAAGTCAGGAAGGAAGATCAGTGTGAACAGTCAAAGGAACTAAAGAGACTCCCCTGAAACAAAGAAAGATGAACAAAAAGTGAGGCTTGGTGGGGGAGGGGCAAATTCTTATACCAGCAGGAGACTGGACTATGTATCAGAGGTTCTTAACTATTATTGTGGCAATCAGGTGAAGCCTATGGACCCCTTCTCAGAATAATGTTTTTAAATGCATCAAGTAAAAAACAGGACTACAAAAATAAAGAAAACCAATCATGATGAAATATTTTTACAAAACAAGTTCATAGACACCACCACCCCTCCCACCCCAGTAGGAATCCTTGGACTAGATCAATTCCGAAGTCTTTTCCGAGTTTCTGTGATTTGCTCAGAAATGAAAAAAAAATCCAAATAGGCCACATTTCCACTACGTCGGTGTCAAGACAAACAAAAATTTCTGTGCTGGCTGTTTTCTGCCAACCACCCCTGACCATTCTCTTTCTCCCTCTGGTTTTCCATGGTATTATGATAGACCAACCTTCTCCCTCATCTCACTCCCCCCCAAAATACACCCATGCATGAGTGCACACACCACCTCCCACTCTTTCTCTCTATCCTTCCTCTAGAAACTAGACCTTGAAGAGCCGGCTCAAGAGAAAACACATATCATTGACTTCGGGTGCTAAATGAAGCAGAGAGGGTAGAGATGCTCCTTCCAAAAGGTAAGAGAAGAAACTCACAAGCCAATAAAAAAAAAACCAGAGAGGTTCTATGAGGAGTGGGATTGAGTTCTAAGAAGGATAGTGGCAGAGGGAACCTCATGAGGCCAGCGTTGAGGTGGAGGGGAAATGGAGGCAGAGAATGAAAGGATATCTTCTATACTCCTTCACCTAAGCAGTTTGAGGTAGCCACACGGCTCTGGGATTGGAGTCAGGAAGACTTGAGTTCAAATCCAGACTCAGACACTTACAGTGTGACCCTAGGCAAGTTGCTTAACACCATTTGCCTTAGTTTCTCATCTGTAACCCCAGTATCCTGGCCAAGAAAACCCTCCATGGGCTCATGAAGAGTCAGATGAGACTGAATGATGACAAGAAGAAAAAGAAAATCTATATATCTGTCTATGGTTGACTTGAAGAGCACCCTTCTACTGGTGGTGAGGGTGGAGGAGAGTCCACAAGAAGTCACTATGACATGTACAAAAGAGAACTGAAAACATTTTGCAAAGCAAGAGAAAAGAGAACATTTCAGACATAGGTAAGGATATAGAGCTGGCAAGCATAAGGTATGTTCAGGACACATAAAATTGTCTGGTTTGGTTGGCGCTCTAAAGTATGTGGAAGAAAGCAATATGAAATATGAAACAGGGTCGGGAAAGGGAGATGACATGGACTGTGAAGGCCTTGAATGCCAGGAAAAGATGCTTGAATTTTACTTAGAAGGCAATAGTCACTGACAGATTGATGGGCAGAAGAATGATATGGTTAAGAAAGATTAGTTTGGTGGCCGTAACTGAAACCATACCAACAACCTCCCAGGATTGTTCTGAGGATCCAATGAGATAATATTTGTAGTAGGCACTTAGTAAATGTTTCCCTATCTTTCCTCCTTATCCAAAACAAGGGTTGAAAAAGCTCTTCTCTGAGTAAACATACAATTAACAAGCTTTACAGATCCTCGGCTGTACGGAGTTAAAGGGAGGTACATCATAGTGGTAGTGGGCAGAAGAGTCAGCCTTGGATCCAAGACCTGCCCCCAAGAGACACCAGCAACACAGCCAAGGGGAAGTTAGTGACTCATCAGCTCATTTGAGAAGCACATATTAAGTGCCTAACAAGTTGAGTTCTTCCTGGAACCTCCATTCTGAGCAACCGTCCTTGATTGTGGGGACTTCACCACAACTCCCCATCCTTACCTCCATAGCTACCATCCCCCCCTACTATTCAACTCCTTTTTATTTGTCATCTCCTCTACCCCATTAGAATGGAAGCTCCCTGAGGCCAGAGACTATCTTTTTGCTTGTATTTGTATCCCTGGTACTTAGCACAGTGCCTGGCACATTATACATACACACACACACACCTATATGTGTATATACATATACATACACACACATATGTATATGCAGGAAACAATGGGACGAATTTTGTTACCACAGAGTTGAAAGTAACACCCCCCCCAGTTTTAGCAGAATGTAAGTCAGGTGACTGATTCTAATCAGATCTATGATCTAGGGGGCTTCTGATCAGGTAAAAGGTTCGAGGCTTGTACCTATGCTTCAGGAGCTGTTTGAGGGAAGCATGGTGGGCAGCTGAGGATTGCATCTGGCCAATGAGGAGCCAGGCAGGAGAGCCGATAAAAGGACTAGCATTTTTGAGTCCTTGTACTCTCCTCTACTCTGTTCAGGGAATGTGCCCATTTATTCAGAACAAATAAATGTAAAATATAATGAACACTTTCCTGGCTTTCCAACGTGTATTGTTTATTCCTAGACTAAGTATGTTTCACACACACACACACACACACACACACACACACACACACACACACTTGCTGACCTGGCTTGACTTGTCAAAAACTGTACTAGGCACTAGAGATACATACACACAACTTCTTAAAAAAAAAACCCTTGCCCTCAAGAAGCTTATATTCTGTGTGTGTCTGTGTGTGTCTCTGTGTGTGTGTGTGTGCATGCGCGCTTCCTGCAAATCTCTAAAATTATAAGTCACAGCCACTTTGCTGATCTGCATTAATGAAGGAAGTTTTGCTACCAAGAGCTACTTACAGTGATGAAATTATGGGTATAGACAAGCTCAGTCCTGCATGTCAAACTACTGGGTTTCAGTTTCCTAATTTTGAACACTGACACTGGGGGCTTTAAAGTCCTGCTTTAGGCAATGGCCCCCCTGAGATTCCAGACAGAACAGATCCTATGTTGACTGTGACATGCAGTCTCCCTAAAACCTTTCCCTGTGCATCGCCATTAATTTTGTTGTGGCTGGGTTATTTTTCAGTCGTGTCTGACTCTCTGTGACCCCATTTGGGGTTTTACTGGAGTATTCTGCCACTTCCTCTTCCAGCTCATTTTATAAACGAGTAAACTGAGGCAAACAGAGTCACACAACTAGGAAGAGTCTGAGGCTAGATTCGAACTCAGGAAGATAGGTCTTCCTGACTTGAGTTCAAGCACTCTATCCACTGCACCAACCCTCTGCCCCATCACCATCACTAGCTCAGAACATTCACCCTATACTTTCTAGAGGCGATGGGATCAAGAAGATGGGCTCCCTTCTAGACCATGGGCTCTGCAGTCCCTCCCTCCCTACGAGGCTGTGGAAAAGTCAAATCTGAGGCAATGTTTCCCTCAACTTTATTGGAGTAAGTGGGCCAAGTAGCAATAATAACAGCTGACATTTATATAGTTGGTTTTATGATCTACAAAGCACTTAACACACATTATCTCACTTGGGCCTCGTAACAGCCTTGTAAAGCAAGCAGTACAGAGATTCTTGTGCCCATTTTATAGACAAGGAAATTGAGGTTCCTAAAGGTTGACTAATGTGCCTGAGGTCACACAAGTTAGTTAAGTGCTGGAGTTCCATATCAGAGGATCTTATTAGACAACTGTGCCTCAGCTCCTCCAGGAGGTCATAACCAGGGTGGAAAGAAAGATACCCCAAAGTCAGAAGGGCCTACTCCCAAGAAGTGTCCAAGATTTTAGGCCACTTCCTCAGAAATACAGCTTTAGGAAGTGTGGCCCTGAGTCTTGTCATGTGTTATCTCCTACTCTGACTCTGTTCACACCCTTCTCTGCCCTTTGTTTAACCCACGGAGCAATGCGTCCCCTGTGTCCCTCAAATAGATTCCAGCAATTCTGCCCCTCTGCCAGCTGGCACACCAGGGGCTTAGACACTTGGCAACCCCCAAAGGCTTCTTGGATCAGCTTGGCCGTGTCCTTTGCCTCTCTCTTTGTTCCCAGCAAAGCAATGTCAGTGGGATCCAAGTGAGGATAAAGCAATCTTCTCTCCTCGGCTCGAGAGGAATTCCTAGAAGGTTGCTAAGAATAGCCGGACTGTCCTGGAGAACCCATTAAGGTTAGGGGTCCTTGGTGGGGTAGGAGAGCAATAAAGAAATGGCCTGGATTGGGGGGGGGGAACACACAGCCAGAGTGAGAAACTAAGTGTAGCAGACACATACACATATTCCCCCTAGTCTCAGGAGGAAGCTAATATTACCCATCAGCCACCAGGGAAGTCTCCCCACAGTACAGTTGTGAATTAAACATGTAGCCTAATGAGATGATTTTATTAGTTTGCAAATGCATTGAGAACTCGTTATCAAAATAAACATCAATTCCTTTCACCACTGCAGCAGCTACTTCTAACAGGAGAAAATAAACACAAATATATACTATAAACACAGCCCAAGCATGTTGGGGCTTCAAGTTCCTTTCCCCTTGCCCATGCAAGAAAAACGCAAGTTTGGGCTGGACACCAACCCAACCAGAGCAGGAGATGCACTCCATAGGGGATCTGCTGAGCTTTGAGGTTCTCTGGCCTAGTCTCCCCAGTCTTTAACTGTCCTCAGCAGTTGAAGGCAGCAAAAACTTTGGAAGCAAGTTTTGATGCTAGATACCTGTCAGCTGTAACAAGTAACTCTGCCAGAGCTGCTGAGTAAGGCTTCTCTGTTCTGTCTACAGCATGAGAAATTCAGGTTAGATAGAAAAAAGGACTTCCTGATAATTCAAAAGACTGGATCAAAGAGCTGAGGAATATCCTCCCGTGGGCTAGAAAGGACTTTCCTAGGATTCAGCAATCACTTGGGCAACCTGGAGACCCAAATCTCCTTGGTGATGTCAAAGATCACTATCCCTCTAGGATCCTGAGCAGCAGTCCCCTCAATCCAACCCTCCCTTCTTCCTCTCTCTCTCTCTATTGCCTTCTCTTGCTGTCTGTCTCTCACATTCTCTCTCACTTTCTCTCTCTCTCTGTCTCTCTTTGCGTCTCTGTCTCTCTCTCTCCTCCCCCCCGTCTCTCCCTCTCTGTGGCCCCCTCCAGCTCCTCGTTCTCAGTAGTACTGGCCCCAGCCCCCTACACAGAGAGATGAGTGGGGCCCAAGGAATTAGCCACGACACTATAGGGATAGGGGATCGTATTAGACTTCTCTACAGATCATTCTCTCTTTGGAAGTGATGTCCTAATCCTGCTTTATCCATTTTCAATGGCTGTCAGCTGTTTTCAGGCATTTGCAATACAGGTTTCTGAAATCTGAGCCACTGCACAGGCCTCTCCCCACCCCCTCTAGCATGTTCCCACCCTTTCATCACCAAGTCCTAGATGTCTTTGTTTCATGGGCCATCTTACCTTGTCTTTCTAACATAAATGACATGGGGTAGAGTGGGTAGAGATGGGGCCTCAGTGACTGTGGAGGGAGTGAATGGGCAAGGGTCTTAAGAGGGATGGAGGGAGATGAGTTTGCTAAGAGAGAGAGACAGAGTCAGAGTTTTTGTAGCTAATTTTTTACCCACTTCTGTTCCCCTTAGACTTCATAGGGGGGAAAAGAGTTCATTTCAGGAGAATGAAGGGGAGTAATTTAGATTTCAGATGGGAAATTTTCATTCCATTTCTCAATTGAAACCTTCAATTGAAGGAAGGGTAGGATTCTTAATGTGGCCTGGGGGATGGGGAAAGACAGTGACTGGTTGGGAAAGGGGGAGTAGAAGAGGTGGGAGAGTTCTGAGGCCTGGGACAGCTGAGAATGAGGGGAAGAGAGTGGGGGCGGAGGTGGAAAAAATGGGAAGATGTAAGCTCCAAAAAAAGGTTTCTGACTCCAGAATCAGAAGAGGGATGGCCAGGAATCCAGGCCTGTGGTCACAGCACTGCACATAGAATAGGCACTCACTAAGCATTTGTTGAATGGCATGAATGAATGTATACACATCAACTGAGCACAGTTGTGAGGCTGGGTGGGTGAGACAGCTGAGTTCCTGCTCAGGGGAGATTAAGGATGGCAGATGGGGAGATGTGATAGAGAACGAGGGGTGAGAGAAAGGGATGATGGCGGGGCAGCAGTGTTAAGAGTGGCTTCTTAACTGCAGGGACAGAGCTTTAGCAAAGATATTAGGACCAACTTCCCATTCCTTAGCACTGTAAGCACATGCCATAGATGAAGGCCCTTCGATAGGAAGGAAAGAGGTTTTCTTTCCCAGGCACTTGAAAGAACTTCTTGCCCAGAGGCAGAGGGTTGGACCTAATGACCTCTAAGGGTCAGTACCCTCCCAAGGCTTCTGATTCAACATATGAGTATTGGCAGTAAGGCTCTCAGTGACAGAGAGAAGAGAAAGCTATACAGACCTTATCAAAATCAAAGCCAGGAACACAGATAGCATCATCAGGAGAATTTTGCTTGTCCAAATTACACAGTCTGGGGCCCCAAAGGGCAGGGGAAGGTTGGGAGAGTAGGGTAAGTCTTTGCTATTTACATTCTCCTAAATGATTTACTCCCATTGCCAGCCCATTCCTGGTGAATTAACCAGCTCATCTGAAATCATAAATAATTACTGAGCCCCAGCCCCATGACCACTTAACATTTAGTTATTTTCAAAGCACTTTATGGCCATTAACTAAGAAATTCTCTATGTGCCTCAAGGGCTTGAGGGCCAGATCCTAAGAGTGCTGAAAAGGACCTCCAGAGCACACCCCCTCTGTTTCCCTACCTCCAAGCTGGGCTATCTACTGAGCCCACTTCTTAGAGGACATCTAGTCCATCATTTCACAGATGAGGAACCGAGGTCCAGAGAGATTAGATAACCTGCCCAGTGTCACCTAGATAATAACTGACAAGAGGTAGGATGTGGGCAAATGCCTCCATCATCAGTAGAAGGAACTAAGGTATGAATTGTCTATAAAGATGAAAATTTAACCAGGGAGGTTCATTTCTGCTGTGTCTTATTTCTGGGCCTTGGCTCTCCCACACTTGGCTGTCACATGGCCCAGGAAACCTAGAACTAGAATGAACAGACTGGGTGGCTCAAGGGAGCTGGTCAGGGAAGAAAGATCAAGGGAAATCTGCTGAAGTAGACATTAATTTAATCAGAACCAAGCGGGAGAGATCTGAACCAAGAAGCAGGTTTGCCCACCTGTGGGTAAACAAAATGGTGATTTGCTAAATGAAACCTATTCATTACCCAGCAAGTGACAGTTCTGACAGTTAGGATGGTTGCTCTTAATTAGTCCCCACTACACTTTAAAGTCCTCTGGCTTGGGGTAGAAATGGCTGTTCCAACCAACAGCCTACTCCTCTCTTCCTATTCTCTCCAGTCTGTGGGTATGGATATATTTACATCCTACCCCCACTTCTAACACCCATTTATAAACAGGACAAATTAGGACTCTGAACAAGAGAAGAATCTTTATTTTTCCTTTGGTCTTGTTACATTTAATCATTCATTAAATAAGCAATTATTGAGCACCTCATGTGTACGCAGATCTGGACTAGCAAGAAGGGGCAGGGTGGGACAGCAAAGATGTCATCTGTGTCCCCAGTGAGCTAGGGTGTGTTTCATGTTGGTTTTTTTCAAGAATCAAGCTTTAGACTGCTTCTCAAGGAGGTGCTGGAGGTGGAAAGGGGAAAAGAAGAGTTGGGTCATGGATTGTTTGGGCTAAGACTTGTAGTAGAGAAATGCTGGGATCTGGCAAGTGCTGCCCATTCCCCATTATGATCTTCTTTACCAGGAGCTGAGAAAACAAAGCCTTCTATGCCCTCTGACAATTTTTCACCTGTTCCCAGACAATGAGTTCTGGCGTTGGCCCTGGCTCACGAGGGATGAATGACCCTGAAAAGGTCTGGGACATCCTTGAGAGGCCTGGCACATGTGTAGCATGTACCTTCCAGAGTTGTTGTGAGGATCAGATGAGATAACAGTTGTAAAGTACTTAGCACAGTGCCTGGCATGTAGTAGGCACTTAATAAGTCTTTCCTCCCTCCTTCCCTTCCTTCCTCACTATTTCTTTACTCTCCCCCTCCCTCCTTCTTTCCTCTATCTCTCCCTCCCTTCCTTCCTCCCTCCTTCTCCTCCTCCCTTCCTTCTTTCCTTCCTCCCTCCCTTCCTTCTTTCCTTCCTTCCTCCTTTCCTCCCTTCCTTCCTCATTATTTCTTTACTCTCCCTCCCTCTCTTCCTTCCCTCCTTCCTATAATACTGCCCACTTCCCAGGGTTGTTGTGAGGATCAAAGGGGATGACAATTGTAAAGTATTTTGCAAACCTTAATATATTATATAAATATTATCTATTATAAAGAAGAGCTAGAGGAACAAACATTGTCAATAGACATGTATTAAGTACCTACTGCATGTCAGGCATTCTACAAGGTACTGGGGATATGAATTTTAAGCAGTCATTCAAGGAGCTTAAATGTTATCAGCCAAGAAAATATAAAAACATATGAGTACGTGCAAAAATATATTAACAGTAAATATATAGCCATCTGATGTTGGAGGAGATGAGGAAAGGCACTTAGCAACTGAGATAGCAGAAGGGGATCAGGAAAGGCTCCATATAGGCAGTGGTATTTGAGCTGAACCTTGAAGTAAGCACAGGATGCTAAAGAGACAGATGAAAAAGAGAAAGCCTTCCAGACCTGGGGGACAGACAGTCTATGCAAAGGTACGGGAGATGGGTAGAAGGCAGTATGTGAAGAGCAGCAAGAAGAGGGAGCTGGCAGGACCCCGAAAGGAACAGCTCTAGGTGAGGTTTCTCTTAGAGGTGGGACAGCTGAATGGCAACCGTCAAGAGAAAGGGAAAAGAACAGGAGGAAGATACTGCTGCTCCCATTGGTCACTGATTAATGGGGGCCTTCTGGTCAACCCTAGCTCTCCTCCTTGGTCTTCCCTGCCAAAAGGTGGGACTCCAGCTCAGTAAGGTGTTTTTAGGAAAACATCTTATCTTCACACTGTTCAGCCCTTCTCTTCCCCTCTCCATTTTCCCTCTTCCACTTCCACATTTGGCCTCCTGGTTCTTCACTGCTCTGGACAATCTCCTTCACCAGCCTAAAGCCAGCCCATACCTTGATTCCCTCAGGATAAATCTGTCCTGGGAAGTCTCAGACTCAAGTCAAAACCCCCACCCTACAAACCTAAGATGGTTGGCTTTGGACTGACTCTCTCTCCCAGTTGTTTAGAAACATAGAATATTAAAACTGGGGGAAACCACTGAAAGATGGGAAGAACCTCAGGAATCATGGACTCAGAAGTGGGAGAGACCTTTTCAGGAAGGGCCCCAGACATGCTTCATCTCACTCTCCCTTACAACTCAATTCACTTGATAGATTTCTCCTCCTCCTCTTTTTGCTCTTCTTCCTCTTCCCCCAACTTCCCCCCTACAGAAACTTCCACCCTGAGCTCCTCCCACCCCATATTGGTGATTTCTTTTGCCTGGACCATCATTTCAGGAAGGGCCTCAGTCATATTTCATTTCACTCATACCACTCATACCCCAACTAACTCACTCTCCAACCTTCTTTTGTTCCTCAATAGCTGCCCTTCCTCCCCCTGACCCATCCAAGTTTCCCTTCCTACTCTTCCTTTTTCCAGCTTCCTTTTAAGTTTTGTCTTTCCCTTATTACAGAGTAACCTCCTTGAGGGTAAGGACTATCTCACTATCTTATATTTATATCCCCAGGACGTAGTTCCAAGCTTGCACATAGTAAACACTTAATAAATGCTCTATCAATCAATCTATCTATTGAGTCTAGGGGTTCGTGACCTGAGGTCCAAGAACTTTAAAAAAAAAACATTCTGATAACTGTTTTTCAATATAATTGGTTTCCTTTGTATGTGTATTTAATTTCATGCATTTAAACCATTCTTCTAAGGAAGAATTGATAGGTTTCACCAGTCTGCCAAAGGGATCCATGACACAAATAAGAACCCAGTCTGCCAAAGGGACCCATGACACAAAAGTGGTTAAGAACCCCTGCCAGTGGCATCAAACTCAAACAGAAACAGGGGCCATTAATCCATACATAAGGATCCCTGCAGGCTGCATATTGACTTACTTTGAAAATGTAATGTTACCTATGTTTTATTGTATTTTTATTTATTTTATTAAATATTTTCCAATTACAGTTTAATCTGGTTCAGACCCACACTTTAGAGTGTCGTGGTCGGCATGAAGCCAATTGTTTGACAACTCTATTCTAGATCAATTCCAAAATTTTACAATGGAAAAATTGGAGGCCCGGAAAAGTCCGCTCAGAACCAAAGAGTAAATGAGAGAGAGATGGGATTCAAGTGTAGATCTGATTCCAGTAAGTTCAGTGGCTCTCTCGCAGCTCCATGCTGGGCAGGTGCTGGTTTTTCTTATGCTAAAACGTTGCCAATGTCAGCAAGCCAGGTGTTCTGAACTGGGGTTTTTCCAGTGGAGGAGTAGGGTGCAGAGAACCAAAGATACTCCTCCACCGTTTCCTTTTTCAGGATAGCTCCCCAGCAGTAGGAGTGCAGGCACAGTAACAGGCTGATTTTAGAACTTTTTGAAGACAGGACCTGCCTCTATGGAGCTTTTACTCTAAGGCAGCAGCACCAAACTAGAATATGAGGTAGGCTGACGGGATGCCTATCAGGGATTAGCCCAGTTTGGGGGAAGGAGAATATTCTGTGTGAATAAAGGTGATGAAGGAGCTTCATAATGCCATGCTGATCTCTGATTCTGTGGCTCCATTTCTTTTGCTTTCGACAATCTAGGCCCCTGGGTGGTACAGCGGACAGAGCGCTGGGCCTGGAGATGGAAAGACCTGAATTCAAATACAGCCTTAGACACTTATTAGCTTGGCGATGCTAGGCAAACCACTTAAGCCCTATCTCCTTTAGTTCCCCCAGCTGTGAAAAGGGGATCATAATAGTGCCTACCTCCTAGAAGATCAAATGATAAAGTATTTGTAGAGATGTGCCTGGCACATAGTAGGTGCTTCATAAATGCTTGTTCTCTTTCCTCCACCCGCCCCCCCCCAACAAATATCAAGCAAACCCCACAGGGAAGATTCAGAAACAATTCATTTTCCTCCTCTAAGTTCCCCCTCACTTCCAGGCTTTGACAAGGGCAAAAGGACTCCCACCCTACTTCTATGGCTCTCCTGAAAAGTGATGGTTCCCTTCCTGGGCACAAGATAGTGAGGTGATCCAGAATCACAGAATATTAGCATTTGAAAGGAACCTTGGGAGTGACCTAGCTCAGTCCCTTTGCAGGGAAGCAACAGGCTCAGGTCATACAGCAAATGAGTGTCAGAGCCAGCACTAGAAACCAAGGCTTCTGACTCCCAAGCCAGCATGTTTTCCACTTGACAGACGACTATGATGGCATGGCCTCTACTAAGGAGTCAGGGAAAGATGCTATGTTGGCGACAAGACAGAAGATATTAAACAAATTATGGTACAAGAATGTAATTGAATATTTCTATGACACAAGAAATGATGACCATGCACTGGTCTTGGAGTCGGAAGGACCTGAGTTCAAATCCAGCCTCAGACACTGGACACTAGCTGTGTGACCCTGGGCAAGTCACTTAACCCCAATTGTTTTGCCAAAAAAAACAAACAAAAAAAAAAGAGAAAAAAAGAAATGATACTGAATACAGAGAAGCACAGAAAGACTTATAGGAACTGATTCAAAGTGATGAAAACAGCGCCAGAAAAACAATATATCCTATGACTCCAACAACTGCAAAATAACAAAAAATAATCATTGTGAATTTTTAAAGAACAAGGTTGGTCCCAAAGAAGAGATCAGAAGATACCTGCCCCCATTGCTTTGCAGAGGTGGGAGGGGTCCATGGGTATGGAACATTGCGAAATGATGTCCAATTTTTTTTTGATAGATCAATTGGTTTTGATCACTTTTCCCTCTTTTTAAAAAAGTATTTATGAGATACCTCTTTGGGAAGGAGAAGGGGGAGGGATACAGGGAGAAATGTTGGTGACACAAAAACAAAAGACATCAATAAAAATCTATTTTTAAAAAGGGAGAGCTAACAGTTTCATCAATCAATAAACATTTATTAGGCACCTATTATATGCCAGGCAAAATGGTAGTACATTGGCACAGTTTTACCCCTCCATTAAGACCAATATCAGAAGGTGGTGGGGGTTAAAAGTGGGATATGAAAGACTTAAATGAGATTTAGCAATAATATAATAGTAAGAAATTTCTTCATACTATAACTGAAAGTGAAGTGTTAGGGTCATTGAGGGAAGCTATGGAATCTTTTCCCCTGGAGTTGATCTTTAAAAACAGAACAAAAACTCCTTCTCCATCCATCCGAACAAAGAGATTTATGTATTAGGTTGTATCATGCAGGAGTGAAGGTTAGGCTGCTGTACCCCAAGTCATGGTCCCTCCAAAGGGAATAAACTTTAAAACCAAGTGGTTAAGTAGATGGTCCCCAGCAGAGATGTCGCAGGCTCCCCAAACCAGAGCTGCTAGCTTCTTCCTTGCTCCCTCCTCTTTTGGGATCTAGTTCCTTACTCTAAGTCCCAAAAAGCCTGTCAGACATTCCCCTGGTCCCCATTTCCCCCTCCTTCCTTCTCTCCCCTCCAGGGAGACAGGTGGTCTGCATCAGGCTAAGGAGACAAGGAATGTGAAGCATTGCTCCCCATAGAGCCTGCCACTGGGGCAGTGAATAGAAGAGCCACAAAGCATACTGGAGGAGACAGCCCCTCATTCTTCCAAGCAGATGGGAAGAAGATGAAGTAGGAGGGGGAGGGGAGGCTTCTGAGAAGACCCACAGGCCAACTCTGAGGCCTGGGTGTCTCCCAAGGAGTTCTGGCGTATATGCCCAGGAGACCGGAGAAGAATCTGCCCAGTGTGCTGTTTTCTAGGTAGGGAGGGAGCAACAGTGGCCTGTTTTTTTGGGAATGAGCCCAGTGTGCTGTGGAGAGGTTGTCTTACCCTTTACATCCAAGGAAAATTTGACTCTGGGCAAATCAGGCTAGGTGAAGGAAAGAAATGGGCAGAGTCTCCCCTCAGCCCAACCAGAATGTTAGCTTTAGAGTATTAGAAAAAGCACTAGATTGGAAGTCAAAAGACCAGGATTCAAGTCCTACTTAGCTTTAACATTCATTAGCTATGTGACTATATTAAAATCATTTTGGCTCTCTGGGCCTTAGTTCCTTTATCTACAAAATGGAGAAGTAACACCTGAATAATTCCCACCTCACTGAGCTGCTGGGAGGAAAATGCTTTGTGAGTCTGAAGTGTCGCTATCATTAGTAATATCGAACCCAGCCCTTTGTCACTTTTTTCTTGGCTGGGCTGATCAACCAGACCCAACAAAAGGTAGGGGACATTGAGAAAAAGGGAAATAATTTGGGGTGGGGGCTGGAAGGAGTGGGTCTGTGCAGTCTGAGAGTCACTTAGAATGTCAGCACAAAAAGTGACGTATTTAACTTTGGAGATATCAGGGAGCTAAGTGGCCAGACTAATCTTCCTGAGTTCAAAACTGGTCTTCAGACACTAGCTGTGTTACTTAACCCTGTCTGCCTCAGTTTCCTCATCTATAAAAGAAGCTAGAGAAGGAAATGGGACATGGAACAGGAAATCACTCCAGTATCTTTGCCAAGAAAACCTCCAAGTTTTGGGTCACAAAGAGCAGACACAACTGAAACAACTGAACAACAAACTTTGGAGATAGCAAGGCCAGTACTTTCTCTACAATGCCCTATCTTTTGGTGAAACTTCCTAACCACAGAAGCTACTGTCAAAAAACTTGGAAGACCTGAGTTCAAATCCAACCTCAGACACTTAATAACTATGTGACCCCTGGGCAAGTCACTTAACCTTGAACTGCCTCAGTTTCCTTATTTGTAAAATGAGAATAGTACCCTACTTCCCAGGGTTGTTGTGAGGACCAAATGAGATAACTGTAAAGCACCTGGCACAGTGCCTGGCACGTGACTGATGCTATATAAATGTCAGCTGTATCTATGACAGAGATTGAGTCCTATCCATGGACCTCTGCCCTCCCCTTGAGCTTTCTATCTCTGATTCAACTGGAGATGCAGCCCCAGGGTAGGTGTAAGGGATAGGTTCCCTGAATCCCAGAAAGGGAGACTGGGCCTATCCTGGCTTGATTTTCTCCTCATCTCAGACATCGATTAGTAGCCCGAGTCTTAAGCATAACTTGGTAGGAATACAGAGTTTACAGCCCCAGGAGCTGCCCTGTTACTGCCCATGAGATGAAAGGCCAAGCTATGGGGGAAGAGGGGAATTCTCTTCACTCTAAGTAAGGACCACACCCCAAAGTAGGCCAGGGGATTGTTACCATGGGGGTAGAAGTACTTTTCTCTTCGCCTGGGTCCCTGAAAACAGGACTCCAGCTCTCCTGTTTCAGGGGGGTTGGGAAAAAGAGAAAACTCACTCTCTCTCTCTCTCTCTCTCTCACACACACACACACACACACACACACACATTCACTCACACTCTCTCGACCTGGGCTCCCCCCATCTTCACTGACTCTGCACTCCAGGTTCAAACCTAGAAAGCAGGCAGCTAATTAGCAAAGAGAACTAATTAGCTTGAAAGCCCAAGAGCTGTTGTGTCTCTGGAGCTGGGAGTTGGGTGGAGATGAACGGGATGGAGGAAAGGATGGAATGCTCCGAAGAAGACTACCTGAGGCCGCACCTAGTGATTACCAGGAAGGAAGAGGCAGCGCCTGCCCTCCCTGCTCCTAGGACCAACACCAGGGACAGCTGATAAAAGGTTCCCGGAGTTCCCTACCAGCAAAGGCCTGCTCCTGCCCCATACCTTTTTCAGGGAGACCCTGAGGACAAGAGGAAACAGGAACAAGGAGACAAAGGCCCAGCTTCAAACCACACTCCTTGAAAACCTAAACCCAGGGAGCTGGGTCCTCATTTGTCAGTGTCACTGGCCTTCCAGTTGTGGAACACAGGAATCTTTCATGTGGCTGCACATCCATCATTCCACAGACCCCACTCACCTATCCCCTCCCCCACTCCGGCCCTGAAGTCCCCACTATCCTGAGGCCTTCGCTGATCTTCTTCCTCAAAGACAATTCAATCCAGTTCAACGAGCATTTATTAAATGCCCACTATGTGTCAGGCACAGATAGGTGCTGGGGATACACAGACAAAAATAGAAACAGCATCTGCTTTCAAAGCCCTTATATTCTACTGAGGGAGCTGGGTCACCAATATTGGCTCAGATAAGTACCAAACATATCCAAAGCAAACAGACGGTAATTGCAGAGTTTGGGGGAGGAGAGCTAGCAATTGGGGAAATGAAGAAAGGCCTCGTATAGGAAGGAGATACTTTGTACCTCTCCTTTTTGTGTGTGTCAGTCATATCTGACTCTTCATGACCCCATTTGGGGTTTTCTTGGCAAAGACACTGGAGCGATTTGCCATTTCCTTCTCCAGCTCATTTTACAGAGGAAGAAACTGAGGCAAACTGAGTTAAGTGACTTGCCCAGGAGCACAAAGCTAGGAAGTATCTGAGGCCAGAACTCGGTTTTCCTAACTCCAGGGCTGGTGGTTCTCTCTGTGCCACCTAGCTCCCCCTACCTCTCCTTGATATCTTCTAAACTTCTGTTAGTTGTTGGTGTCCCTATTATAGAAAGTCAGGGATGGGAAATCTCTTAGAGATTAGCATAGTGCCTGGCATATAATAAATGTGCTGGCACTCTCTCGCTCTCTCTCTCTCTCTCTCTCTCTCTCTCTCTCTCTCTCCTATCTCTCTCCCCCTGCTTGTCCCAATTCTCTAATTTAACAGATGTAGAAACAATGGCCCAAACATAGAAAATGACGTTCATAATGTCACTGGGCTGGTAGATGGCAGGGCTGAAAACAGAACCCAGGATTCAAGATTCCCAGTCCAGTATCTTTTCCCCACTGGCTGTCTTCTCTCTCCTTCCAGGCTGAAAGCTGTTTGAGGGCAGAGGTTGAGTCTTATTTCTCATTGTACATCCCTCTGCCTCAACCTACCCTCAGCCAGCAAACTGGCCCAGGGCCACAAACACAGAAGCCACTTAATCTAGTGTGTATTGAACTGAATGGTGACCTCCACTGGCTCCAGCTTGTAGGATCTTGAGATTTCTGCTTGCTCTTATTCTCTGGTTCACCACCCTAAAATGTAGTCAGTTTTCAAACGCATTGAACAGAAAAGTTTTGCCATCATTTATGTTTCTGTTTTTCAATTCTTCTTGGGTCTCAGTGTTTGAGAAAAACTGTTTTTTGTCAGAGTGTCTCTTTTGTAGTATGAGGTCCCAAAGGGCAGGAGCTACATCCACATAATTTACTACAGCAGAATGATGTGTGCAGCCAGATGTCACAGGAAAAAAGAAGAGGAGAGAGAGGAAGAAGAGGAAGGGGGGCAGTTAGGTGGCACAGTGAAGAGCACCAACCCTGGAGTCAGGAGAACCTGAGTTCAAATCTGGCCTCAGAAACTTTTAAAAAATTAATCAGACACTTGACACACTAGCTGTGTGACCTTGGACAAGTCACTTAACCCCATTGCCCTGCCTTTCTCCCTACAAAAAAAAATTAAAAAAAGAAGAGAAAGGAGCTATCTGATGTCATATAATATAAAAAAGGTGGCATGGAGTGCAAATCCTATCTCTGGCACTAGCTGAATGACGATGGAACAAATCACTTTGCTCTTCTGAGGTTTAGTATTGTCATCTGCGGGGCAGGTAAGTGGTGCACCAGGCCTAGAGTCAGGAAGACTTGAGTTCAAATTCAGCCTTGGACACTTACTGGCTGTGTGCCCCTGGGCGAGTCACTTCACCCTGACTGCCTCAGTTGCCTTATCTGTAAAATGAGCCTGAGAAGGAAATGGCAAACCACTCCAGTATCTTTACCAAAAAAAACCCAAATGGGTCACAAAGAGTTGGACGTGACTGACACGGCTGAACAACACCTTTCTCAGCACCCAACAGTGTGTGACACACAATAAATATTTAGTAAATGCTTGTTGATTATTTTTTTCAGTTAACATGTATAGTATAGTATAATGTCAGTATATGTCAGGCACTGTGCTATGATCGGGGATAAAAGAAGACAAAAGACAGTACCTGCCTTTAAGGAGCTTACAATCTAATGGAGGGGCTTACAATCTAACAGATAAAATATTTTTGTGTGTATGGCTGTAGCAACAATTCTGCAAGCAGCTACTGTGGCTGTGTAAAACCCAACAAGACCAGCAACAAGAGCTGCCAGCACAGGTTCTTTGGATCTGCTGTACTAAGGAAAGTACCTGTAAGGGGTTAACAATCTCGTTTTAATGCAACATACAAATACCATTCACTTAGTTCAGGAGGAAAAACCAGCAACCTGAACTTCAGAGCAAATACAAATTACAAACATACACAATATAAACAGACCAAATCACAATTCATAGTCACCAAAGAACCAATGGGTCTCGGTTAGCAAAGCCAGGGGCGGGGTAGAGTCTCAACACTCCTTCCATGAGTGTGCCCCCAAACAAAACATCTGGGTTTCTTCAAAGCTGGGGGGGGTCTTAACAATGGCTGCCCAGAGTCTCCACGTCAAAACTCCTCCAGTGAGTGAGAACCCCAAAAGTCAAAGCCCAACCTTGGATCTTATATAACTGTATCAGGGCCGGAAGAATTCATACCCAATCAGCAAAAGGGTGTGGGCCTGAGGCTTTGCATCTAGTAAGGCTTAATCAAAGGCATCTAATTACTTTAGATTCTTTTTAGATTAGATTAGATTTAGAATTTAGTTTCTAAAAGAGAAAACAGTAAAAAAAAAAAAAGTCCCACCTTAATTACCAATACAATGGCTTCCCTTTATATTTCTCCATGTATTAGAGCCATCCTTTACACCATCAGGAAATGTTTGCCATAAGTATTGGTTAATTTTTTAAAAGTATCTGAGGCAAAATTTAAATCTAGGTCTTATTGATTTCAAATGCCTATTACACCTTGTTGCCTCGGACTAGGGTTCTTAACCCAGCATCTGTGGACAGATTTGAGGGGGTCCATGACCTCAGATGGGAAAACCTTCCATTCTTATTTCACTATTATTGATTTCCTTTGTGATCTCACATATTCTATTTCATGCATTTAAAAAACTATTATTCTGAGAAGGGGCCCATTGGAGTCACCAGACTGCCAAAGGAGCCCATGTCACAAAAAAGGGGAAGGACCACTGCTCCAGCAGAAGCAGGCCCTGGCTGTTCTACTAACTCATTGTGTGATCATGGGTAAGTTACACCCCATCCCTGAGCCTCAGTTCCCCCATCTGTAAAATGACTGGGTTAAACAATATATCAGTAGAATTTAGAGTGGGAAGGATACCATAGAGATCACAGGGAAGAGAAAGACGAAGTAGCAGGAGAGTCGGGGGTTACGTGTCTTGCTCAGGGTCACACAGTAAATGTCTGAAACAGGATTTGATCTCAGGTCTTCCATTCCAAGTTCAACACATTAGGCTCCTTTCCACCCAACTTTCTTACAATGGGAGGACAGAAGGTGAGAAGTTTGACCCTAAGTTCTTTGACTAGGTGATACAGTGTTATGACAGAGCATCTCTCCTGGAGTCAGAAAGACCCAGCTTCGCAAGTTTAAATCTGGCCTTAGAAGCTTACTAGCTGTGTGACCCTGGGCAAGTCACTTTACCCTGTTTGCCTCAGTTTCTTCATCTGTAAAATGAGCTGGAGAAGGGAATGTCAAATCACTCTAGTATCTTTGCCAAGAAAAACCCAAATAGGGTCATGAAGAGTCAGAAAGGACTGAAGAACAACCACCTTTGATTCCAAATACCATGCTCCTTCCACCCCCTGGTCAGACCTGTGATCACCAAAGCACAGGATTGAGAGCTAGAAGGGAACCTTAGATCTCAGAAATTTAACCCAACTCAAGACTTCTCCTCTCCCCCACTTGAGGCTATTTGGGCTGTTTCTAAGTGAAGGAGTCTGGTGAGAATGTATGTGTACATGTCAGAAAAGCTCCTTCTCAGACCTTTACTGCTTACTTCTCATCTTCTGTCCTACCATTATAAGGAAGCTGGGTGGAAGGGGGCATAGTCTATTGGACTTGGAATGGAAGACCTGAGATCAAATCCTGTTTCAGATATTTAGTAGCTATGTGACTGTGAGCGAGTCACATAACCCCTCTGTTAAAAACAAAAACGCAAAAAACAAACAAAAAAACCCTGTAAAATAAGGGCGATAATAAATATCAGCCCTCTCCCAGGACTCTTGTGAGGATCAACAGTGGGAAGGGTAACTTTCCTTAGTCTCATTGCCTCATAGAGTACCACTAAAGGCCACAAAGTGTAACATTGTGCCCAGGCTGCACACTTAATTAAAAGTCAGATTTGTCTCTGCTATTTAGGATGTAGAGATTAAGTCACTTAATCTTTCTGACCTTCAGTTTCTCCATCTGTCAAAGAAGGCAGTTAGGTGGATAGAGTGGGGTCTGGAGTCAAGAAGAGCTGAGTTCAAGATAGTTAATAGCTGTGGGACTCTGGGCAATTCAGCCTCTATATCTACCTCAGTTTTCTCACCTGTAAAATGGGGATGTAACAGCCCCCACCTCCCAGGGTTACTGCCAAGAGGAAATGAGATAGTATCTGCAAAACACTTAGAGCAATCTTTTATTTTTTGGTCGATTAGTTGTATCTCACTCTTTGTGACTCCATTTGGGGTTTTCTTGGCAAAAACACTGGAGCAGTTTGCCAATTCCTTCTCCAGCTCATTTTACAGAGGAAGAACCTGAAGCAAACAGGGTTAAGTGACTTGCCCAGGGTCACACTGCTAGTAAGCGTCTGAGGCTGCGCTTGAACTCGAGTCCGCCTGACTCCAGTGCTAGCATTCTAACCACCACACCACCTAGCTGCCTGGCACATAGTAGACGCCTAGTAAATGCTTATTTCCTTCCTTCCAACAGGAATTATACTGGCATGCCCTACTACATAGGAATAATGTGTTATAAGGATCAAATGAGATTTTACAGAAAGAGGTATAACAAATATGAAAATTATTACACTCTCTCCTTCAGAGCCTGTCTGTCTTTTCATTATCATTTTTCATCAGCAGATAACCCTAAAACTCAAATTCCCAAAGAAATGAGAGCCTTTGAGAATACTTCCGGAGATGACGGGGGGAGGAAAGACATGAGCCCTGTAACTGGACATTCTAAGTTGCTTGATATACAATAAGATCTCACATTCTAGGCCTTGAAGTCGTGTTTGGGGGTGGGAATGGTAGGGGGCCCAGATAATAGGCCTTGTGTTTATTCCCACACTCTCCAGCAAAGCCAGGCTGGAATGTGACTTTCTCTGAAGCACTTTTTAAAGGACCGGAACATCAAAAGTACCACTGTCTATCCAAATGGCTTTGGGACCAGGCTGGGGCCAACATCTACCCCCACTCAAATTCTTCCATCTCACCCTATGGGTTGTGACCTCCCCTCCAAACACCTTCTGGTTCTTCCTCCAAAGAGACTCGGAATAAAAGACCAAATGCAAACACAGCCAGACTCTATCACCCCATTTTCCCAGTAGAAAATGGGGAGGGATGTACGTGCCTGTGTATATGCACAGAAGCAAGTGCTCCCGACAGCTTACTTTGTAGCTGAGAGCGGCTTCCTTAGCTGTGGTTGATTTCTCTTCATTAGTTCAATCATATCAACACTGACAGCCTCATATTTATTACTGTCCCAGTGATGACCATTTTTCACCCAGTGATGCGAAACTTGATAATGAGCTTAGAGGAGAGCTAATGAGGAACTTCCTTAGGTGCCCTCCAGTGGCTCCAGGCCCTACCGATGGTCACTTCTCCTTGGTGACCAGGGCAAGAAGTGGGTTCCAGATCTGCAGAGTGAGGGCGAGAGAATAAGCCCTTAGAACAGGTATTCTTAACCTGGCACTTATGAACTTGGTTCTTTCAAAAATGTTTTTATAACTACATTTCAGAATAATTTGTTTCTTTATAATCTTTTGTGTTTTATTTTATAAATTTACAAATGTTTTCCTCAGAAGGGGTCCACAGCTTTCACCAATATGCCGAGGGGGTTCATGACCCTGAAAAGGTTAACAACCCCTCTGGTTTAAGGCCTTTGGGCTAAGCGACCTAGGATGGCCAGAGGGCAATGAGCATAGGAGAGTTCAGGAATGACCTAGACATCAGTCTCCTGTACTATCTTTAAAGGAACGAGCTGCCACTGCTGTCGTCATCACCTGCTCCTCTTCCTCCTACCTCCATGTTTAAAACTCTTCATTGATGGTCCTGAGAAAAATAGTCATGTGGATAGGGGAAAGATAAGAAAGGTGACTATGTGGGGCCTGGATTTTAGTTGCTACAGCTCAATGCTATAATATAATCTAATCTTAAGCAGGAAGGTACATTGGAGATCGTTTAGTCCAGGGGTTTGTAACCATTTTGTTCTTAATTGTCATGGACCCTCCTTTGGCAGTAGGTGGAAGCCTATGGACCCCTTCTCAGGATGAGGTTTTTAAATGCATAAAATACATAGGATTATAAAGGAAACCAATTACTGTATACCAATATAAAGTTATCAAGATACTAAAAATAAATAAATAAAATTTCTCAGACTCTAGGTTAAGAACCCTTGCTCCCCAACACATACTCTGAGATCTAGTGCCATTGGCCTCATGGCTTTCCATGAACAAGACTCTCCATCTCTGGGCTCCAGGCATTTTCTTTGACTGTCTGTCCCCCATACCTGGGATGTTCTCCTTTCTCTACTTGACCTCCCTGGCTTCCTTTATAATAAATCCCAAGTAAAATTCCACCTGTTACAGGAAGCCTTCCCCTATCCCTCTCAGTTCCAGTGCCCTCCCTCTGTTAGGGGATGGGGGAGTTGCAGGGGAAGCCAAACCAATGACAATAACTCAGATTTTTATAGGGCTCAAAGGTTGATGTAGACTTATGTTTAGTTGTTTTTCAGTCATGCCCAACCCTTTGTGACCCCATTTGGGGTTTTCTTCGCAGAGATACTGATGGGGTTCGCCATGTCTTTCTCCAGCTCATTTTACAGATGAGGAAACTGAGGTAAACAGGATGAAGTGACTTGCCCAGAGTCACACAGCTAGTAAGTGTCTGAGGCTGGATTTGAACTCAAGAAGATGAGATTTCCTGACTCCAGGCCTGGTTCTCTAGGTACTGCACTATCTAGCTGCCTACAGGAGGCTTATCAGGTAGTTATTCTTCATTCTGCCGGTGAAGAAACTGAGTCTCAGTGAAAAGAAATGAACACCTAGCTACTATATGGCAGAGCCATCACTTGAATGCAGGTCCTTTGACTTTCCATCTAACATATTTTCCAGTATGTTATGTACCTCTTCAAATCAATCCACAAGTATTTGTTCAATGCAACTATATGTTGTGGTGGGGTGGCTAGGTGGTGCCATAGTGCATAGAGTGCTAGGCCTGGGGTCAGGAAGTCTCATCTTCTGTGTTCAAATCTTGCCTCAGACACTTACTAGCTGTGTGACCCTGGGCAAGTCACTTGACCCTAAATGCCTCCCATACCACTGAAAAAAAATTCATGTTAGCACTTGCCCCTTGAAAATTGGCAAAAGGACTTGATTTATTATTCTGTTGACTGTCTAGATTTAAGAAAGTTTTGGGGGGGGAAAGCTACAAATCTGGGCTTGATTCACTGTTGTGTTGATTTCTAGACTTAAGAAAGTGATGAAGAAAATGTTAATGCAGATTAAATTTTAAAATGTGCCTTGCAGATGTTTCTAACCCCCATCCTCTCCTCCTGCTGCCCTCCCCCCCACCCAGAGAGCTGGTTGTTAAACATTTACCAGCATACCTTCGGATGAGACTTACTCTGTGTGATTTCAGAGGACAAAACTAGGACTAATGAGGAATAATTACAGAGAAGTAGATTGTGGTGCCATATAAGGAAGAATTTCCTAATATTTAAAGCTTTCTGAAGGTGGAAAGATCTCTCTTTCATAAGAATCAGCATCCCATCACTGAAAGGGTTTTCAGTAGATCATGGATGACAACATGTTAGGATTATTTCTGAAGAAATTATTGCATTAGGTGAAAGATTGAACTAAGGTCCCTTCTGACTCTGAGATTTTATGATTCATCACTGCCCTGCCAATTTATTGCTATGCCATAACTCCCACCCTTAAAAGGATCAGTAATTTGGAGAAGCAATATACTTTATCTGAGCAATGCTCCTGATGATTTTGTTTTGGCTTTGAAGTCTCCCTATACGAGTCCATAGGTGAAGACTCTGTTCTGGAAATAATGAAGTCTCCTTGGTAAGGTGTGATTTCCTTGTCTGGTTCTGGTTTGCCCCATTGACATCACATTAAGGATGACAGGTCCATTTATGGCTAGTTCATATACCTGGGCTACATCTTTGGACTAAGCTTTTAGAAGACGGGCTAAAGAGAGAGAACAAAAGTCACATGCCATAGGGAACAAAATTCAGGAGCGGAATTATTGGCCCAGAAAAATGTTTCCTAGATGAAAACTCTTGGACCCAGTGGAAGAGTTCTGGGACCAAGCTTTCAGACCCTGCAGAAAGTGAAGATTATGAGCAACAAAAGACAGAGTTAAGATAAGGAAGAGCAAACTTAGACCTTGTTCTTCATCGGTACTGTGAGTTAGGCGGACTGTGCAGGGTCTGGAAAAGAAGTCATTTCACTAGAAATGAACCCTGAATGCCTTTCCTTTGCAGGGACACTTCAATCCAGAGTGACAGTATAAATTTAGAGAATCATTTATGCCCCTGGGCATTGGTAGGGCTCATTGGAAAGGGAAAGAGAATTGTCACAACTGTTTATAGGCTTGGGTATGAGTCCTTTGCATTTTTGTCAGGCTAAAAAAAAAACCCTTTTCCTGTATTCAGCGTTTTACTAGCCTGAATGAGTGTATGAGAGCTGAGACCCACTACCCCTTTTTGTTGAGATCTAAACCCAAGCCAGATTCAGATATTCCGAGGGCAAACCCTTTGTGAGGGCATAAACCAAAAAGAGTTACTTAGCGAGAAGCTCTCCAAAATAAAATCAGTCTATATAAACACAGAGTTCTGGCTCTGGTCCATGGCTTATGGTTTTATTTAGCCCTAAAACCAAGGAATCCGTGGAAACCACAGATACCAACAAACAAGGTATAGAACCCAGGCCCCCAGGTGGTGCATTCATAGCTACCACCTATAATCCATAGCAGTGTCTGAGTGCTGTCTCTGTATCTGTATGTCTGTCTGTCTGTCTCTGTCTCTTTGTCTGTCTGTCTGTCTCTCTCCCTCCCCTTTTCTTCCCTACTCATTGCCAATTGCAGCTAGGGACCCTAAACATGCACCTTGATAATATTAATAATAGCTAGCATTTATATAATGCCTACTGTGTGCCAGGCATTGTACTAAGGACTTCACAAATATTTACAAATATTATCTTACTTTATTCTCACAATAACCCTGGTAAGTGGGTGCTATTATTATCCTCATTTTACAAATAAGGAAACTGAGAGGTCCCACAACTAGTAAGTTTCTAAGGCCAGATTTGAACTCAGGTCTTCCTGACTTGAGGCCAGCACTTTATCCACTGTGCCATTGTCTCTTGTTCTACCTCTCCCATTTACTCTGACTAATCATCTTCATGGAAGGCAGGAGACTCATATCCTCATTCTGCATGTGCGCAAGTCTTAAATGGTGCAAGGAGCATCTCAGCCTACTTTTTAGGGGCAGCACTGTCACGCCCAGGGCACCATGAGCCAGCTTCATCTCAGCCTTTGCAGAGCCCGGCATCATTTCCTGTCACCCTCCGTTATCTCACAGCCCCCTCCCCCTTCCATCTTCAGCTTTCACCATTAGCACTTTTCTCCAGTGCGAGATTCACCTTAAACCTTCTGCATTTGCTCCTGGCCCATAGCACAGTCACAGAATCCTAATCCCCATAATTAGTACAGGAGAATGGTTTGACCCTTTTAATCCCGTGCCCTCGATGCCCTTGCCAGCTGAAGTGCAGTTAGCTGGGTCACCATGTCAATGGCAAAGTGGGGACAGGAGTGGGGGGTGGGGAGGAAAGTCAAAGCTTCCTAAGGGAGGCAAGTGTGGGAGGAGGGAGAAGTAGAGGCCACAGGTCTGCCACTGATCCCTCAAGCTAAACAGCTGAGAAAAGACTCAGTACTTGGTCCTAAAGCCGGGTCCTAAAGCAGGAGTAGAAGGGAAATAGGGAGAGGATCCAAAGAAATGAACTTAGGGGAATCATGGCCAAGCCCTCGGTTGGCTTAGGTCCCCCACTCGAATTTCTAGAGGGCCTTAAGGTAGGCAACTGAGTAGCTCGAGGGGTAGAATGCTAGACTTAGACTCAGGAAGACCTGCATTCAAATCCAGCCTCAGACGCTTACTAGTTATGGGATCCCAGGCAAGTCACTTGACTTTCCCAGCCTCAGTTTCCTCAGCTGTAAAATAAGGATGATAGCACTTTACAATATGGTTGTGAATATAAAATAATGTTCACAAGCACTTTCTCAACCTTAATGTATTATATAATTGGTAGCTATTATGTAAGTGGTAGTATGTAAGATTTGTAATAATGATACTTAGAGCTTCCTCACAACAAACTTGACATTATAATCACTGTCCTGCATTTATAGAGAGCTCTAAGGTTAGCAAACAGTTTTACAAATATTATCTCATTTGATTCTCATGACAGCCCTGGGAGTCAGGTCTCTTATCATCCCCATCTTATAAAGAGGTTTAATGACTGGCCCAGGGTCATAGACCTAGAACTATCTGAGGCTGGATTTGAACTCAGGTCTTCCTGACTCCGGTTCAGGCACTCTATCTACTGTGCTAATTAATTAGCTGCCTCTTAGATCAGGGGCTCCTGGGGTCTGTGAACATATTAAAGAAAATATATCTCGATAACCGTCTTTTAATAAAATTGCTTTCCTATGTATTTTACTTTATGCATTTAAAACATTCTAAGAAGGGGTCCCTCGGCTTCATTTAACTGCCAAAGAGGGCAAAGAAGAACCCCAGCTGGTAAGTGTTATTTATCATCCCTATTTTACAGATTTGCAAACTGAGGCCCAGAGAATGAAGCAACTTTCCTACAAAAGAAACAAGCAATGATTAAGCTCTGACTCAGTACTAGGCACTGTGCTAAGGACTTTACAAATATTATCTCATTTGATCCCCATGACAACCCTGGGAGATAGGGCCTTTATTATCTCCATTTTACAGCTGAGGAAAATGTGGCAGACAGAGGTTAAGTGACTTGCCTGAGGCCCCAAAGCTAGTCAGTTACTGATGCTGAATCTGAACTCAAGTCTTCCTGATGCCAGGACCAGCATTCTATCCACTGCACCACCTAGCTGCCTCCCATCAGGGCTATGGTTGTTCAGCTGTGTCTTCCTCTTCATGACCCCATATGGGGTTTTCTTGGCAAATGGTTTGCCATTTCCTTCTCCAGTTCATTTTATAGATGAGAAACTGAGGTAAACAGGGTTAAGTGACTTACCCAGGGTCACACAGCTAGTAAGTGTCTAAGGGCTGGATTTGAACTCAGGTCCCCCTGACTCCAGGGCCAGCACTCTATCCCCTGTGCCACCTAGCTGTCTCAATAAGGCTTGGAGTCAGAATATTAACCCAGAATTCTCTTCACTCTCTATGCTCTTCCCATTACAGCATCCTGCCTGTCCCTGCTCTGTAGGCCAGAGCCGTGGGTCTCGGTGATTTGGCACTCACAAGAGAGCCCCCACAGTCAGGGCCAGGGCCAGGGCCAGGGCTCAGCAAGGCAGACAGTCACTAACGGGTAAAAACACAGGGTGGTGGACAAGGGACACTTTTGATGTCGACTTTTTATAAATGTGCCTATTTTTAATACTAGAAAAACCCTTGCATGCTCACGGCCTGGCTTTCTTATATTGTGTTAATTCAAATCACATGTGTTACAGTATAAGCTCTAAAGCATCCAAGGGTCACAGTAACAAACACATGTAGCCATACAACAAAGAGAGAAGGAAGGAAACCAGGCTGGATAGAGGATCCTCTTTGTGGATGGAATGCCACCCAATACAAAGGAGACTCGAAGGTTTTGTAAACTCTACTTGGTCAGCATTTATTTTGTGTGTAGAATGAAAAGAAAAGGTCTGCAAAGTTTATTTAGGGGGCTGAGAGTTGAGCAGGGACCTCTGAATATGATCGTGCAGAATACATTAATTTTGATGAGGCAATCAATGACTCTGCAGCCCCTGAAGCCCTCCAAGTTGGGAGGTAATCACTACCGTGTTCGACGTCGTGCCTGGATATGAGACGTGATTGTGTTCTGCGGTCCCTGCTATGCCTCAACATGATAATAAACTGCTCGCAGAAGAGGTAAAACTATGTGTGCATGACCCGCCTTTCCTTGAGTGTGCAGCACGAAGGCTCTTCTCTCCAGCCACATAAATACCCAGAAAGAGCACTGGGTTCAAACATCTGCAGATTTGGGGAGGCTGCTTTCTGAACCTATTTCCTCGTCTGTAAAGTGGGTATAATACCTGCATTACCTACCTCCTGTAAACACCGTAAGTATCAAAGGAGATAATGTATATAAATATAAACGCCAGACAGAGCAATAGACAAGCCTGGAGTCAGGAAGACTCATCTTCTTGAGTTCAAATCAGGCCTCAGACACTTACTAGCTGTGTGACCCCGGGCAAGTCACTTCACCCTGTTTGCCTCAGTTTCCTAATCTGTAAAATAAGCTAGAGAAGGAAATGGCAAACCACTCCGATATGTTGGTAAGAAAACCCCAAATGGGGGTCAGAAAGAGTCAGACATGACCGAAGCAACAGAACAACAAAACCAAATGTAAATAAACCTTAAAATACCATACAAGACTGTTATAATTATTGCCTAGAAGGGAATGTGTCGAGGTTGCTGGCCACGGCACTACTCTCATACTCACCTGTGCCCCACAGATGGAGAATGACAGATCAGAACTGACCTTCCTAAATGGTCTGCATTATTGCAAATAATATTTCCTTCCTTTATCAAACTTTCATCACCCCTCTGGGCTACTAATAGCTTCCTAAGCAGCATCAAATTTTAATCTCTCTTCTTCCCCTCCATACCCCCTGTTCTGCCTAAAAGCAACTCATGCTGCTAAGTCTGTGGCAGGCCAGTCACTAATGTACTAGATGACCCCAAAAGCACCAGACTATTCTGGTGCATCCAGCTACTGGTGAGCAGAGAAGAGAGTGCAGAGGGAAAGCTGAAAAGAAGGGGAGGAGGAAAGAAGCAGCTGCTTCCAATGGCTTTCCTGAGGGTAGTAGACTACCCACTCCAAAATGGAAGCAACAGACAAAAAAAAAAAGAAAGCCTAAGTTTCTGGACTGGTATTAGGTCATTCTATAATTCTGCAGAATTTTTAGAAGGAAGAAGTACATGTCGGTGAGACCTCCTTGTAGCAAAAAGTGGCTTTCCTTGCATATATCTGTGTATTGTGCATTGAGCCATGCTATATACTGTTTGAGGTCTTGGGCAAAACATACACCAAAGGTCTGAGCAGAGATTACTCTGTCCAACTAGGTTAGAGACAACACTCCCTAAGACTTTCCCTATTCTCTTGGGCTTGATGGTGTCAGAGGTCACGAGACCCTGGCAGAAAGTGGTTATACAACCTTGTTATCATTCCCAGATGATATTTTAGAAGGAAATTCATTTAGAATTAGGAACTTTAGCACCATCAAGTTGTCTCTAGTCAGATAACTTTTAAGCACTCTGATAAACTTATATTTTATATATTAAGCAAATAGCTCTATTTAGAACCTCAACAGTAATCAAAAATGAGAAAAGATTAGATATCCAGGTATACAAAGCAAACCACCACGGCAATAAAGATCTTGGGATGTATATGAAATGCTAAGGGTAGGAGGGCTTCAAGTTCCCAAAGGAATGGGCAAGATAGAATAGAAAGAAACTCAAGGCAGGATCTGCAGAGGCAGAAAAATAAGGTACTGATCTGAAGTGCCACAGGGAGCCATTGCATTTACTCCAGCCCAGCCTAAACCTCCGAATTCAGTGGTGGTCTTGACCCATCTTTCTTCTTGCAAGATAGGTACCAGAAAGTAATATGCGAGAGTCAAGCTACAGGGGTTGAAGAGAGTTAACCCTATGTTTAGAGTGAAACAGGTATTGAAAAAGAGAGGGAGAGATATTCTTCTAAGTTCTCCTTGACTCCACCAAAAATAACAGTGAGGAATGTACTCAGATCTTACCATCCCAGACATGGCAGAAGCCACGAGGAGAGTCCTTCCTCAAAACAGTCCTCCTCAAATCCCAGTTCTATAGCTCTTTCAGGAAAAGGATATGTATGGGCTTGTGGAAAGTGAACAGAGTTCAGACCCCTGTCCCAATATAGGGGACATCCTGTATAAATGTAGCATAGTACAACAGAAAAAACATCAGGACACCTAAATTTGGAACTCAGCTCTGTCACTTACTAGCTATGGGACTTATTCAAGTCACTTAATCTTTCTAAGCCTTAGTTTCACCAACTGTATACTGGGGACAAGAATATATGTGCTACCTACCTTATAGAGCTGTTGTGAGAAAAGTGCTTTATAAACCCAAAAGCAGTATAAAAATATGAAGTCTGATTATTTCACTAATTAGAAGACTCTTGTAAGGCACTGCACATTATAGGAGATAGAACACAGGTCTTGTATTCAGAAAGATCTGGATTCAAATCCTGTGTCTGGTACTCATTAACTACAATAAGCACTGTACTCATTAATGTAATTAGTACTAATTAATTACAATAAGCAAGTATCTGAACTCCAGGAAACTCTTTAACTTATCTACTAATGATAGATGGGTTTCGACCAGCTTTTCAGGAGTGTGCTTCCATACCCACCAATTCTTGACATACTGTGGATAAGACTTTTAAGGACAAAGACTTGTTCACTTTTGTTCACTGGTTTTGCTACCCAGCATCATCAGTGCTCAGTAAACAAGGTCTGTGTTTGGCTCTGTAGGATCTCTTTCCAATGCCATGCTGCCACAGTTAAGGGGAACATGCACAGGTATTTTCATGACCCTGAGGCAGTTCTTGATTCTTTATCCTCTACCTCTCACTGCTCTCCCCCTTCACCCCCCACCCAAGTAATAAAACTGCCCAGGAAACTTTGCCTAGGACAGAGTCTCCCCTTTCCATACTTTCTACGAGCCCAAAGGAAAGGGAGACCCCAAAGAGCAGGTCTGGATGACACAGGAGAGGGTGCTCCAGCCCCAGCCCCAGGCCTTGTTCTCCTTTTCATCTCCACGATGAGGTGGTTGGGGCTGCTGTCTGCAGTAGCTGCTGTTGGCATCCCAAGGCCCCAAATTACGATGACTAATTCCTACCGATTTAGGCTGCTCTGGAGCCATCTGTGGCGACATGCTCTGGGGGAGCAGGGAATGGAAATTCCCTTCAGACAGAGCACAGTCACACTCAGTGCACCCCCTAACTCAATGCCACCCCGCCCCCGAGGGGTGGGGAAAGGAGGCCACAAGAGCTGAGTGTTCCAGCCAATCAGTGGAACTCTTTGGCCAAAGTACAGGCCCAAGAATGCCCACCTTTGTTCCAGGGATACAGACTAGGTTTGCTTTTTCTCCTCTTCTACCTAAAACCCAGAGGGCCCCAAAGGCATTTTAATGTGGCATGCCATCAGCCTAGCCGCCTAAAGATCAATACATTATTTTGGGAGTCAGAGTGGGGGGTGGGGCAGTGGAAAGAGCACTAGATTTGTAGTCAGAAGAGCTGGGATCTAGGCCTTTTCTGCTACTTATTATTTAGGTGACCTTGGGAAAGTCGATGCCCCTCACTGGGTTCTGCTTTCCTCAATGGTAAAATGGGCACTTTAAGACCCTCTCTGGCTCTAAGTCCTATGTTGCTATGATTCCACTCCCCATGCAGTTTCATAAAAATAGGCCTGCAGCAAACTATTCAACCAACATCCTTCCTTGCTTAGGCTCAAGGTTCCTGGTTCCCCATTTTCAATAGAAAACAACATGGAGACCCCCATAGGAACTTGTCGCTTCTGCCCTAAAAGGTATTTTTATGTAATATGTCATCCTAAAGGAAAGCTAGGTAGTGGTAGATAGAGTAGACAGACTCCTCTTCCTGAGTTCAAATCTGACCTCAGACACTCACTAGCTGTGGGACCCTGGGCAAGTCACTTAACCCTGTTTGCCTCAGTTTCCTGATCTGTAAAATGGGCTGGAGGAGGAAATGGCAAATCACTCCAGTATCTCTGCCAAGAAGACCCCAAATGGGGTCATGAAGAGTCTGATATGATTGAAAAAGACTGAACAACAACATCCTGACTGATCTCCTGTGACCTGAACAATGGGAATGACTCCCTTGTCTCAACCAAACTGGGCCAACCCATCAGTAAAATGCCAAACCCATTCCCCATCCCCCCAGCGTTCCACCAAGTTTTGGTGAAGATAGGCATCCTGAAGAGAGGGATGGCAAAGGGGCTGGGGGCCCTATATCCCAACACTGGTGGGGGGCATCAGACATGCGACAGGTTAGCCTGATGCAAGACACACACACACACACACACACACACACACACACACACACACACACCCCTCATTAATTAGCAAGAGGTCTAATCAATTAGGTATTTTTTTGCCATCAGTAATTAATAATTACAGCTTAAATACCTTCTATAATTAAAGTTTCGTGTTTTTTTCCCTTGTGGGTCATTTGATTTTTATTTTGATTAGCTCCCAACAATACATTTTACTGCTTTGGAGTTTACCAGGAGCATCTCTTGCTACAGCTTTCCAAAACTATTTCTGACCATTTTCCTCCCTTCCTCTTCCTGCCCCTCTTTCCTAGGCAGCTAAGTGTCTAAGTGGATAGATCACTGAGTCTGGAGTCAGGAAAATATGAATTCAAATATGACCTTAGACACTTACTAGTTGTTTGACCCTGGGTAAGTCAATTAACCTCTGCCTGACTTAGTTTCCTCAAATGAAAAATGGGGATTATAATAATAGCAACTACCTCCCAAGGTTCTATCGGGGATCAAACGAGATATTATTTGTAAAGTGCTTACTTAGCCCAGTGCCTGGCACATAGTAGTTACTTAATAAATATTTGTTTCCCTCCTTCCTTCCTTTCCTCCCCTGGTCACTGGATGGTAACTGTATCCATACCCTCTCCCATGGCTGCTCCAGGTAGTGGAATCGAGCTGAAAAGGGTGGCCACTCTCTGCCTGCTGTCTCTCCCTGAACATGAGAGCAAGGGTAGAATATGGAAGGAGAAATGGGTTTGGGCTTCCAAACACCCGGCTCTGAGCACTAGCTCCAATATTTGCTATTGATAATACAATGGGCATCGGGGTCTCCATTCTTTACTGAAGTTCCCAATATTAATATTACTTACCACATAGGGTTGTTATGAGGAAATTGCCCTACTGACACCCCGATCCCAATGGGATCCCAGAAAGAGCAGGCTTCAGGGAGCCCTTCCCCTCCCCCCAATCCAGCCCTTGTTGTTGCCTAGTTCCCAGCTGATACCAGAGGACCCCTCCCAGCTGTGTGCTGATCCTGCTCATCCCCATCCCTGCAGGAAAGAACTGAGGGTCTCCAATGCACTCTAACCCCCTTCCCAACAACTGTGGGTCAGGGGTATGTCCTCTCATGGTGCATAGATGAGCTGAGAGTTCCCAGCAACAATCCTTCCAGTAAGATGGTAGAGCATCTGGTCTTGCCACCTGCCCTGCAGCTCTTTATCTCTCTTAATGAGAATCGAACTCCTCAACATCAGTGACTGTTTCAATTTTCTATTTGTATCCTAAATGGCAAGCATAGTGTCTGGCACACAGTAAGCACTAAATAGATGACTTATTTTTCATTCATTCAAAAATGTACCTCTTATAAGGTATCTTAAAGAACTATAGAACTTGTAGAAATATAACTTTATAACTTAAAGAACTATAGATATGGGAAGGAGAGTTATTATTAGGCACTGAGCAAGGTTCTGGGTAGATCAAGATAAGTGAACAAATACCAAGGTGAATCTCCCCTTTCAGAGGCCAAGGCAATGCCTCATGGCAGGGAACTTTCAGGAGTATGTTTCAGGGAAAGGGAGATGTGTCCATTTTGAACTCTGGCACCTTAAGGTTTACAAAACAATTCCCCCACAATTAGGATATTCAAATAACATTAGATCTATTTTATAGATGAGCAAACAGAAGCTCAGAGGATTCAAACAATTTGCCAAGAATTAGACAGCCAGTTAAGTATCAGAGGTGGGATTCCAAACAATGACACCTTCTACCAGGCATTGAGGTGGAGAGAGAAACTGAGTCAGATATTGAAGAAAGAGAGACAGTGACCTGAAGCCAGTGTGGATGTTGTGCAGTCAGTCATTTTTTCCAGCTGTGTTCAAACTCCAGTGAGCTTGGCAGATCCGAATTTGTGGCCTTACTGTCATATCTGACTCTGACCCCATTTGTGGTTTTCTTGGCAGAGACACTGGAGTGGTTTGCCATTTCCTTCTCCAGCTCATTTTATAGGCGAGGCAAACAGGGTTAAGTGACTTATCCAGGGTCACACAGGTAATAAGTATCTGAGGGCACATTTGAACTCAGGAAAATGAGTCTTCCAGACTGCAGGCCTGGTACCTACCACTACCCTAGGTAAGTCATTCATCTAATTTCTCTTAGCCTCAGTTTCTTCATCGTTGTAGTAGGGATAATCCTCCTTACAATCTCTAATTCACTAGGGAGTTGTTGTGGGGGAAATGCTTTGTAAATCTTAAGCTGACAAAGAAATGGGAGTTTAATGTTCAAAATGGGACCCGTTCCCCCTTTCCTCTTATACCTGAACCCTGAAGGTACCCTTCTGTGTTACAAGCTCTATGAGGGAGTTTCAGAGGGGCTGGGAGTACTCCTTTTCTCTTTCCTTGGTCTACTCCCTCAGTACCTAATAGTAACTCCCATTTCAAACTTCATTCAGTAACCACAAAAAGCCGAAGGATAAAGAACCTCGGCGTGGGTACTCATCCAGCCCTCTGACCCAAATCCAGACATGGAACAAAGTTTCCCCAATTTCCTCAGGAAGGAGGCATGCCACTCTGAAGACAAATGGAAGGAGAGCAAACGCCCTGACACTGGAAAATACTCTTAGGCAGGGAACACAAATGGAGCAGCAGGGGATTCAGGGAGTCAGGAACTCAAAAAGGTAGAAAACAAGGGAAACACAAGTGATGGTGAATCAATCAGACCTTCACCTCTTCTGGCAGGGAAGGCCTCTCCTTCAGGAAGTATTAAGAGTGGCAGCTGCTTGGCCTCACTACATCAGGAAGAAATAACGGGCAGGCCTTGAGGAGGCCAGCACTTAGAAGTGGATAGGGCCCGAGGATGGGGAGAGTAGCCTTGCATGCTGGGACCATGGTTTTGTTTTCTTTTGCTGCCTTTCTTTGTATCCCCAGCCCTTAACACAATGCTTGACACAGAATAATCACATACTAAATATTGACTATTCATTGGCCACCATGAGGGCTCCTGAAGGGCACTGTGTCTTAAAATAAGTTTCTCAGTTTCCAGGTGTGAGGCATCCTTGCCATCTCATCTCTGTAAAGCAGCTGGAGCTAGAAAGAGGGGACCTAGCGATGGACCCAACTCACTCCCTTCCCCAGGGATCTTAGCCCTTGGGGGTTCTCTAAACAAAATCCAAGCCACAGGTTGGTGTCCCAAGACAGATACCAACCTCTTCCGGACACATCTTCTTGCCGACCTTTTAAGAAAGGGGCTTGAAAAGACCAGACCACAACCTAGGATGCTGCCAATTAGCCTTTTATAGTAGTCAAAGAAATTGAAAGAGGAATGGGGTTGGTGGTTAATATAAGAGGCGATTATGGCTTAAGAGTTGCAGAGAAGTTTAGAACACACATCTAATACTAGGAATGGGGTAACAGGTAGCCTCAAGATTCCACATCTTATATCTGGGAGCCCAAAACTATTGGGTAATCCAATGGACATAACCTAATCAGTGTGGCATTGGCAGCTGGGTGGCAGAATGGATAGACTATAGGGCCTAGAGTCAGAAAGACTCATGTTCCTGAGTTCAAATCTGGCCTCAGATGCTTTCTAGCTGTGCGACCTTGGGCAAATCGCATAATGCTGTTTGCCTCAGTTCGCTCATCTGTAAAATCTGGAGAAGGTAATGGCAAACCACTCTAGTATCTTTGCCAAGAAAACCCCAAATGGGGTCACAAAGAACCAGAAACAACTGAACAACAACAAAACAGTATGGTGGTACAAAGAATAGAACTCCCCATCTGGAAATCTGGTTTCTAGTACCAACTCTAGCTAGCTTGCTCATTTTCTACTCCATCTGGGTCTAGTGGCCCCATACAGAACAGGACAACTGGGAATAACCCAGGATACAGAGGGGGACCTTGGCATTTTCAAGCTAAGGTCTTTAACAAGTTTCAGTTAGACTGAGGCAGCACCCATTCAGTGATTAAGGCTTAATAAGAAATGAGGAAAAGGATGGCCTATTTAAAAAACAATTAATCTGGGAGGAGAAGACCCTTGGGGTTTCTAGCCAAAACAGAAACAAATGCTATTTATATTTTTTTCTGAACCAATCAGGGCTCAAACAATAAGCAAGTAGGGCTTGGCCTGGGAACTATTGTAGGCAAATCAATGAAAGCTGTGTGACCCTGGGCAAGTCACTTCACACTATTTGCCTCAGTTTTCTCATCTGTAAAATGAGCTGGAGAAAGAAATGACCACTCCTGTATCTTTGCCACAAAAACCCTAAATTGAGTAACAAAGAGTCAGAAACAACTGAACAATAACAAAGAAACACACAGGGGTGATTGTGCCAAGTGTCAGTTCCAGTGCCTTGCCTTGTGGTAAGCAGCAGTATGGAAAGCAGAAAAACTGAACAGAGCATAATTAAGCCCCCACTCCTCCACCCCCATCCCTTCCTCCCCATCCCCACCTCCCAGCAATCATGCTCTATCCTCCAGGCCACTCAACTCTCTCTTGGCAAGAGTTGGTTTTGTTTTTAAAGACTGTAATTGAGGTCTCTGAGAGGGAGCAAAAGTCCAATTCCCCCCTCCCATTTAATCCCTTCTCATTCTAGCTGAGTTCATCATAGTTAGGGCTGGGAGAGAAAAAAGGTATCTCTGTCATCAACTCTTCCTATATTCCTAGATCTCCTTGGACAACACCATTAGCTTGCTACCCTCTCTCCCTCACCCCTGGATCCACAGTTTCCTCCCTGGAGAAGAAGGGACATGGGCTATAAAGGGGATCTGCCGGATACAGGGGAGGTATCCAGTTACCTTTTGTGTAAAATACTGGCTGCTGGGCCTTAACCCACACAGTACTTTATACTTTCTCCCAAGGTCAAGCAACAAGGAGCTAAGGGTTCCTGCTTTTCTTTTTCTGTCTGTGTTTACTTTCTTTTCTCTTTATCCCCATCTGGTATTCCTAGGTTCACCTCAAAGGCACGATCTCACTTAGGGAGGAGAGCAAGGAGTCACACTAAGTGTAATCCCCAACTGACACACCCTCCACCAAACCAGACACACCCACCCATCCCATTTCTCCAGGAAGATACAGGAGTAGTCGAGAGTTAGGGTTCTTCCTCTGTCATGGGTACACTAAGGAGAAAACTTCTCATCTCTCTCCCCCTCACCCCCATAAATTAATATGTCTAGTACATAGTTAGTAATTAATAAATACTTGTTGATCAGTTGGTATCTGTATACATTAAAGCCAATGCAACTCAAGAGACAGTGCAAGGGGGTGGGGGTGGGGGGAGGATGTCACGGTAGGGGTGGGGGAAAGGTTTCTCAGAGACCCCTAACTACGTTGTGGCTGCATGCATCAGTACATATATATAGCTACAGAGAGCTACTGTGCATACTGAGATCACATACTGTGGATTCAGACAACATACACCACGACGATGAGAAGGGGTGGGGGTAGGTATGTACAAGGATCACACTCGCAGTATGGAGGAAGAGATAGACTTTTGACATAATGGACCTGACCGACGCACTCCCTTTTATGCCTGCCTCCCTCCCACCCAGTGGCCTGGCTACAGAGAGGTCGTAGAGCTGTTCACAGGTTGTTTCCCCCTGCCCAGTCCGACAGGGTAGGAAGACACAGCTCTGGGGAGGAAGATCCCAGGTTTCCCAGCCCCAGGGAGCAGAGCGGGAAGAAGGCTCTGGTCAGGTTAGAGGCATAAATTCGCCCCTTCTGCCCCAGCTCTGCTCTTCTCCGGTCTTGGGTGAACTCCAGCCCTAAAGAACTACACCACGAACTGGGGCTGGGGTTGGCGAGTGGAGCGGGGGCGGATTCGGGAGCCGGGAGCCTCACGATCCCTTAGCACCCCCCCCCCCACCCTCTCCAGCCCCAGTGCAGTTCAATCCAGAGATAGCGGCTCTTCTCTCCACCTCTCGGTGAAGTCGCTGCTTCTTAGCTCTCTGATTTCCTCATTTCCCTTTATTACAGGCGCCCCAGAAAGATCTCTTCAACCCAAAGAGGGATCTCATACTCCAGCCCCGGAAAGCCCCGGGGTGGATTCTGCGGCGGCAGCAAAATCCATCGTTGGGTGCCCCAAACCCCACGTGCCTTCTTACCTTGGGCTCCGGCAGCACGGCTCCGCAGCAGGATCAGCAGGGTGCATAGCAGGAGTCCTCGCATGGTGTCGGGACGTCGAGGTGGCCCTCCGGGCTTCCCTACCTCGCCTCTTTACGTTTTATAATCCTAGCGGGGTCCGACACCTCGCGACTTCTTCCCTCCGCGAATCAATCAGGGGCCCCAGTCCTCGGGGCCGTGTGCTCGAGAGACAGGGCAGAATGGGTGACCCCCTTGTCTCTTCCAAGCTCAATCTCCCAGAAGACAAAGAGCAACAAGGGGTTGGACCGGGCTGGGAGGGTTAGCCGCTCCCCACCTCCTTCACTGATTTTAAGCACTTCCTTTCCAGTTCCCTTCTCTCCCAAAAGGCAGTGCCACCACGGCTGCTCTCGGGCAGGGTAGCAGCCTCAGCTCCAGCTCCGGGAGAAATGGACAACTTTAAGAAACTTCCTCCAGTGGCCACGTTGCCCGCCCCCCGCCCCCTCCGCCTGCCGCCCGCCCGCCCCCTGGTTCGGATTTCCAGGCGAAGTCCACGCTCTTTGAAATGTTTGGCCCCAGCTCCGAGCGGGAGGGGGGAGCAGTGGGGGGTGAGGGTGGGGGTGGAGAATGAAGGTGATATTTTAAGGGTGCCGGGGTTTAGGGGTAGGTTAGTACATCGATCCAAGTCTTCAAGTTTTCTTCTCTTTCTTTAACTTTGCAGAATGCATCAAGTCGGGAAGAGACCGCTTCGATTTAAAACACTCTCCCCCTTTTTCTTCCTGCGCCCCCACCCCAACCCTTTTGGAATAGAGAATTCACCCGTGGATGTAACGCCGAAGGAAGCCGCCGGGAGCAAGCTCTCCGCCCCACGCCTACCCGGCTAGCAAACTTTGCACGTTCTGCAGCCCGGTGCGGAGCTCCGGCTGCACCACGTCCAGACCAGCCCCGATGCTGCCGGGGGAAGTTGGTGTGGCTGAGGGGCGCGCTCCGGCCGGCACCCAGGGAACTGAGCGCTCCGCCTGGCCTGGAGGCGCGAGAGACGGCCGGCTCTGCCCTCCTCCGGAGTCCCCGGCCCCAGCCCGAGAGGACAGATCCAGGGAAGAAGGCAAAGATGCAGTCTGCGAGGCGCACAGCCGGCTCTCCCCGGCTCCGCGCCCTCCGGGAAGGAGGAGAAGCACCTTTGTCCCCACTGCCAACGAGCCGCCGCGGCCCCGGCCAACGCCGCTCGGTCTCGCCGCGGAGCCACTCGTCCTATCCAGCCGCTCTTCTCTTCTTCCCTGGGCTCGGCTGCAGTGTAAGCTGGGGCTCGAGTCTCTGCCGAGCCGGGAGCGGCGGCGGGGGGGAGCCGGAGCCGGGGACGAGCGCGGCGGAGGCGGAGGGAGAGATGGAGAGGGGGGCCGAGCGCTACCCTGTGGCCACGACTGGAGAGCAACCGTGCGCGCACAGAGAAGAGAGGAAGGAGGGCCAGGGGGCCGGGAGTGAGCCCCGCACAGACACAATCTGTCTCCAGTGCCACGGCCCCCGCGTCTCAGGAATCCGCTTTCGTGCAGTGGGGCACTTCGAGCCCAGGGAGAGCGCTACATCATCTCCCCTCCCATTCTCTCCCTCCCAGGGGCCCTTCTCAGGCCCCTTGCATGCCCCCTCCCCCAATTTCAGCCCTAGTCCATTAAGGGGGGGGGGGGACCCACCTCCTCACACACGCCCAGTCTGGCTTAATGCCTGGGTAAGAAATGGCATGGCGGAGACAAGCCAAGGCCAACGGGGTAGGGGAAACCGAAGGGGAAGGTCAGGAGAAGAGTTCCCCTGTGTCCGTTCAAAAAGGTTTGGAAACATTTGGAAAGGGAACAGGGAAAATAAAAGATTGGGATCCATAGGGGCGCGAGAACGTGGCATTGGAGCTTCGGTCACCTCGCGCCCCGCCCCCCTTCCCCCCTCAGGAAAAGGCAAAGGAGCCACCCTGAGTCATCACAAAGCGTTTGCTCGCCCAGGAGCTAGGTTGGGGGGTGGGGGGTGGGGTGGAGAGAAGGTCCCCTTTACCTTGTTTGGAAGTCTCAACAGGTGATGGCGCTGTAGCAGTTCCTCTGATAGACCCGGACTGGTTCTCTATGTCTGCCTATTTCTGTTGCAAATCAAAGGACCAGTGTGTGTCAGCGTGGCCTGGAGATACACTGCGGCTAGTCTCTGAACTCTTTGTCTTTTCTGCCTTCCGAGTATGACACCCCATCTAGTCCTACCCCTTATTCTTTGGACCCCCTTCCCTCCGTTCCCAGCTACTGAGCTGTTCTAGTTCCCTTCTCTGGGAAAGGGAAATTAGTGTCCACATTCAACAGGGGTTCTTTACCTGGGGTCTGTGAACTTAAAAAAAAATGTTTTTTGATAACTTTCAATCCAATTGGCATTCTCTGTAATCCTCTATTTTATGTATTTAAAAGAGTTATTATCAGAAGGGGACCTTAGGCCCCACTAAACTGCCAAAGAAGTCCATGACACACAAAAAACATTAAGAGCTCCTGATCTAGAACATTTTGTTACTTTAATCTCAAAGGCCCTGGAATGAGAACCATGGACATCTGATGTAATGAGCCCGGGAGTTTGGCCTCTCTGCGGTCCTCCAATCTTCTCACTTAGACCGATCTGGTGACTTCTCGTCAATTCCTCCACCTCATCCTGGCTGCAGGCACCCCAGCCCAACTCTGATTAGTAACTGCATGGGGTGAAGGTAGGGAAGGGGGAGACCATGGATGGGCCTAGCAAGTCCTCTATTCTCCCAACCCCCAAAAAACAGGCAGATACGGTCACTCAGGGCTCTGACTTCCAAGTTTTCTCCCCCATCCCAGCTCAGAGATACAAACTGGCAAAGCAGTTGAACTTGAAACAGTTAGGCTTTATGTTACCAAGGATGTTTGTTGGACATGGTCCAAGTGTATCTACCCTGGTGCGTTCCAGGATGCTGACTCACAGAGCCTAATTCTTGAGGTACTTAGGTCTCAACTGAGGGAAGAAACAATAGAAATATCACAGCTAAGTTCGCAGAAGAAAGTAAAAGGCATAAGTGTACACTTTACTTGCACAGGCAAACATAAACAACTGAGCTCCACAGTGACTTTATTCTTATATGCCTTAAGTCCCTCAAATAACCAACCAGTGGCCAGTAGATCTAGACTGGAGTTTGCTGGGGACCAGAAACAGATTTTCGTCTGCAAGTGTAGACGTTAAGCACTGTGGGTGATACTCCAAACCCATCCATTCTTTGTCAGATATTTAACATCATAAGATGCTAGAATAGAAAAACTTACTTGGAGATTGGGGAGGTATCTTGAGAGAATGCCTCATTTCAGGATCCAGGGCACCCCCAACTCAGGAGTAGAAGAGCCAGAGTTATGCCAAGCCAGAAACTCTTACAACAAATTGATTGTTGTTCAGGAGCTTCAGTCTTGTCCAGCTCTTCATAACCCCATTTGGAGTTTCCTCGGCAAAGATATTGGAATGGTTTTGCCATTACACACAGCTAAGTGTGTAAGTCCTGATTTGAACTCAGGAAGAGGAGTTCTGGATTCCAAGCCTAATGCTCTAACCATTGTACCACCTAGGCACTCATAAAGGACAGATAGAAACATACTAAATTGTTGAACTCAGACACTTCCTAGCTGTGTGACCCTGGGCAAGTCACTTCACCCTGTTTGCCTCAGTTTCCTCATCTGTAAAATGAGCTGCAGAAAGAAATGGCAAAAACCACTCTAGTATCTTTGCCAAGAAAACCTCAAATGGGGTCACAGAGAGTCAGAAACAACTGAAATGACTCAACAACAACAACCAAGGTCATATAGGTAACAAATGGCAAAGCCAGTAATTGAATTCAGGTTTTCTGATTCCACATCTAGCACTATTTCTCCTGTGCTACAGTTAACTTCTAACAGAGTTGCTATTCTGTAGTTGGCTTCTATATATTTGAGGAAAGGAGGGTAAGTGCAGAGGAAACAGTTCTGGAATAAGGTATAAAAAAAATTAGTTAAGCCTCTGTCCATAAAATACCCAGAACTCCCTGCAGTTCCTACTAATCTTCATCAAAATTCATAAAACCTTTAATGAGTATGGAAGATATCACACTTCGCAGAAAGTAACACACATTGAGCTCTCTAGGAGCTGCTTCCTCATCCTCACATCCTACACACTTTATTTGTGGAGCATAATATTCATAGGGCTCTATTTGTCAACGAAGTATAATTTCACGGGTGAAGAGATAACTATTCCAACCTCATTTTGTTGTGGTTCCATTGTTTTTTAGTCATGTCCACATTTGGAATTTTCTTGGCAAAGACACTGGAGTGGTTTGCCATTTCCTTCTCTAGCTCATTTTACAGATGGGGAAACTGAGGCAAACAGGGTTAAGTGACTTGTTCAGGATCACAAAGCTCTTCAAGTGTCTGAAGCCAGATTTGAACTCAGGAAGATGAATTTTTCTGACTCCAGGCCCAGTGCTCTGTGCACTATGGCACCACCTAATTGCCCTCAATACAACCTTAGCTCTTTTATTCCTCAATATTCTCTATGCTAGGGGCCAAACCTCTTTCTTCCTGAGCTGAATTTCAGCTCCTCAGGGCAAGTTTATCCTAACCACTACCCAGACTTCTACACAGATGCCACTTGGAAAATTTATACCCCTTGTGCAAGCATTCCTAATCCCCTGTCCCCTAGATCACCTGATGGCCAAAGCAAATTCTCTTAGGAGGGCAGGTTCTATACTCTGGAGCAGTAACCATGAGGAAGTGACCAGCTTGTCCCCTTTTTGGGTGGAACAAAGTGATTCCCAATTTGAGGAGCAGACATGGATGGGTTGGAACAAGTCAAAGATCTCATTACATTATCTTTGCTCCCAAACCTCTCCCTTTTTGAACTTCCCTATTCCTGTCTAACAGTCACATAAGTTGACTACTTTGTTGCCATCTTTGACTCATCATATTCTCTTGCCCCATATATCCAATCAGTTGCCAAATCCTGCTATTTCTAGCTCCGCATCTCTCCCATCTGTGCCCTTCTGTCTACTCACACAGCCACAACCCTAATTCAAGCCTTTATCACCTCTCACCTGGACAAATTCTTGTGGTTGTTGCTGTCTGGCTCTTCATGACCCTGTGGACCACACTGTCCATGGGGTTTTGTGGGAAAGATATTGGAGTTGTTTTCCATAGCCTTCTCCAGTGGATTAAGGCAAACAGGTTAATCGACTTGCCCAGGGTCACACAGCTAGGAAGTCTGAGTTTGGATTTGAACTCAGGCCTTCTTGACACCAGACCCAACCCTCTCCATTGAGCCATCTAGCTGTCCCTAGACAATTTCTACAGCCTCTTAAGAGATCTTCCTGCCTCACAGCTCTCTTTTCTTCAATCCATCCTACTCTACTGAGAAAGTGATTTTCCTAACGCTCAGTTCTGACCATATCACGCCCCTAACTCCATAAATCACCAAAGTTCCCTATTGACTCTAGGATAAAATATTTTTTCATCTTTATCTCATTCTTTTTAATTTTTATTTTTGTGTGAGTTTTATGATGTACATAATTATTAGTGGGCAGATAGGTGGCACAGTGGATAAAATGCCAAGCCTAGAGTCAGGAGTACCTGAGTTTAAATCCAGCCTCAGACACTGACTAGCTATGTGACCCTGCCCAAGTCATTTAACCCAGTTTGCCTCAGTTTCCTCATCTGTAAAATGAGTGGAAGGAAATGGCAAACCACTCCAGTATCTTTGCCAAGAAAACCCCAAATGGGGTCACAAAGAGTCGGAACCAACTGAACAATAACAACAATATATAAAAATGTATTGGGGAGTGAGTGCAAAAATATTCTTACTGATAGGGGTGTAATTAAAAAAGTTTAGTGATCATAGCTCTTCAGTATGTATTTTCTCATTAGCAGGGCAGAATTGAATAGTCATGCCCTGCCACAGAGCCCAAAGCGGAGTTACACTGTGTCCTGGGCAGAGAGGGAAGAGAACAAGGCAACAGGATCATCTCATTCTCACCGAAGAATAGAATCCCCACCCCACGAGGCCCATCACACACAGAAGAGATAACAGCTAAAGGTCAATATGTGGTGGAAAGCTTGTTTCTTTTTCTCCCCCTCTCCTCAGGGGAGGAAAATAAAAAGGCACAATTCAGATTTTTAGCAGTTATCGTATATACTTTTTCAAATGTAACAGGAACTGGAACAGCATTGAGAGACAGAGACAGATCTCATCCTCAACCAGAGGAAGAGGATGGTACAGGAACATCATCAGGATTTGTATTCTTCTCCTTCCTTCCTCCATCACTACCACCCCTTCCTGGCTCAGATGGCATAGCAGGCTGCCCTTGGCAAAAGATGGTCATCTCTTTCAACAGAATCTGAGTGGAGGAGGCTTCAGGGAGGTGACAGGAAGAGGTACAATGAGAAAAAGAAGTGTCACATGGAAATACAGTGAGGGTTTGAACTAGAGTAGTTTCTATGGAGTTCAGCATGTGCTCTGGCTCATTGCTAAAGGACATCTATGATCTAATGACTTCTATTTGTTCCCTCAGTCCCTATGAGGCAAAGATTGCATCGTAGATGATTAGTGACCTAGCTAGAAAGATCTTCCTGGGTACCAAGTGGACTATTGGAGAAAATGAGAAGAAACAGTTGGCTGTCTCTGAGACATCCACCACCAGCTCTCCCTCTGACACCTTGGGTGGAGAGGAGGGGATTTCTCTCACTTTCTTTCCCACACTCAACCTCTGAAGCAAAGGCAGCAAGATTAGATGAGCTTGCCTAGGGGAGGCTGAGACTACATCTTAAGTGTCTAGTTGCCTCTTCTACTTTGTGTTTCTTTCCCAGAGCACAGATGACCAAACAGTGATCCTGAAAAAATGTATAGTATTGACTACCTGAATGCTCTTGAGTTTCTGAGTCAGTCCTAGAGGTACTTCCTGTGACTAAATCTCTTCTTGGAATGCAAGATGACCTCTTATTGAATCCTTCTGAACCTGAATGAACTAAAGAGCCATTTCTGGCTGGTCAGGAGATATGGACCTTGTAAAGGAAGGAAATAAGCATTTATTAAGCACCTACTATGTCAGATAAGGGCTAGGTGGTGCAGTGGATAGAGCACCAGGCTTGGGGTCAGGAAGATCTGAGTTCAAATCCAGTCTCAGACACTTACAAGCTGTGTGACCTTGGGCAAATCATTTAACCCCTATTTGCCTCAGTTCCTCCTCTGTAAAATGGGGACACACTGGAGAAGGAAATGGTAAACCACTCCAGTATCTTTTCCAAGAAAACCCAACAGACTTGGGGTCAAGTAGAGTCAGACACTACTGAACAACCACAATGTGCCAGGCACTGTATTAAGTGTTTTAGTAATAGCTAACTTTTATATAGCATTCACTATGTGCCAAGTACTACGCCAAGCACTATATAATTATTACCTCATTTGATTCTCACAACAACTCTGGGAGGTAGGTACTGTTAATATCTCCATTTACAGGTGAGAAAACTGACTTGCCCAGGGTCACGCAGCTAGTAAGGGTCTGAGGTCAGCTTTGAACTCAGATCTTCCTGACTCCAGACACTGTACCACCTAGCTATCTGTAATTTTCAGTTCTTGCAGATAGGATAGATCAGGGGTGAGTAACCTGTGGCCTCGAGGCCACATGTGGCTCTCTAGGTCCTCAAGTGCAGCCCTTTGAGTGAATCTAAACTTCACAGAACAGATTTGTTTGGATTCAGTGAAAGGGCTGCACTTGAGGACCTAGAGGGCCACATGTGGCCTTGAGGCTGCAGGTTCCCCACCCGTGGTATAGATCTAAGGTGAAAGTGAAATCTCTGGCCAGCAAGTCTTACAAAGTCATCTTTGTCTCTGGGAAAGTATAAGTGTGATGGGTTATTGTTTTACGTTTTAAGTATTTGTTAATGCACACTTATGAGTCTTTTGTATTTTAAGTATTTATTTTGTGGTAGAGGAAATCAATAGCCATCCCATATCTATTTTGTAAACTGAATATCTCTTTCAGAAGGGACTTTGCTAATTGCTTTTCAAGGAAACCCTAAGACAGGGCCATGCCACACCCCACCCTGCTGACAAGACACGAGCCAGTGTTGTATCATTGCTGGTGATCTTTTACTATACCATACCTAAGTTGCTTTCCATTTATTAACTGTTAAATGGGCTTTGAGGTCTCCTTTTGTTCTCATCTTAAACCTGAACAAGCAGATTGACCTGAACTAGTCCTGGCCTAAAACAACAGGCATAGGGGACAAACAGTTCAAAAGACTGGAGATGGAAAATAAAGTGCTATGTTTGAGGAATGATAAAAAAGGCCAGTTTGTTTGGACTATAGCAAGTATGAAGGGGAATAACATAACATAGGCTGGAAAGGTTGGTTGGAGCTGGGTCGTGAAAGTCTTTAAATGCCTAACATAGGAATTTATATTTGTTCCTGGAAATAATAGGGAGCCATCGAAGACTTAAGATTTAGGAAAATCACTTTGGCAGCCATGTGGAGGATAGAATGGAGTGGGGAGAGATTTGAAACATAGAGAATAATCAGGAGGCCATTGCAATAACACAGATAAGAGAGGTAATGACAGCCTGAACTAGGATGGTGGTTATTTGAGTGGAGCAAAGGAGATGGACACCAGAGACGTTGTAGAAGTAGAAATAACAATATTTGTCAATTTATTAGATGTGTGGGCTGAGTTTGAGAGAAAAGTTGAAGATGATACTCGAGTTGCAACCCTGGTTGACTAGAGGGATGGTGGTGCCATCAACAGAAATAAAAAAGTGGGGAAGAGTTACTGATGAGAAGGCTTGTTGTTGTGTTTGTCCTTCGTTTTCGAAAAGGACCATGACATCAGGGAAATGATGACATGGCTTGCAGTTGACTTTGATTTGAGTGAGGGAGGGCTGTGCAAGGTCACCAGCCTCACTTTCTCCTCCAGAGCCATCTGGGTCCAATGGCCTGATAGTCATCAGGACAACTGCAGATGGCCAAGGATGCAATGGGAGGCCCTTGTCCTTTTAGGCTAAGGCCTTTTCAGATTCTCACTTTGAGTGAGGTAATGCCCATTCAGTGAATAGGTCTCTTGAAGAAGTGAGTCAAAGGATGGCCCCTTTAATTTAAAAAAAAATCAAACTGGGAGGGGAAGACCCTCAGGGTTTCTGGTCAAAAAAGAAACAGTTACTTTTGACATTGGCTCTGAACCAAGAGGGCCCAAAATATAGCCATTAAGTGGTGCTTGGGCAGGGACCTATTGTGGTCCAATCTATGAGCTCCAGAGTGAAATGGGTTTAAGGTTTGATCTTTGAGAAAAGAGGAAGGAAGGAAGGAAGGAAGGAAGGAAGGAAGGAAGGAAGGAAGGAAGGAAAGAAGGAAGAAAGGAAGGAAGGAAGGAAGGGATCTAGTCAGTAAACCCCAAGTTAACTGGGCAGCTCCCAGCCATCAAAATTTACCTTCCTTTGGAGAAGAGGAGAGGGAGAAAGAGAAGAAGAGGATGAGCTAAGTTACCCAACTGGCTGGGTTACCATTCAGGTAGCTCAGACTACTCATAGGTTGTGTTTGTCCTTTGTTTTCGAGGAGGACCATGACATCAGGGAAATGATGAGAAGGCTAGTTATGTTTTAGACATATGTTTGAGATGCCTGTAGGGTGTTTATCTTGAAATGTTCAATGGAAACTTGGTGAGAGATGGCTAGATACATAGATCATGATGGAATCATCCACTTGGAGTGATATAAACCCATAGGACCTGATGAAGTTACCAAGAGACAGTGGAGAGAGAAAAGAAGGCCCAGGACAGACAACTGAGGCACAATTTAAATTAGAGGGGAGGATATACATGATGGTCTCTCAAAGGAGGCCAAGAAGCAGAAGCCAGACAGGTAAGAGGAGAAGTGAAGGAGCAATGTCACAAAAAACCAGAGAGGAGAGGGTCTAGGTGGAAAATGGTGGCCAACAGTGTCAAATGCTGCATGGAGGTCAAGAAGGCTGAGGACTGTCATTTGGGAAATGTTTAAACAAATCATTGTACACGAATGTAATGGAATATCATTGTGCTATAGAAATTATGAAGATGATGAATATAGAGAAGCATCTATAACATCTCTAGCATGAAGGCTACTATTAACTGATGCAAAGTGAAGTATACAGAACCAGGAAAACAATATCCACAATGACTACAACAACATAAATGAAAAGAACAACAAACAAACAAACAAACAATGTTGTGGAAATCACAAAGAAGTACTAGAAGGCACCTCCTTCTGCTTCTTTGAAGATATGAGGGACTATGGGTGTGGGACACTGCTTTTATCATCAGGCACTTTTAATATGTTGATTAGTTTTGCTGACAATTTCCCCTCTCCTTTTTTATTCTTAATTGTAAGGGATGGCTCTCTGAGGGAGAGTGACAGAGAGCTACACTAGGAAATGTAGGTGATGCTAAAGCAAAAGATATTAATAGCTTCTTTCTAAAAAGATGAGGAATGAGAAAGAGACTGTCAGCTTGGGCAATTAAAAGATCACTGGTAACTTCAGAGAGGTTAGTTTCAGGTGAGTGAGAAGTTCAGAAGCCAGGCAGCAAAGGGTTAAGGAATGAGAGGCAAAGTGGTGACAAGGAGTACTGACACATTTTTCTAGGAGTTTGACTAGTTGTCAAGTGCTGTCATTTTTACCTTCACAATATCTCCCCTAAATATCCCCTTCTCTCCTCTGACACTGCCACCGCTCTGGTGCAGGCCCCCATTACCTCAAGATTGGGTTATTGCAATAGCCTCCTGGTGGTTTCCTTTCCTCAAGTCTCTCCCCAGTCCAGGTCCATTCTCCATTCATCTCTCAAAGCGATCTCTCTAGAGTGAAGTTCCAACCATGTCACTCTGCCCTCCCCTACTTCAGGCAATTGCAGTGGCTCCCTATTACTTCCAAGATCAAATATAAATTTCTCAGTTTGGTTTTTAAAGCCCTCCATAATCTGGCCTTGCCCCTTTTCCTACCTTTCCAGTCTTAGACTTTATTACCTTCCTCCCACCCCCCACACAAAATACTCTGCCATCCAGTGACATTGGCCTCCTTGCTGTTACTCAAAAAAAAGAGCATTTCCCTCTTCCAAACGTTTTCATTTGCTCTCCTCCCATGCCTGGAACTCCCTCCCTCTTCATCTCTACCTCTTCTATTCCTGGCTTCCTCCAAATCTCAGCTAAAATCCTACTTTCTGCAAGAAACCTTTCCTACTCTTCCTTGATCTTAATGTTTTCTCTGAGAATATCTCCAATTTAGCCTTGATTGTGTATATACACGTACACACATGTGTGGTTGGTTGTGTGATTTGTCCTTCATTCTCAAAGAGGACCATGACATCAGGAAGGTGATGTCATCCTGCAATTGACTTTGATTTGAGGGAGGGAGGGCTATGTAAAGTCACCAGCCTCACTTTTTCCTCCAGAGTCATCTGGGTCCAGTGGCCAGGTATCTTTCAGGATGACTGGAGATGGCCCAGTATGCTGTGGAAGACCTTGGCCCTTTTAAGCTCAGGTCTTTTCAGGTTCTCACTTTGAGTGAAACAATGCCCATTCAGTGAATAAGTCTCTTAAAGAAGTGAGTCAAGGGATGGCCCCTTTAATAAAAAAAAATCAAATTGGGAGGGCAAGACCCTCAGGGTTGCTGGCCAAAAGAAAAACAGTTACTATTTACATTCACTCTGAGCCAGGAGGGCCCAAAAAAAAAACATTAAGTGATGCTTGGGCAGGGACCTATTGCTGTCCAATCCATGAGATCCAGAGGGAATATGTGCGTATGTATGTGTGTGTATATATATATATATGTGTGTGTGTGTGTGTGTGTGTGTGTGTATGTATATATATAAAATATATGTGTGTGTGATATACATACACAAATATATCTATATCCATCTATCTATCTTTATCTTGATTGTATGCAGGTGTTTGCATGTTATCTCCTAGACAGCTGTTAGAGGCAGCTGGTGGTACAGTGGATAGAGCACTGGACCTACAGTCAGGAAGACCTTCATTCATATCTAGCCTCAGACACTCACCGGGCAAGTCATTTAACCTTTGGCATCAGTTTCCTCAATTGTAAAACGGGGATAATAACAGTAGAACTTATCTTGAACAGTTGGTATAAAGATCATATAAGATAATACTTGCAAAAAAAGTGCTTATCACAGTACCTGGCACATTGTGGGCATTCAATAAATGTTAGTTTATAAATGCTAGATGACTGCCTGCCTGACTAAGAAAGGGAAGAGAGGGATAGGAAAATATCTTAAGAGAATGGTAGAATCTAAATAGGATTTTTGCAGGGTGGCAGAACCTTGGGCACATTCGTTGGCAGCAGGGAAGGAGCAGGTAGATAAGGAGTGATTGAAGATTAGAGAGGGGGTGGGGAATATTTGAAGGGTCCATCTTCTGAAGTAGGAGGGAATAAATGCAAAGATACAGGTGCAGGGATTAGCTAGGATAAGAAGAAGGTCTACCTCTTAATCAGAGATTGGAATACAGATGATATTAATAACCTGTGAGAAACAGAGAAAGGGTAAAAAGGTAGTTCACAGAAAATGTTTTCTATTTTCCAAGCAAATATTCCTTTATTAGTGTTAATCTGACTGTTAAGTGATTTAATAAAACTGGGGTACAGAGGCCCCCTAAAAGTGAAGGAATATCATTGATTGGGGCTGGAGCCAATGGCAGAGACTAAATACCTCTAAACCCCTTTAAGGGGACTGGAAAACCTCAGG